>NC_081322.1:33589030-34189030 GCF_026419965.1 Kogia breviceps | reverse complement strand
ATATGATTTGTCTTTCAGGTGATAAGAAGAATATGGATCCTGATTTCAAGCAAATAATACAATTCAAGAACAGCTTGCATTGATTTCATAATCTTTAGAATCCACCCCCCTCCCCAGTCAAAGCAGAGAAGATATAATTTAATCAATTGGGTAAGAACCTGTGCTGATTATCTGAGCTCTCTTCTGATATTCTCAGAGATGGGACTGCCATTCCTAATGTAGGATTTGTATTCAGCCTGCCTTTCTAAGTATACAACTGCTGTTATTTGTGTATGTGAATTATTTCTTCTATAACATGGCTGGAATTACATTTGGGAATTTAATTCAAATTAAGTATTAAAAATAGGAGCAACTTTTTTAATGTCATAAAAAGTGCCATTGGTACTTAAAACATAAATTGTCACAAAGCATCCTCCCTCTCCCTGCATACCTTCAGGTTCTAATCCCATCATTAAATTTTCTGACAATTTATTTTCTAAGTTATTACCAATGGAATGAAGGGAATCCAAATGAGAGTCAATTCTCATTTATTTGAAATTGCTTTAAAATTCTGTTGTTGGGCTTCCCTGGTGGCGCAGTGGTTGAGAGTCCGCCCGCCAATGCAGGGGACACGGGTTCGTGCCCCGGTCCGGGAAGATCCCACATGCCGCAGAGAGGCTGGGCCCGTGAGCCATGGCCGCTGAGCCTGCGCGTCCGGAGCCTGTGCTCCGCAACGGAAGAGGCCGGGCCCGTGAGCCATGGCCGCTGAGCCTGCACGTCCGGAGCCTGTGTTCCGCAATGGGAGAGGCCACAACAGTGAGGGGCCCGCATACCACAAAAAATAAATAAATAAAATTCTGTTTTTTTTTTTTTTTTTTTTTTAAAGAACATTCAGCTAATATTTACTCCCTTTTCTTTGGGAACCTAGTGGCACAAATGGCCTAAGCATACTTTCAAAAAGAGAAGAGATTTATTCAAGCTGCATTACTTGTACTTAAGTGCTATTTATTAAAAGTTGGCTAGTAAAGAATTAAGAAAATGAACCCAGGATGATAATAACTTCAAATAGTACTCAGCAAGGTAATGTTCTTTAAACTCTCAGGACTCATGCTTTGGTCAATGGAAGAGTATTGGGAATGTCTCCCTTTGAGAGGACAAAGAGTTAATGAGCACAGATTAAGGATCCCCCCCCACCCCCGAGACAATGGGAAGATCCCAGTCACTGCTCTTCATACCCACTGACCCTGCCTCCTCCTCTTCCCTCTGGGTGACTATTACATAGACCAACCTCTAGGCTGCTAAGGGCAGAGCCATCCTTTATGTCATGCTGCACAGCTCAATGAAAAGACAAAGTTCTGGAATAAAGCACACCTTGCCATCTGCCCACAGAATGACACTCCTCAGAGCAAGAGGTAGCAGCAGATCAGTAGCTGGATGAACCGGCTGGCTGAAGGCTGACCAAGTCCCACCTTGAACATTCCTAGTTGTCTCATGCTGAAAAGTGGACTTTTGCACTCCTCCCACCCCCAGTAAGGTCTCAAAATGCAAGAGAGCCACCCCTAGAGGCAGGATGAGGGGAGGGGCAGAGAAGGGGCCCAAGATGTCTGGATTCGATTGCACTGAGCACTGAGCACTGCCCTCCCGCCACATTCCCACACACTCGTCCCTGGATCTGTGTTTGTTTCGCTTGGTCTTACCCACCCCTGTGATGGGAAGACAACCCTTTTTCCATTCTCATTTTGCCTCTGAAGACTCCTGTCTTTTGGCAGAGATTTAGAAAATCTAATAAAAATACAAATATCACTAAAAAGAATAACTCAATATTTGTGAAAACTCTGTCCTTTCCAGTAAGGTATAAACTCTTTAAGGGCAGGAACAATGTCCACTTCTGTTCATGCTGTAAACCCAGTGGCTAAAACACAGCATGTGACACAAAGTAACCTCTCAATAAATATATTAGGTTAACCAGTGGTTTTCAAATTTGCCTGGGTAAATTTGAAAACCACCTGGAGGTCTTGTTAAACCACAGGTTGCTAAGCCTCATCCTCAGTTTCTGATGCAATAGATCTGGGGAGGGATCTGAGAATTTGCATTTCTAATAAGTTCCCAGGTGGTAATGCTGCTGGTGGTCCAGAGACCACATTTTCAGAAACACCGCATTAAACCATATGAAATTATCATTTTTGTTGGTCCAAAAATGGCCAAATATTAACAATTTCACATGATTTAGTTTAGCATGTTCATGAGTTAATAGATATGAATAGATAGATTAAATATAATGTAGGCATTTATATTCTTTCTTGAGCTTATTCCAGAAGCCAGCATAAATGCATATGGCAGGTTAGAGAGCATGGGCTCTGGAGCCAGAGAGACCTGCATTTAAATTCTCACTCTGACACTAGGTGTAATGCCCCAGATAACTCACTTATCTTCTTGGAACCTCAGTTTTCTTGTCTCTAAAATGGGGGTGATGGACTTGCAGTGAGGATTGAATGAGATAACATATGAAAAATACCTGCTTTGTATCTGGCCTGAGGCAGATATTCCATAAAGAGTAACCATCATCATTATTATTATCATCTTAACATTGGGCCATACTCTAGAAATTAGAATAACTCATGTTCTTCTATGCATTTTCTCTCTGTAAGAAGTAAACCTGAATTGGGAAAGGCTGCTTGAGGGTTATTTCAGAAGAGCAATGGTTCTTCATGCCGAGGAAAATATTCTTGTTATGGCATGCAATGCCTGCTCTAGGTTCAACAGTGGGCTTGGAGAATCCCACATCCCAATCATAGAGCAGAGCAGCAAAATTCAACTAAATTCTACCAAAATTTATTGAAATGAAAAGATCAGAAGACTTACTATCAGAGTCTAACCCAGCTTCAAACTCCTCAATATCTGGAACATTTGGGAAAAGTTATTTAACTTTTCTCAGCCTGTTTCCTCATCTGTGAAAGGAGATTAAGAGCATCTACTTTTTAGGCTTATTATAGGAATCAAATAAATACTGTGTATGCAAATGCATACAAAATGCAAACCATTAAACAAGTATACTCATGCAACATGCAATAAGACAGTCCCAGTTTCAACCACACTATCCCACTGTCCCTATAAGTCCACCTGTACATGTCATACCTGTGTGTTGATTTAGAGTTTCTAAAATGTGGTCATTGTAGCTGTACAATCTCTAATTATCTCAGGATCTCAGCCATCCTTCAGTGTTACCAGTGAGCCCAAATACCTCCACCACCACCCAGCCCCACTGCACAGGCCCGTCCGAGATTTTGGTAATTTAACAAAGCCACTAGTTACACAAAGAGTGAAAGAGATACACTGAAAATAGGATGGTTATGAGTAAAAGGAAATGGAAGCGGGTCCTGCAAAGGTGGGAGGGTGATGGGAAAAGATCCTACACCCCTGTGAAGAATAGATCATATGCTAGAACCAAGTAAAAGAAGTAAGTAAAACCAGCTTGCTGCCTAGGCTGAGGAAGACAAAAAAAGACAAGGCATTGGAGCTGTCCACAGGGAAGGAATGAGTCAGAGAAAAGTAAGTAAGAGGGAAAACAATGTAAGTTGTATGAGAGGCTTTCTTCTTTCCTATCTTGAGCGCAGCTGAGACTCATCTCTGCTCTTAAAGGCTAGGGAAATCATGTAGACATGACCACATTAAAAACAGCGCATTCAAGACTTTCCAGTAAAGATTTGAAATCTCCTTGGCATGTCAGGGTGACCCTGCTACTGCAGCTCTCAAATAAATGAGAGGAAATGGATAATAACCTGGGTTTGGGGGCTCATTCTCTTCTAGATCTCATAGCTGTCATTTTGCAGATGCTGTTTAGAGTAGCTATTTCTCATTCAAATGATGTTGAGGACATTGACATTTCCATTATAATAATTTAAGAAAAGAGGAACAAACGGTGATTGATGAGAGGAGATTAGCAAAGGGAACAAAGGCGTCTCCTCTCCAACCTTCCCTCACCTGCCCAACCAGCACCCTCACAGAAAGCCTCAACCACCCATCATGCTGCCTTGGAAAGACCACATGGACAGCTGCCTTTCTGGCCAACCGGTGTGAAATGAAACAAGAAAAGAAGTGAAGCACAAGAAACAAGCATTTGCAATGCTTAGTCTCAGACTTTTGTAGGGTAGTATTTTGATTCATAGAAACTTGAATACAAAATTTTACAAAGTTTAGTGGAAAAACTATCTTCACCCCACCCCTCCCTATGTAGTCTGGTACCAGTCCATAAAAGGGTTGTTAAACTCTGCATAGACCACTTCATAAAAATAAGCTCTTTTATCTGCTGCCAGAGAACAACAAAAGAATTCTTGCATGTCTGTGGAGCTTCTAGGATGATGTTAGGATGGATAATAGAAAGACAAATACTTGCTAAAATACTGTCTGTTACTCCCAGAATCACTATAGCAATACCCAAGCCAAGCAGCTGAGAAAAGCCTTAACACACTATGCAATTCAAATGCAACCCATCACTGCTGCTGTAATTACAGGCGCCTGCCTTCCTCCTCTCAGATCTGTGGATAAAAGCCTAGGGCTGAATTTGTATCTCAGCTGCACAGAAGCCGAAGCTAGTAGTCAATAAACACAGAGGACTCTGCGTTTGACAGACAGGCTCTTGTAGGATAGACAGCTAACCTATTGTTCAACAGTTCGTCCACACTCAGATTATCAGGATGACAGAAAGGGAAGAGACGTTTTTGGTTGCTCCCTAAATGCAAGGACTGTATTTCATTTAAGCCCCACATCAACCATAGAAGTGAGGTGTTATTATCCTTATTTTTTAAATAAGGAAAATGAGGCTCAAAGGTTGAGTCATTTGCCTCAGGTCTCACAGCTTTGTAAGATGTGGAATTGGCCCTGGAATCCCGATCTTTCTGACCACATTGTCCATGCCTTTTCCATCTCAGTCTGGAATTGGGCTCCTGACAATAGTAGGTTATTAGCAATGGGCTGTGGTGCTCATAACTTGTAAAGGCTGATGCCTGGCAATTTTCAAATGAGAATTCTGCACCTCCATCCTTTTAGGGGGAGGTAGAGTGATCAAGATTTAAGATTCCACCGTGGCTATATCCGTGTGCTGGCGGATCAGAAAATATTGAATGTAAGGGCAACCTAAAAGATTAAAAAGAGCACATCAGGGTTACTAAAGAAGGAATACTTAGGAAGGCACAGAGAGGCAAGACTTCGAATCTCTAGAATCTCTGTCTTCTTAAAATGGGACTGCAAACATTTGTGCTGAGGTTACATAGACTCTATTAGAGGATGGGGGAGACTGCCCACCAGCCACGTGGAAATTTACCTTCGTACACAGAAGTTATTCTCAGATTTTTGCTGTACTAACATTGAACCCACTTCCTTCTCTCTGAGCAGGCCAATAGGGATCTCCTTCCAGTGATGTAAGTGTCTCTCAAATACAGATCCCAGGAGAATTACCTCCAATCTCCCACTCTGTAGATCACAGCATTAGTCTATCTCAAAGGCTCCAGCCACACGTTTTTATACCATTTTACTAGGAATTTATGAAGGTTTAACATATCCAGTTTTTAAAAATATGATCTTAAATATATAGAAAAATATAAATCTACTATTGAAAAGTATGCCCTTAAAAAAAAATTGGGTAGGGCTTCCCTGGTGGCGCAGTGGTTGAGAATCCGCCTGCCGATGCAGGGGATACGGGTTCGTGCCCCGGTCCGGGAAGATCCCACATGCCGCGGAGCAGCTGGGCCCGTGAGCCATGGCCGCTGAGCCTGCGCATCCGGAGCCTGTGCTCCGCAACGGGAGAGGCCACAACAGTGAGAGGCCCGCATACCACAAAAAAAAAAAAAAAAAAAAAAAAAAAAAAAAAAAAAAATGGGTAAACCTAGAAACAAACCCTGAGGAATTACCCGTTTCAAAATATTGTTATGTGGAAGTGGCTTTGAAGTTCAGTTTAATTTCCTGGAAGCCCCAAACCACTCTATTTCCCTACAGAAAATAATTAAGCATCAGGGATGATAATGTAATTAGCAAGTAAAACACCTGGAATTTGCTTAGCAAATCAGAAAGCAAAGAGAGGACTGCTGTGAAACTGCAGCAGTTCCTCCCCTGCCCAACCTCATCACCAGCGCTGAAGAGCCATCCTCATCTTCAGAAGTAGGCAGCGGGGTCAGGCCTGCCATTGTAGAGAAATATCCCACTATTTGTCACCTGCTTAAAGGCCTATTGGGTCCTGGTTGATCATCTGGCCCCTCATGTTCCTGAAGGGCACCCCAGTGGACTGAATAAAACCACATAGGACTTCTGGGATGCAGGGGGGTGTCCAATGATCCTTCTGAGAATAACATAATATGTAGACGCATCTGATCTAAATGAGCCTAAACCAATTACAGAAATCAACACTTTGTGTTGCAAAACTAATTAAATGATTGACCAATTGATTGATTATATTAACATTTAGGTTCTTATATGCCAGGCCCTTCACTAAGCACTATATGTGTTATCTCTTTTAATCTCAAGAATCACTTTATAAGGTGAATAATATTATCATTCCCATTTTATAAGTAAGGAAACTAAAACTTAGGAAGATTCAGTAGCATGTTCCAATCATATAGCTCAAAAGCAGCAGAGCCAGGTTCAAATTCAGATATGTGTGAATCTAAAACCCAAGCTCATGACCTTATAATAGAAGAACTGGTTAATAAAAAACACACATCTATACAGTGGAAAGTTAGACACTTAAAAAAAAATGTTACACAAAAATAATTGAAAACAGAAAGTACTCACAATAAAGTGTTAAGTGAAAATAAATTAACAAAACATGTATAGTAAGAGTCAAGGATAAATCTCAAAATGACATTTATGGTGAAATAATGGGTGATTTTTAAATAATTTTTTTATATATTTTCCATTTTCTACAATAACTACATTACTTTTTAAAAAATTTATTTATTTATTTTTGGCTGTGTTTGGTCTTTGTTGCAGCACGCTGGCTTTCTCTAGTTGTGGCGAGTGGGGGCAACTCTTTGTTGCGGTGTGCAGGCTTCTCATCGCAGTGGCTTATCTTGTTGCCGAGCATGGGCTCTAGGCGTGTGGGCTTCAGTAGTAGTTGTGGCTCGCGGGCTCTAGAGCACAGGCTCAGTAGTTGTGGCGCACTGGCTTAGTTGCTCCGCGGCATGTGGGATCTTCCCGGACCAGGGATCGAACCCGTGTCCCCTGAACTGTCAGGCAGATTCTTAACTACTGCGCCACTAGGGAAGACCCTACTATATTACTTTTATAATCAATCAAAATATTTTGTTTTGTTTTAATTTTAAAAGGCTAGCAAATACAAACAAAATGATAACAGTGGTTTTAATTGAATGGCACAATTATAAGAGGTTTTATTTTCACTTTTACACTTTTCCATATTTTCCCAAATGTATCATTACTACAATGCATTACTTCATAACCACACACACACACACACACACACACACACACACACACACACAAAGTTAAAAACTCTAAAGAGCTGAGCTGCTTTCTAAAATGTTTAATTGGATTCCTGTGGCAGAGACTACCAGTGGTCCTTCAATATTCATTCTCTATGTCTTGTACAGAAATAGACCCTGAGATTTTCAACTGGGCACGTTTCCTGTAATAGGGCTTCAATTCCCAGCCTCCTGTTTGCCCAGGTGTAGCCATGTGCCTAAGTTCCTGCCAATAGGATATGAGGTAAAACGGTGTGTGCAACATCCAGGAGGTGTCCATCCTGCTGTTGGGAAGGTGCATGAGATCCCTAGAGCTCCTCTTTAGACCGTGAGAAAGTCCACACCAGATGCCAGATATAGATGCCAGAAGAGAGAGCTGGAAGCGGCATGGACCCCAGAAGGCTACAGATCCACCACACCATCCCTGACTTGTATGTGAGAGAGAAGTACACATCTATCTTGTTTTGTTTTGTTTTTCTGGAAGGTGGGGTGATGTTTTTATGATATGTTACTGAATCTACATCCTAACTAACACAGTACTGAAATCCCTAAAATAATTTAGACTAGTTCTCTCTCTCTCTTTCTCTCATGCTCTCTCTCTCTCTCTCTCTCTCTCTCTCTCTCTCTCTATATATATATATATATATATATACCTATATATATATATACACATACACACATTTATGTACACACACATGTGTGTGCAAGTGTTCATGAATATTTGTATATATGTGTGTGTGTATGTGAAACATATTAATGGCATCACTATGATTTGAAACAACAGGCCCACTCCAGCTGAAGACTTCTGGAGTTAGAGCAGTGGAGAGAAGGAACACAGACAGCACAGCTATTCTAATATCTAATCTAATATCAAGAATGGAATGTCTGAGTAAAGGCCTCAGTAGATCACAAGTCTCAGAGAAAGATGCAAACAACAGGCTTTAGAAATCTTTCAATGCAGATGTGGCTAGATGCCTCTCTTCATGTTAGAATAATTATTTATATGTTACTACTGTGTGCACTTGTCACACTGTTTTGCAATTTTCTTTTATGTGGTTACCTATACCTGTAGATTATGAGATCCTTGATGCAGAGACCAGTTCTTTTTACTTTCAACTTCTTAGTGTCCTAAAGCCCAATACAGTGTCTGGCATAAGGTAAGCAGTTAAACATTTGTTAAATGAATGAACAAATAAAACACTGGATTACTGGTTGCTTGTACAAACAGACTTAAATACTAAGGTATATATTACAAAGAAGCAACATATTAGAAGGTGTATATTAAAGTACAAACTCTAGATATTAGAGAAAAATCATCTCCAAGTATATATACATTTTGATAAGTTATATCAAACTAAAAGTGAATTTCAATATGGTGGATTCTTCAATTCTATCAAGGTATTGAAATAAAATATTGAAACAGAGCCTACAGTATGGAACTGAAAAATATACATCTTACTGCCTATCAGAAAAAAAACAGTATCATTAGGAACCTCTGTATAATGTATTTTATAATAACCATATTTTGGGGAAATTTTCATATTTAGTAAAATTTTAGTTATGTCTTGCTTTACAATTATTGTATTATGTCAATAATCAAAGAACTGGATCAGATACCAATGCTGAATAAATATTTGTTGAATTAAATGGAAATTTAAATCAAAAATGGAAGCAAAATTGAAAGAGTTGATAGGAGGCTTTTGTCATCCTCCCTACAACCACAATATAAAGCATTACTTTATTTTCTGTTAAAAAAATTTAGTTTTATATCCCTTTCTTGAAGAATAGCAACAAAAGAGAGAGGGAGAGAGATTACTTATACTAAATACAGCTTTTGCTTATTAATACGTAGTGATCTTTTTATATTCGTTTAGCTCCCTTATAACATATGCAGTACAGAAGAAAAATAAACAAATTTGATCATTAAAATTCCACAGTTCACTTAGAAAATATGCTACTTTGAAATCTTAGCTAGAGTCTATCCTTGTTTATATTAAAAATGCTGATGTAGTCTGGCCACCTGCTAGGCAATAAAAGATGTATAAAATTCAAAGAACTTTGAGCAATTCACTTCCATTACCACTGCCTTGTGGCTGTCAAGTTTAGTAAAGTCAGAGACTCCGACCTAAAGCCAATAAATGAGTATCCTTGAATAAACGTAAATGTGTTAATAATATTATCTACTGTGTACATTTTTTCATATCCAACGCATATATATAAATTTATCCTGAAGAAATGGGAAGGTTAAAGGCATAATAATTCTAACTTTTAACTGGATGAATATAAAAGATTAAAACCTACTGTGAGTCTATCTCTGTTTTGTAAATAATTTCATTTATATAATTTTTTTTTAGATTCCACACGTAAGTAATAGCATATGATATTTATTTACAAAACAGAAGTAGACACAGATATAGAAAACAAACTTATGGTTACCAAAGAGGAATCAGGGGAGGAATAAATTGGAAGTTTAGGTTTAACAAATACACACTAATATATATAAAATAGATAAATAACAAGGACCTACTGTATAGCACAGGGAACAATATTCAATATCTTATAATAACCTATAACAGAAAATAATCTGAAAAAGAATAGATACGTATACAAATGTATAACTGAATCACTTTGCTGTACTAACACAAAACTGAAACTAACACAACATTGTAAATCAATTATACTTAAATTTTAAAAATTCAGATAACAATAAAAAAAAAAAACCTTACCGTGAAATTCATGCCATAAAAAAGGATTTTTCCTAATATGTCTTCCAGAGAACTGCACACCACCAGACACAATTTTTTGAAAGTACATATTTCCATGCTGTCAATCATTAAATCCCCTTTGAACTATTTTAATTAAAATAACTAACAGGGCTTCCCTGGTGGCGCAGTGGTTGAGAATCCGCCTGCCGATGCAGGGGACACGGGTTCGTGCCCCGGTCCAGGAAGATCCCACATGCCGCGGAGCGGCTGGGCCCGTGAGCTATGGCCACTGAGCCTGCGCGTCCAGAGCCTGTGCTCCGCAACGGGAGAGGCCACAACGGTGAGAGGCCCGCGTACCGAAAAAAAAAAAAAAAAAAAAAAAAAAAAACCTAACAATATTTAAACACATATTAGTAAACATAGTTGAGTCCCAATAAGAAAAATTCTGAGGAATAGTAAAGTTAACTCAATGAGCTTCTTCAATATTTATCTTAAAATTATCATTAGCATGTAATTATGATGATTTCAATACTTTAGAATCTCTAACCAATCTATAATTGTGCCACTGTTAATGGTACCATCAATAAGGTGTGTCCTATACATAATTTTGTCTCCCAGATGGCAAGTTAAATTATAGGAATATACTTAATTAACTGATGTTTTACCTAATTGGCAATAAATATGGAAAACTCTTAGTTACCAATAATTTGTACAGATAATGATATTATCAATTTTAGTACTAAAGCAGCATATATAATTATTGACAATGTCCACCTGAAAAAAATATACGAGCATTCTGGTTTCATTCCAAAAGTAGTGTCCAGATTTCAACTCTTGGCACCATGACCTAACAATGACTCAGACAGTAGTCACAGCAATGGGCTGGGGGAGAGGTGGACACGGTTTAGTCCAGGGGGTTTCTAATGAACACCTAGGCTGGACTCTATTTTCAGCCCAGATTCTGGGCCATTTACATGTATTCATGGCAACTGAGTTGGGGTCTTCTTAACTAGAGCAGATGTCTACTGGAATTTTTTTTTTTTTTTGATAGATTTTGGGAAAACAACATTTTAAGATGATCTGTTAGGGGCGACTTGAGTAGGAGGTTGAGAGGGAAAGGCCCCACAACTATTCATCATCTTCGACATTATTTGTAAAACAACACCTGCTTAAGATTCCCTTGGGCGGTGGGGTTGGTTATATGTGTGTAAATATTCTAAATGCTTAGGTTGTGAACAGCCCATCGGTGGTATGCTGAGAGCCCAACACTGTGTGTGTTCTGAGAGGGATGATAAAATATCCAAGCCACAACCCTTATCTACAAAATTTACTTATTGTTTTACACAACCGAGTCATGATTATCAATTGCCAGTCCAGAAAGCTGATGCACCTGCCCAGAGGAATTATAATTTTAAGGTCAAAAACTCCTTAGGATTAACTAGCTCAGTGATTGATTTTCAACCTGCCTGGGGGTTTTGTTTGGTTTTTTTTAAGTGCACTTCGTAAGAGTTTTCTAAAAAAGTGAAGGCACTACAACTATGCAGTCGTGGAACTATGCAGTTGTGAAAAACGAAACATTTTAAACCACAGAATCTCCAGGTTTGGAGCTCTTTCCATTCTGATGTGAAACAAGGTTTGGGAACCATTGATCTGATCAAACTTTCTTGCCAATGCTTGAATTTATTCTACAGAATCCCTATCTAAAACAGACGTTTTGGAGGAGACAAAACAATCTAGATTTATAAAAGGATAGTTGATGTATGGAACAGTAAAAGGAAGAGAAATGCATCTTGGAGAACAAGCTGACGATGAGTCATTGAAACATCACCCCCAATCCCCAGGAAGGCTTCTTGAGGGATCAACCCAGAATCCTCCGGGAAAGATGACAGAATGGAATACTGCCCTGACCTTCACCCACTGGAAGCAGGAACTCAACTGCAACTTCACATACTCCAACATCAGCTCTGCTACGATGCAGAACTGCTTCCAGACACCCCAAACCAGACTTAAGACAGGGGAGTATTTTTCAACCTGCATTTAGGCCATTCATCCTTTGGATTATCATAAAAATTTGAGACTGCCTCTCCTCCATCCAACTCCTGAAAGTTAGAAATCAGTGCTCCAAAACCTCATTATCCTCAACATCCAGGAAATTTTCCTAATAAACTTCATATTCCGAAGTTTTAAAAACTTTAAAAAATTTTTCCAAATATAAAAATGTATTATAAGTTGAATACACTTTTCAAATGGTCTCCTGGATGCTCTAATGTGGCACCATTGGTGTGGAGTTGAGGGGGTTCTTCATCTCTCTCTACTCACCTCTATGCTGCTTCCCCAACACTGGGTTAGAGCTTATAAAAAAAGAGCCAAAAGTAATTCAGAGGGGCCTTAAGCAAGAATGATGAGGTGAGTGCTGTATGGGTGACACCAGAGTCTGTCTAGCCTTAAAGAGTAAGTCCCGGAAAGACTGCCTAGGACAGCTCCTTGATGAAGACGCCAACATCACCAGAGAAAAGTCCCCCTTTTCTATCCCAAACAACTGCAGTAAATCTGAGTGTTTGTGAAACTTTCCCGAATCAATACAGTCACTTGTGTACCTACAAAACTTGAATAATAGCTAAAAGTTCGTAACAGGCAGATGGATGAAGAATTAAGTATATATAAAATCAGGCACAGCTTTTCAGAAAATGTTTTTAAACATAAATTTGAAAGACTATGCCGTTGTGAAAAAGTGAAAAATCTTAAACCACCAGACTTAGCATGATTTCTTTGCTTATTATTTTGGCTTTTAGTTGTGGTATGTTTCTTACTTATATTGTGGATATTTGATAATGCCAATTAAATTCCTGATAGAGAAGGAAACTATGGACTTGCTCTTCTGTCAAACTACCAACTCAGAAGAAAGTTTGTTCTATTAGCCAATAATCCTTTTCAACATGTTCATAATCGCTTCAGGTGCAATCCAAGGAAGTCAATTCAAGAACAGTTTAGAAAAGACAGACTATTGAAAATGTTTATGCACATTTTAAGAAGTTGAATGAAATATAAGCAAATGATAACAAATTTGACCTTGCTCTACACATACACAGTAAATGAACAACTACACCTTCAGTCCCCAAAGTCCTTTTCTACCAATAAGCCCAGAGTTCTCTGCATTTGCCTATTAATTCCAACATTATCCTTGGAAGTTAGATAACAAGTAATGCCCATTATACAGAAATAGACATCAAGACCTAATGAGATTTAATTATTTTTCCTAATTTACAGCCACTAGATGACAAAGTCAAGAGTAAAATTCCTAGCTCATACAGGTCTGGGGGCCTGAGTTCACACAGAATTAGAAAATATCACTACAATGAATTCATTCTACTAAAATTGTTTTAAATTTTAATTTAATTTTAAATTCTGATTTGAAATAATTTTATTATATATTATATAAAATACAATTATATATATACATACATATATATGTATGTATATACATATATATATATAGTTTCAGGTAATGGAACTCTCTTGGAATTACACAGAAAACATTGAGAATGCCTTACAGGCAATATACTATATCTCTCAAGGAAGCTAAGGGTACTTTTAAATATTCTTCCAATGCATTCTCCTTTAGATTAACTGAAAACTTTTCCTTGCTTAATCACCTGATCTGGCCATATGTTAAAAAGATATTCCTTTATTTCATTTAAGAATTTCACTTAAGAAGTATCCATGATTCCATATTACTTAGTGGTAAAAAGAAATGAACCATGAAGTCATGGAGGAACACAGAGAAACCTTAAATACCTATTACTAAGCTAAAGAAGCTGACTTATAAAGACTACACACTGTATGATTCCACCTATATAACATTCTGGAAAAGGCAAAACTGTGGAGAGAGTAGAAGGATCTGTGGTTGTGGGGTGGCGGGATGGGGGGGCAGGGAGATAAGGAGGGGGAGGTAGAGCACAAAGGATTTTTAGGACAGTGAAACTCTGTATGATACTCCGTATGGTAGATAAATGCCATCATCCATTTGCAAAACGCATGGAATGCACACCCAGAGTGCATCCCAGTGTAAACTATGGACTTTGAGTGATACTGACGTGTCAGTGTAGGTTTACCAATTGTAACAAATATACCACTTGATAGTCAGGGAGACTGAGGCTGCTGTCTGTTTAGGTGCAGGGCTATATGGGAAGTCTCTATACCTTCAGCTCAAATTTTGCTGTGAATCTAAAACTTCTCTAAAAAAAAAAGTGTTTTTAAAAATCTGAAGAAAAGAAGTATCTGTGATTCCAGACCAAGAACTTCTTAAAGGTTTCAGTGATCAAGGACAAGCGTGGGTCCTTTGCTTCCATTTCAATAACAGAGAAAAGAGATCCACTCATTCTTCATCAAATGTAAGCAGCAGACTGAGAAACCACTTGACTGCCTGTTGCAGCCCAAGTCAAGCCCATCCTTTCACTTTCAATTGTTTTCTAGGGGGTGACAAACAGGAGAAGAAACCCTGTAACCTAAATATTAAACTCTGAAAAAGCAAGGCCTTAACTATCCTCTGATAGGGCCGGTCCATTCCCTATCCCAAAGCTCACCTTCTTAACTTCTGCCTAAATTCCTTTTCTTGTTCTGAGTCTTCTGCCAATGATATCTTTCCCTGTCTTTTTCCTTATCACACATTGTTTTTTTTTTTTTTTACAGGTCCTAGCCGAGTCTAATCTTGTCTATAAGAATGCAAACACACAATAATCTCCTTTAAACAACATTGTATATATTTTCTGCACCACTCAATTTGTACTTTAATATGTATATGTCTTTTCTCTTTAATTGGATTACAAACTCCTTGAGGTCAGAATCTGGGTCTTAGAACCGTATTTGCCTGGCACACAATATGTATTCAATTACTATTTGCTGAATAAATGGATGTGGTTAAAGTTTTGGACACAGGGAGAAGAATACTCTGGCAGGCATGGGAGAGGGAGATGGAAGGAGCTACAGACAAAGGAGAGAAAAAAAAGGGATAACCTATGATATAATGTTCTATGAAAGAAAAGGTGGAAGAAACAAAGGAGGCAAATGTCTAGGGGAAGCTACCAGAACCACTGACTCTTCCTAAGATTGATGCAAAGCACAGAGAATCAGAGGCTACCCTGGAAAAATAGCATAATTCACTGAAAAACATCACTCGACCAGCAGTCAGGATATTCACATTTTGGTCTAAAATCTGACACTAACTAGCTGTGCCAGAAAAAGAGATTTAACTGCTCTTGGCAACTCATATCTAAACCTAGGATACTAGACTTGATCTCTAAAGGCCCCTTTGGCTCACATATTACATGATTTGATAGTTTTCCTTCATCTTGAAAGAGTTTTCATTTCATTTCTTCTGGGCAAGAAGGGGCCTGAATGCACTAAAAGGTATAATAAACAATACGGAGGCTTTCGTTGGTAGAAAGATGAGCAGGATTAAAAAGACAACATAAAATAAACCAAATGCCTATGATGATACCGCAGCAGAACACTTCTTTGATATTTGCGTTGCTTATTTGATCATTTTAGCTGAGCAATATTCCCATCGTGATAGGCCAAGGACTCAGAGTGAGGCAGAGCTGAGATAGAAGTGGGAATTAGAGGCAACACCTTTCAAACACTTGCTTTCCTTCAATGATGGAAAAGTACCTTGTTGATTTAAAAGGGTGTGAAAAGCATTTAAAGATCCTTTTGATTGGGAGGAGATATGTCAATGTAAGAATATCATTGACATCTGATTTCAAATCATCCCATATGTTCAAAGACTTGGACTAATACAAGCAAAAAGATCAATTTACAACGCATTGAAATGTCTGACAGTAAAGCTAGAAAAGACTGTGTATCAAACAGCATTTGGCTTCCCTCTTTTTTCAGCCTCCCCTTCACATCAGTGATAATCACTCAGCACTCCCTTAGTACCTGGAATTCTCTTTTGTATCTGAGCATCTCTATCACAGACAAAATCGATTGATCTAATAAACTTATCCTAACTTTACAGTCTAGGGACTATGTGCTCTCCCTTTCAGAATATACTTGTCTTAAAACAAGGCCCCGGAAGAGGGCAAATGCTAAACCAAAAAGAAAGACTGACAGAATTACATGTATCCGTGGGAAAAACATCTGAAAGCCAAAACGTCCCCAGACCCTTTCAGATCTCTACACATAGCTCTGCTGTCCAGTGACCTGTCTCTATTAAAAGAATGTTTAGTTTTTAATTAAGGAAATGAAGGATTCAAGTCAATCAATAGGAAAATGCTATATTTGAATGCTGTGGTAAATGGAGAAGAGCCTCAAAGCCCAAATATAAAAATAAAATGGAAAATAAAAAATTTTGCAGAAAGATCTTAAGGGTCTTCTCTAACCTCCCATTCAGTTTTACCATATTAGTTTTATCTGATAAGCTAATTGTCACTTTGAAAATACAACAGTATAAAATGTTTGGCCCTAATGGTGGGAGGCAAGAGACAAATAAGCCTACTTGTTCAGGGATCAATGAGGAGTGGGGACGTGGGGTGGGCAGGAGGGTAAAAACTGGAGACTTTGAGGCTACCTCCCAACCAGCTGATGAGTGCTTTCTGTTTGGTCAACTTGGAATTTTCTTAAACAATTTTAAAAATTATGTACAATCAAAAATTGGGAAGATTTTTATATAAAAACTTGGGTTTGGGGTTTTTTTTAGAATAATCAAAGGAACAGACAACTTTGAGAGGACAATTTCACAAGGCAAGAAGCAGTTGGAGGGAACAGTCCCATAAGAGACTGAAGCTTGACTTTCACCATGTGAAAATGAGAACATTAAATGTGTTCTCAATGTGAAGCAAAGAATTGCCCTTTTTCCAGGAGCGGAAGGAACGTGAATGCACTCAAGTATGGTAAGCTGAATGGATAAGTTTCATTAAAGAAAAACAAGGGCAGGATTAAAAAGACAGCATAAAACCTAAGTCAGATACCTATGACTCTACTGAAACTGTAGAAGAACATTTTTTGAAATTATTTTTGCGGTTTCTCTAGTACAGATAAGCATTGCTTATAAGAAAAAAATTGCCAAAAACAAAACTTTTAAAGAAAAGTCAAATTTGTTCTTTTCAGTTACTGAAATGAAAGGATTTGTCATCAACACTTACTCTCAATACCCTGGATCCTCTCAAAGAATTTTACATGCCTTTTGTTTTTGAAATAAGAAACGTATATAATTCCATTTATGAAGTGAGCTCTTAAAAAGATTTCCTTATTGAAACTTGGTCCTCAACCTAAGTTCACAGTATATGGTGAAGGTCTAAAGAAAGCTTATTTAACCTACATTAAATCTTGATAATGCATTAATGAGTCTTTTAAAGGGATAATTTTAATTCCCCCCTCTTCAACCATAAAGACTATGTAGTGCTAATCTGCCTTGCCCTTTCGATCAAACTTGTTAAGGGTGTTCTATTTAGTCAGCACCAGGAATGGGCCATTAAAATTCTTGTTCGGTAAGAGTTGTGTTCAGTGCTCTGTTGTTTTAAATTCCATTAAATCCAAACGGTCTTTATCGCTGCATGACCACCATGACTTCAATCAGCCAATTTAATTACCTTACAAAATTGTCAGCAGAAGCAGCAAAGAAAAACAGGAAGCCCTATGACGTTATCAGATTGAAATCTTCCTCTTCAGTGTTTAATCTAGACCAATCAATAATGATGATGTGCACCTTCTTCCTTCTCTTTCAGAGGCTTTTGACCTTACCTTTCATGCTAAAATTTAGGGTTTAAGATTCATTTGAAGCACTTCTAGGACCTTGATAACTGGATTACAAATTGAAAGTCCACAGAAGATAAAGCTTCACCACCCAAATGCAAAACAATCAACAACTCCATTTCAATACTTTAGACCATCCTACCGAGGAAAACTTAGGATCTCCTGCAAACCCCAGGTATTATGGATGCAGTAGATTAAAGCCTTAAGGCTATTACAGTTAAAAGACAGTGAACTACTTTCTACTCTGATGTGTAAAAATGGACATCAACAATTTCCAGGGAATCAATGGAACTGGAGCTACAATAACACAGTAAAATCCTAAGAACAGAAAGAGAAAATAAATCCCTCTCACTTGAATTTCTACCACAAAAGAGCAAGACATTTATCAGAAATTTTGATAATTAAAAGAAAATCAAAGATTATGTCATCATAGGCAACCCTTTATTTAATGGTGAATAGACTTGAAAAGGCTCTGATAACCAATGATACATCCTGTGTTTGGTCTATGTTATGTTCCTCCTTTGTGTGGGAGCAATTCACATTAACTTTCCTGTGCTGAGTAAATGTTGAAACAGTGTTTTGAGAATTCAGGACTGAACACACTGCAGTGATCACTTGAATTAAGCTAAAAAGCAAAAGGTGTCTATCTGAAGAAATGTCTACTGACATATAAACACTTGCTCACTTCTTAAAGACAACCTCACAAAGCCAGAAAACATGTTGAGTTCCATGTGTCTTGGTGGAGAAGAGGTGCTATTTCTAGAGGACGAAAAGATCATTTTTAAGTCATTTTCTGAAACGAGTGTGCCTCCATTAATGGATCACATCAGAGTTATTCTTTGTAGCTTTAAGAATAAGTGAGAACTTATGTGAAAAAACAGATCAAATTCTTTTTCTTTTCTTTTCTTTTTTTAATTTAGCGTGGCCGTTGTGTCAGCGATTCTTGGAAAGATTTCCCTCCCCTGCTTTCCAGAGCTCAGCTGAGCAGGTGTTCCGGCTTTATCTGTTTCAGACAGTAGCCGCTATTACTCCCCCATCCCCACCTCCCAAGAGCCAGTTTTCCAGCTTCCAGCTGTAAGGCCACTCCCCCCCTCCCGCCCACCTCACCTCCTAAAGGAAGAAAAATCTCTCCCAAAGATCTTGTAGAGAGTGGCGGCTTCTAAGCCCAGCCAATTCATTCACACTCCTCGATATTGTAGCACATCTGCTACTAATGATTCTATCTGGGAGCACACGGGATAGCCAACAAATAGGGGGATTTCCATAGGAACACTTTCCGTTCCCTCTCACTCTGTGGGTCTTATACTCTGGGCTGGCGCTGAGCTGGTGGCCTTCACCTTTGGCTTGTGCTCAGGGAGGTGGCTAAGCGCTGTGCCATGGAGTCAGCGCACAGTGCCGAGGAGGTCCGAGCGCGTCTGGGGGTAGACCTCGCCTGGGAAGCCTTTTTAAAAAGCTGTCCTACTGGAACGGCGAAGAGAAAAGCTAGGTCGAAACATCTGAAGGGAATGAGTGGCCTACCACAATCTCAGCTCCTCTGGAAGGACTATCTTGGAGAAGCTGCCCACGAGTTTGGGAGAAAGTTTGGGTTCCTGTCTTCGCTCTTGGCATTCTAACTGCCATTTCAGATAAGGAATTTGGAAAACCCGATCTCGAAGATCGTAAACAAGTGGTGGCTTGGGAAGTGATTCCTTAAAGAAGATGCCAAAGCCGCCCAACCCCCAAACTCCGAGACGGACTGCTAGCCCTGCGTGGAGCCGCGCCCGGCGCTGGCTTCTACCCCTTCCCACGCTTTCCCAGGAGCAGAGGTCGAGCGAGAAGAGAAGGGTGGCTAAAGTAACAAAAGAAACGTTCAAGTACCTCGGAGCCACTGTGGTGCTGGGAGACCTTGGAATTGGGGCTCGCGCCTTCGCCCGTCCAGCCGCTAGCAGGGCCGGGCCGCGCCGCGGGGAAACAAAGGTGCCTCATTTACATTGCGCGGCGCGCGGGCTGCTGGGCGGGAGCGCACGCGAGAAGCCCCGCGGGGGGCGTCGCAGGCTCTGTGCCTGAAAAGGTCGGCCCCAGGACTTCTGACCTGACCTGGAGCGAGAAACTGACTCTCTAAGTGTCCAAGATCCACCGTGTCCTCCAACAACGCACCCCCTGGGTGCTCGCCCTGGAGAAGTCAAGCTGGGCCAAGCCAAGATCAAAGGCGGGGAAACTGCCAAGACCCACCCACGGCGCGGCGCCGCCCGCCCGCGGGCGAGGAGCTGACCCTTGGCTGACCCTCAGGTCGCTCCCCCATCTCCCCAGGCTGCCTGGAAGCTTCGGGAAAGCTCCCTGGGGTCGGCGCTCGGGGTACTTTCTCTAGGAGGTGTTTACAACGCGGCTTCGGAGTAGCAGGCCCTAGTGGGCAGCCCGGAGGCCAGGCAAGGTGGGAGGGGCCTCCAGGACACAGGCGCTCGCGGATGCGACTGCAGGAAGTTTTCCTGGGGACCAGAGAGGAGTCCTTGTGCCAGAGTGTTGGACTTGCTTCGCTAGAGTGCATTTGTCCGCGTGCGTGTATGTGTGTGTGTGTGTGTGTGTGTGTGTGAGAGAGAGAGAGAGAGAGAGAAGGAGAGAGAGACCGAGCACTCGAAAGATGGGCGGAGGTGTCGAGGGACTCGGCAAGTGTCAGCACCCTAGGCTGCTCCCCGATCCACACTCGTTGGTAGGAGGACGCAGACTCAAGTCACAGCACTAGCGGTAGCGGGCGGAAGGCCAGCAGAGAGCCCGTGAAGGTGGTCTGCCACCACCTACGGGAAGAGGGCTTGGGGATGGGGCGGCCGCCGCTCGGGGCCCCGCGGTTGCCATAGCGCCGCCGCAGAGGCGCCCGGCGGCTGGCAGAGGCCAGCCACACCGGGGTCGGTGGGGAAGGGGCTGGATGCCACCTCCTCAGTAGAGGCGGCGGGTCTCACCTGCACCCCAGGGGCAGCTGCTTCACCAGCGATTCCAACCCCTTCCCGTCCAAGGCACTGGGCGAGGGATGAGGCTCTGGTTCGCCTTTTCAGCTGAAGTTGAAAATAACCTTTCTCAAGAGTGGCTCATACGCGCGCAACCAATCTCCACCCCACTCAAAACATGTTTTTCCCAGAAGAAAATAAAACTCCTGCCATTGCATCAAAACATCCCCAACAGGTAAATGTTCCAAAGATTATCATGTATACAGTCCTTCACCACAGCTCAGGTCAGAAATCAGAGAAAATGGATCTCCACGTGGAAGATGTTTGAAGTTAAGGGAGAAAATAACAAGTTATCTAGAAACTGGGCTGTTGGTTTAAGGTAGCAAGGCACAGGTGGGAAGGTGTTTGCCTACTCCCCCATTTCTTACAGACATTCTTAGTAAGCACTGGTCTAGGAAAATGTATTTTTGTGTGTGTGTCAGCTCTTTTGGAAAGCTGCTACACACTCTGCTACAGTCGCCAAGATTTTTAATATGAAGATATGAAATGATCAGCGAATGTAACAATCTAATGATTCAGCACATATTATGCTGCAAGACCAGAGCAGCAATAATTAAATCTTTAGAGTATTGGTGGCAGTCTTCCGGCTCCCAGACTTCTTTTTTTTCCCCACCCAGTCCTCAAACACATTAAGACACACTCATTCACAAACACACTTCAGAAGACACCTCAGTATTCCAAATAACTAGGTTGTACTACTCAAAATATTGGGCAAAACTACCAAACTGTAGCACTTACCATGCTTGAAGCAGAACAGCTGAACACACACACACACATTTCCAGCGACACAGGGACCTGTTTAATCTCATCCAAAGAAACAAGCATTCCTGTGGACGCTTGTTGCTAAGAGCAACGTGCTTAAGTACCATCTAAAGGCATGAAGAAAGCAGGAAAACTACTACAGCAGGAATCCAGTTATAATTCATTGTCTTTTCTTGTCATTACCAGTCTTCTGGACTCCAGGTGTGTCTTTCTGTTGGTGGGGGAGGGAAGGTAGGGTTCCCTTTTTCAGTATGTGAAAGCATTCCTACCCTGGTTCCACAAAGCCTGAGATAGATGATGAATTTTATCATTCTAGAAAAAGCATATGGGAAAAAGGCAAGAGAGAAGATGTTGCTGACATAATACGAAGTACAGGGAATCACTCCTCGATTTAAATTTGACTGAGTGACTTAATGTATCTGCTTTTATCTCAAAGGCATATACTCAGGATTATACGGTTTCCTGCACTCTTTGGTCTAAATCCACTCGAACTGTCAAAGGAGGCGCCCACCGCGGGAGCGTTTACCCTGCTGGCTTTCTCCTCTCTGGCTCTTATCTACTTAAGGGAACTTTCCCTGACTAGTTCTCCTACTGAAATTCCATTGGCCATCGAAAGCGGCTGAGCGTTGCCCACGCTTCATTTCCTCCAAGCAAATCTTCTGACCAGCGTTTCCACCAGAGTCTCACAAGGAAACCTGATTCCTTAGGAAAGCAATGGGTTCCCCTCATATAGAACTGCCACCTCGGCTTTTTTTTTTTTTTTTTTTAAATCATGCTACAAGTGAAATAAAGACGTAGACTTAGACTCCCATACACAGACTCCCTCCGCCCCAGTCACCACTGGGCATCATGTATTATTAGCCCAGGACGCGCAGTGAGAAACCTGTGAGAGGAGGACTCACAAGTTTAAAACAAACAAAAACTCTCCCTCACGACGCTATTTCTCTCAAAGAGCAGCCTCCCCTGGTTAAGTAGAGCCTTCAACCTTACAACAATATGTTTAAAAGCTCCGCGTACCCATAAGGGCACCGGGGATTGAAAAACCGGTAGAATGAACCGAAAAGGCTCTCTGATGACAAATCAAAACGGTTAGCTTCTTTCACTCGCGGACCTGCTCAGGTCCCAGGCGGAAGCGGACAGACGCCAACTTGCCAAAGAGTTACCAGATATTAACTCATCGGGCCATCTGAGAGGCGTGTAGCCCCAGCGCGCACGTTCTCGGGGAAGGAGCGGCGGGCCAAGCCGGGAAGCTCCCGGGGAGACAGGAGGGAGCAGCGGCGGTGGCCGTACCCCCAGCGTCATCACCGTCTCTGAGACTGGCTACCATGGGGACGTAACGCAGCCACCACTACCACACACTGACACTCACTTCATCCTCCCGCGGCTAATTTTTTTTTTTTTTTTTTTTCAGTAAAGGGGTGAGGTGAGGAGAAAAGAAATGAAAAGCACAGTGGGTCCTTTCAAACCCTGGGAAGCGACGGAGCAGTGAACAGGTCGAAATGCGCCGAGCCCACCCGCCTAGAGGAGCGAACACGCCTGTTTACATCCGGCTGCCTCTGAGCCGGATACCAGGCGATGGAGAGGGATGGGGAATCTTACCAAATCTTAATACATGCGTGGTTCCTTGAGAATATCCAATCCACAGTAAGCACAGCAGGAGTTTAATGGTGCGCCTGAAGACTGGATTACTTAGAATCGGGGAAATAATCTTCATGGTGTTTCCGTGTCCACACGCGCGGCACCCACTTCCCCGATCTAGCGTTAGGCTCCCGGTTCGGGTAGGAATGAGGAATGCGTCGAGTGGTGGCCGCAGACACGATCACGGCATGGTCACAGAGAGAGAAAGGAGTCTCCGCTTCCCAAACCCATTAGCAATCGCTGCATGTTCTTCACTCACTGCGCCAAGGAGCAACCTTCCACTGCAAGGGATGGTGGGACATCCATGTTAGTCGGGAAGCATCCGGGAGAAATCCAGCACGCACACCCACAATGTCCGGCCGCGCGAGCCTGGGGAAGCAAAGGAGGAGGAAAATCAATAGGAAACCCAGCCTTGGAAACCGCCGAGACGTCGGTAGCGAGCCACAGTCCCAGCACAAAAGGCGCTTTGCTCGCAAAGGTTTTGCCAGGCCCTATTCTACTGCACTGCTGCACAGCTTCTGACGTGAAGCCAAGATTAAGTGAGAAAAATTGAGATAGCTGCTTGCCTCTTAAGGCTTCCTGCCAGTGAGCTTTCCAACATCTATTATGCAACCGATCTGGTCGCCCACCTTGAGCTGCAAGGAAGAAGTCGGATGAATCTGCGTGGAAAAAAAGTGCATTTATTTCCAGTAAGAGTCTTTACTAAGGTAGTGACTGATGTATGCAAGCGGACTTCCTACATCAACTGATGAATTTTAATAAATGACAAGCTAAGACAAAGTCACTTTGCCTAGGAGTTGTAAAAAAGGAAGTGATCTAACACGGAGGAATTTACTGCAAATGTAAACTGTTTTTAGGCTGAAAGAGGGTCTTTTTATACTTTTAAAATTCTGCCCAGGAATTAATATAGATTGAAGTGCAATTGGAGAGGTGAAGATAGTCTTTAAAAACTTAAGTGGGACATTCCTTGATTACTACCCAGCAATAAAAAACAGATTTCTGCAAGTGGCCTTTTAGGGGGGAAAATGTTGAATTAAAAGGAGGGAATCATATTTCCCACCCATTTTTACCTTATCTAAAGTAATTGTGCATATATTAAAAGACAATGATATTTGAATGGGTGCAGCAAATTCCAAAGGCTTCAATAATTTATGCCCAAATTTCTTCTCACTTTGGTTTTCTGAATATCTGTTTCTTGAAGAGGTAAAATATGGAATCATAGCTTGGGCAACACTGAGTGGAACAGTTTTGTCTAAAAATACCTTATTATTTTCTAGTGTTCTGATCAGAATATTCAGAGTCCCCAGACAGTGACTGTCTTGGCTTTCACAAGTAGCAATTTATTCAAGAAAAACAGTACAGAAATATATTTTCTTTTAACATAAAAATATATTTTATTATTGAAACAGGTAATATGCTGTCCTCCATGCATATAGATTAAAATATCCAATCCTAATATTCTACATTAGTAAGTGAAACTAAGATGGATAGTGATAAATATATTACTATATATTAATATTTTTAAGTGATCAGGAAGCACAAAATGCAAATTGCTGGACCTGTATCTTAAAATTAATCTTTTTCATAACCAACTAACAGAGCATAGGTTAACCCTTATGAAAAAATTATAAGATCATATCATATTTAAAGATTATCTAAATTTTAAGTTAAGGAGCGATATGAGTACTATTTCTTCCAGATAGCAAAATTTTTAAAATCTATTTAAAATCTATTTTTTCTTAAGATATTATAAAATGCTGATTTGAAAATAAACCTACATTTTGCAAAGGCATTAAGTGGGCATTGATTTTTTTTTTAAGATGGAGGCATAACTGCAGTGTCAAAAATAAGTATCATGAATGGCTAGTTCTGCAATGTAGCAGGCAATTCAATCAAATAATTTGACTACTTGAGCACTTTAAAAGGAACACCTTGTGCTAAAACCAAGGGTATCTAGCGACTCCTTCAGTCCATGTTTAAAATACCTCTTGTAAAGCATGTACAGCCTAACATGTCCTGTCTTGTATTTGCTGTCTCATTTATTCCATTCTATTTGTTCCTTTTCTTTTTGATCCTTGCAGAGATAATAATGACTGCCAGGGCAACAATAAATATTCTTATTTTTTCATCCGTCAATATAATTGATATCTACTACCTGAAAATAGCAAGCTCTGTTGTGACTAATCAAAATACTGCAGTTTTGAAGTCTGGTTGGCATTTAATGGAACTTGAGAAAACAAAATGTACCATAACTCCTTGTTCATGTATTCTGTTAACATAATGGCATCTGACATTACAGTTGTAGCTTTTCTACTTAAAACTAGCATTCTAAACTATTTAGTTTTTGTGGGATTATTTATTGGGTGTCTAGTTGAAAAGTGAAAGATCAAGCTTCTAATTTCATGAAGTTCTTACACAGTAAATTAAGCAGTAAAAAGTCTATCACAAATTTTTCTTACTGTTAATTGGTCCCCAAAGAACCAATTTTGCACATATGCTAAATTAGGCTCATTTACATCCATCAGCTAATCTGAAAGGCTTCAACACCACAGACAGCAACTCCACCTGTCCAATTGAACTTATGCAAGACAGGAGACGACCTTTCTTCAGTACCGCGGACAGCGCTCCAGACGTCAATTTATTCTGGAGCAGTACCTTGAAAGTAGTACATTGAACGGGTAATGTGCCATTTGAAGTGACAATGTGCATATTTCTGCTGTACAGACTCTGGGAGTTTGAATTATTGCATTGTTCACATTGTCAGAAGGACTATTTTGTCAACTGTGTTGTGTGTATATTTCAGTGTGACTTAACTGGGATTGCTTAGCATACCCAGGGTGTGCTAATAGCCATCCTTTTCCAGGGCATACTACTACAAAAGCCATTTACATTAACTGTGAGTTCCCTTATGAGCACTAAACTTCTTGTTTCTCAGTACAGAAAATTGCCTGAAAGACCACCAAAATTCAGAATACTGAATAATGCTGTCAATGTTCAGTGGCTAAAGACATTTCTAAAATGTACAATTAGTTACTGCTTTAGAATTCTCCACCTCCAGATTTCCATCTGTTACAAGGGTTATCAGATTAATTTGCATTCTTTCTCATTTAACTTCACTCACTCCCAGGGCAAAAACAACAACAAAAACCCTAAAATTACCTCCACAATACTAGAACAAAATGATTTGGTGGTGTAGAAGATGCCTTATAGTAAGGCAATTGTGAAGTTATTACAAGTTTCTCCACAATACTGATACCATACGTCATAGTTCTGGGGCAATATGAAGGACTGATAGAGTCATTATAGAGTATTCACTGACCAGATGTAACTCATTTTAAAATTTGTCATTTGCTCCTTTCTCAAAGGAAAAAACAAACAAACCCACTGTTTTATGTCAGACAATCGTATATATTTAGCAATAATGAGATTTACACACCTTATTCCATGGTTTCATTTGGTTTTTTTCTTATTTTAACCATATGGCAACCTTTATTTCTAGAAGCCAAAGCTCTGTAGGTTCCAAGGTCAAAGCAGAGATGACAAACTGCAAATGCACACACATATGCATGCACACACAGGAGCTGGGTCTATAAGTAAGCCTCAAAAAAAAAAAAAAAAAAACCACATAGAAGGCTGACATAAAGAGATATCAAGCCTATGATAAATTAGCAAAGAACAAAATGCATTTCATGTTCATGCAGAGCTTGTTCCAACAACAACAACAAAAAGCCATTAGCTCCATCTTGCACTCTATTTTTATATTTACTGATACTAATGACCTCTTATTCTTGGGCACCATTACTTGAGAAGCAGTTTTAGTTTTCTATCCTCCCAGTGAAAATGAATCTTATTCTAGTTAGCTGCCACCTGCTGGGGCATGTACAAATGTGTAATAATCCTTACAGCACAATGTTTCAATAGACAATGCCTAAACCTTTTGCAAGAAACAGCAAGTACATATCCCAGGACAACTTGAATTTCAAAGGTTCTTCCAAGTTATATCTATATTTAAGTTTTTCACATGGAATTCTTTTTAAGAATTCCACTTGACATGTCACTGAAGTCCTGCTGTTGTGTGACATTTGAGAAACCTCATCTTATAGTAACACCTGACCTATTCTTCCACACATGTGGCCTGTTGTATTGCAGCTAAGCTAAAATAAACAGCCTGTTCATCCATGGCATTAGAAGTGCCAGAGAATAATGTCAGAGCCCATATCAGTTAAAACCACACTGTTGCGTATTTGCACTTCACCCTTCCTAACTATGAATGCTATGCTATGCAATCCCTTGTGATTCTGAACGCATTTCAGCTGTTCCACCAACATTCTGCTGCATTGATGATTAGTGACATTTAGAGTTTTAATTTTTAGGTGCAAAAAGAAGTGTATCTTAATTAAGACATTGAATTAGAATAGATTTACATGACCTGGAATCTTTTTTATTTTTATTTTTTTAATTTCAGAGCTGTGCAATCTTAAACGGGTTTGAATAGAAGAAAACAAACAGGTAAGACTTCTAGCATCACTTATTTCTCTAACACCTTCCTCAGTGTGTGTGTTTCGTTTTGTTTGTTTAATTAATAAGTTCCTAGGGCCATTGGAAGCTGCCTTGGTGATTACAGGAATGGTTTCTATAAAAAGTTACAAGGTAATGAAATTAGACAAATCAAGATTGAAATATCAGTGCCTATCTTCCAGCAACTAAACTACAAACTAAGATTCAAATGAATCAATCATCTTGTGAAATTAATCATTAATCCATAAGGTAATTTCTGATGACATAATACTTACAGCATGAAGATGAAGAAATGATAGAAAGTAATCTGTGCGTTACCAAAAGGATAGCAGTAGTAGTAAGTTGTCTATAGCAGTAGTAGTAAGTTGTCTAACATCCCTTAGTCCCTAAATTGGAAATCATTTTCTAAGAAGGCTCAGCTAGGTCCCCTTGTTTAGTAAAGAACTCCTTGAAGGTAAAAATATCGGAGGATGAGAGTCATTAGAAGTTCTTGACGTCTGTGAGCCACCCTGGTGACACTTCTCCCCTCGCCCTAATGGGACGCCCTCCGAGTTTTTTCAGACGCTCTCAACGCTGGCACCGGACAAAATGAATGTCTGTACTTCCTCAGCACGGAACTAGGGAGCATGGTTAATGGAAGAATGGGAAGATGGAAGGAAGGCTGGGGAGTTTGTCAGACCCGCAGACAGACACACAGCTTCTTGCCATCTGTCTCTCTTAGCCTCGCGTGAGTTCCAGTAGCTGAGGCCACTTCCTGACCCGTCCGCTTATTAAATTATTTTATGGGGAGAACGCGAGCGCCTGCAGGGGAATTGGCTGAAGCGAGCGGGACAAAGCCGCTCGCAGTGACTCGGTCCAGCGGGTGCCCCGAGCGCACCGGCTCCGCCGCGCCGCTGTTCGCCTTCTTCCTCTCCAGGCGGAAAATGCCCCTCGCCCACCCCGTGTCCCTCCTGTCCTCGTGGGGACAGACACCTCAGGAGGCAGCCCGGAGCGGAGCCCACCCGAGGGGAGCCCTTACCTTTCGCAGGGGGTGAGGTGGGCGGAGAGGGGGAGGGGTGGTCCTCGGGGAGGAGCAGCCGGAGGAGGTCCAGCTGGAAGTCTCCGGCTCCCGGACGGAGCAGCACAGCCGCGGGCGCCAAGAGCAAGTGACGGCGGCAGCTGAGAAGAAGACCGCGGAGCAGCAGCGGCGGCGGCGGAGACAGACACGCCTCCTGGCGGGGGTTCCTCGCCTCTTGCTTTAAAGGCGCCGCGCTCTTTTCCCCACGGTCCCGGCGCGCTCTGGGCCGCCGCGGCCACCAGGGCGCAGCGCTTGCCCCTGGACCGCAGGAGCGAAAGTGCGAAAACTATGGGCGCCCACACAGACTTGCACGTTATGAACTCCCCGGCCTGGACTTCGTCCCCAGCGTACAGCCCTGCCTACTCTGAGATGGGGCGACTGGGAATGTGATGCTTGGTTAGGGAGTGATGCAAATCGCCAAGGAATTTGCCTGGCCCTGGGTGGTTGGCAACACGTATAAGTAGCCCGAGCGCGTTTGGTTCTGGGTGGTGGCTTTCATGCCTCTCGGAAACCATGACAACGAAACTTCTCAGCTGCCAGGATTTGAGGAGCAGCTGGTAGTCTTCAAAGTGGCCCTCTTAGTCCAACTACTGCCATTTCCCTTTGAAGTCTACGGGAAAGAACTTGACCTGCGCCTCACCCCCACCTCTACCTCAAGTGCACCCTACCAATGCGCTTCCCCCTTGCTGCCTGTACCCCCGAGACGTCTGGAGTCACGGCGCCCCTCTCCCTGCCTTCGTTTCTAAAAACAGAAAGGGACACTCCCGAGTGTAGGGGGCTGGAGGAGGGAGGGTCGGCGGACAGTCTCTGTGCTGGTCTGGCGCCTTAATGGCAGACGCCTCCTTTCCTCCCAGGTCCCTGACCTCCCAAATGAATTGCAGAAAGGAGTTGGGTTTGAGATCTGTTGGGCACCGAACCGGTTGGTCGCAGACTCAAAGGTTGGAGAAAGAAGCCTGGGGAGCATTCCATTCTCTAGATTCTATCTAGTCTAGAAGACTTCTTAAATACCCCGAGTTGGGGAAGGGCGCCTAAGTTCCCTGTCTTCCCGCAACCCGGCTTCCAGGGAGGGGCCTCCGGCGGCGAACACACCCGGCCCCCCGCGCTTCTTGGAAGAAAAGATTAGCTGTTGCAAACAATCCCCGATCTCCGCTCCTCTGGGTCGGAAAAGTCAACATCTATTCAATACCGTTGCTATTTTATCCTCGGCCCTACACTATTATCTAGAGCAGAGACTTTGCAAGTTGCCCCCGGAGGAAGTTGGAGAGCAGCGATTCGCTGGGAGATTTAAGTGTGGCTGAGCGGGAACAGGCCGGGCGCGCTCGGCCGGGAAACAATTTTCAACCGGGCTGTGTAGGGAAGAGGCCAGGTGAGATCCCGTGGCTCTCCTGAGTCCTCGAGCTGCCCTCATCCCTGGGAACACTGTCGTTTCTAATTCCCAAGGCCGGGGAAGTAGAGAGACTCTGCGTCCCCAGGGACTGGTGGTCTGGGCTGGAGACAAGCGTTTGTCCTTTCACTGCAGGCCTGGTAGAGTTAAGCCCTCCTCCGCGCCTGACGCAGTACTGCCGCCCTCCACTCCCTGGGGCTAGCGCCTGACTCAGCCCAGCCCTGAAACTCGCAGAAACTCAGTCCTGACAAACCCTACCCGACGCTCAAGCAAAACCACCAGTCTACCCTCTGGGTCACCAACTCCTGCTCTCCTGCTCCCTACATGCCTATTGCGCCGGACCAGGTAGGGGAGACTCGGGTTTTAAAGAGGTTAAGGAGAGATGAGTTAGTGGCAGTGTAGAGTCCGTTAGTCATTTAAAGATCCCTGGGGTGGCAGGGAGGCTCCCGTAATTAAGTCAACAGCGGCCTTATTGTACGGAGTAAATAAATAGTCAATGACTCCATTGTACCTCGTGGAGCGGGCAGCCCAGACGCGTGACCGGCTCTGGGCGCCTGGGATCCAGCTGCTGTGACCTGCAGCCTAATGGGCCCTCCAGGCACAGCCAAGTTTGGGCCAGGCCCAGAAAAATACCCCATTCAATCCCATTCCCCCACAGGAGTAATGAAGACAACTTGTCTACTGGCCAAAGACACTCTCCTTGTCGTCATACAACTGGCCTCCCCACTTCCAGGGAGGGAGGAGCAAAACTCTGGACACAGAGTAGATTCCAGTGCAAATCCCTGGGTGAAGGCATCCAGCTTTGTTTTGGTGTGACTCTGAGAGTGTGTCTCATTTGACTTTGTGATCAGCATAGGGTTTGGCAGGTAGTAGGTGCTGAATGAAAGAATGAAGGGATTTCTGGCTCGATCTTCCACCTTCCACCCTGTTGTCCCCAAGACCACATTGTACCTGGGGAAGGAGAGGGTTCCGACAACTTCCTCAAAGTGCTATGTGTGTGATCTTAGAATCTAGTCATAAACTTCTTTTCCAACCTAGTCGTGAATTCCTTTTCCAGAGCAAACGGGACACACTTAAAAAGAGAGAAATAACGGGCGCTAGCAAGAACATGAGGTGCAGGAGAAGAGAGCTGGGAGGAAAGTGGAACAAATCAAAATTATGCACGTTGTTGACAAATTCATTTTCTAAATAAAATGTTATCTGGACCCTAATGAGAAAAGCAGACTAACAAGGGAGCTTTAGTCTATACACACCCATTTAAACCTTCAAAAAATATTCTCCAACACTGTAAGATCTTTTCCATAATTTATTTCAGGATTTACGAGGAATCACATCCCAAGTCTCTTTGGAGGAGGCGGTGAATCTTTTTCTTCTCTATTCCCAGTCATCCTTAAGACCTGACCTCCCATCTTTGAGAAGGTCACTGAGTCCCTCCTCTAGAATCATATGCAGGAACCACCTCTCTATCTTCCCTCTCAGAGTGTTCTTAGAACGTTAGCATGTCTGGGATTCTGACTCCTAAGGACCCAGCAGGGACCAGTGTGAATTCCCAAGCTTACTTACTTCCACGTTTTGTTTCTTACTGTTGGTCTGGTTTGTTTGAATTACCTGTATTCCTTCAACTGGAGAATACTATTGTGGATAACCTAGTCCAATGCCTTCATTTTACAAGCGATATAAACCAAAGTGAGAAAAGAGGAGTGACTTACTCAGGTTGTGGCAGAACTGAGACTGCATTCTAGCCGTGCAGAGCAACATCAGCCTGTATCCTGCCATCCACTTTCAAAACTTAGAATCATATGAAGTTAGGACTATAAGCAACTTCAAGGACTTCTACTCCATTTCAGCGTCAGAGATCTTTCTATGAGGAAAAAAAAAAAAAAAACAAAACGTACACATGTGCACACAGCCTGAAAATTTTGCACACAACAATAGGAGATGCATGTAGCGCCTGAAGCTCATTGTGGGCTGATGAGTCCCTGAACCCCAGGCTAGTCCAACAACATCATTTTACAGATGATGAAATCTAAACAAACAAACTTACTCACAGTCCCATTGTGGGTTAAGGACAGTTCCAGGACTGGATACCTGGTGTCCAGACTAAAAGTTCGAAGGGGAACAGTGGAAAGGTTTTGGATTTGGAGATGTACATAGCAATCTGGAGATGAGAGGTGATACAGGATGACCTGGAAGACCTCAGGCTTCTTGTAAGGACGACTAGAAATAGGGAGAAAAGGCAAGTTGGGGTTAAGTCTAATGGTCGTCAAGGCATACGGTGGTGCCGGGTTCTATTATGTGTGGGGTTGGCTTGTTCTTGGACCCTGTTTTTACTTCTGCCTATGAAAGTGTGGGTCAGAGAAGGTCATGTTTGCTGGACCTCAGAACCCTCGAGGCTTTTGCCTGCCATTTTTCCTAGAGGAGATGTCCCTCCATCCCCCAGGGAGGAAGGGGTGGCAGAAAGATCTAAGTACCTCCTGCAGTGCACTTTCTCCATGTCACCGGGCACCTAGGACATACGACTCATCCTCTTTATCCTGGATAAGACCGCATCCAGACTCAACAAGTCCATGAGACCTCCAAGTCACCTGAAATGAGTGAATCATTTGCTTTTATAAAATCAGTTCACTGTTTCATGTGTAAAACTGTTTTCATTTAGCATCTTCCACATTTAATGCATTCCAACTTTCTCAGCGTCAAAACTTACTCAGTCATTTCACTTTTGCCTGGACTCCTGAAATAATACCAAAACCATAGTACTTCTCAAGTATTCTGCTTGAATGACTTACAAAAATGTGTGAGCATTCCAAAGATTCTCCCTCACCCTTCCTACTAATATAAGTTTTAGATTCTTGAGGTTACCTCGTACTGTCTCGCCACCTCCTCCTCACTACTATTGCCCCTTTCCCTCACCAATCTCTAAATGTCCAAGTCCTTCTTCAACCCCTAGCTAATTTCTTTCTTTATTTTTTTAGCAAGTATTTGTTAAATGCCTATTGTGTTTTAGGGAAAAAAACAACGAGGGAAAATGTAGGCAATATACTTTGTAAGATATTTTTTTAAAATAAATTTATTTATTTATTATTTTTGGCTGCGTTGTGTCTTCGTTGCTGTGCGCAGGCTTTCTCTAGTTGCAGCGAGCAGGGGCTACTCTTTGTTGCGTTGCGCGGGCTTCTCACTGCAGCGGCTTCTCTTGTTGAGGAGCTCTAGCCGCACAGGCTTCATAGCTGCGGCTCGTGGGCTATAGAGTGCCAGCTCAGTAGTTGTGGTGCACGGGCTTAGTTGCTCTGCGACATGTGGGATCTTCCCGGACCAGGGCTCGAACCCGTGTCCCCTGCATTGGCAGGAGGATTCTTAACCACTGCGCCATCAGGGAAGTCCAATACTTTGTAAGATATTTCTAAAGACACATGGTAACTCCTATGAGCAAGACCATGATATTCCTGCTCCTCCTTTTGTAGAAAGCACTGATATAAAAGTAGGAGTGTATTGCACACAAGTGGCATCTTTTAGAGAGGCATTGTACTAGAAAATATTTCTTATTAGACTTCCCATCCCACCTGCACAAAGGAGGGAAGAAACCATGCAAAGGCAATGAAGATCTTTAGGTGTATAGACAAGTAGAGAGGGGGGGGCCCACTCTGGGTGAGATAAGGAACACAGGGACATGTTTCCTCAAAGCACAGGATCTAACTTGTCAGATCATGAAGGAACTGCCAAACACAAATCCTCAGGACCATTCCCCACCTACCCTTAGTCTCTGCTCTTTCTTGGAAGCTTAATGCAAGGTTTCAGGGGAAGAAAACTGTTATTTATATAAGTCCTACTCTACTCTAGAACACTTTCATATAAAATATCACATATGACTCTTTGAATAGTCTTCTCAAATGTATAATTACCATTTTAAGGACAATAAAACTAAAACATAGAAAGGTATGTAACTCGCTTATGGACACACAGCTAGTGAAGGCAAAACTGGGATTCAAAACTTTGTAGTTTATTGTTCTTGCTGGCACATCAAAGGAGGCAGGCGGAACAGAGTAGTATGTGCCCCAGCTCTTCGTCTCTTATCCTGAGGGTTTCAGATGTTGTTATTAACTGTGAGGGATAAAGCCCAACAGTTTAGGCTGGGTATATGGAGGGCAGAGAATATGGAGCAACTCGGGTTAAGCAGATTTGCTCCCTCAGAAACCCCTTGAGAAAAGGATTTGTCTGGAGCCAGAAATCAGAAGCAGTGGCCTCTCAGAGGGGAAGCCAGCTTAAAAGCAAGCAGGGGGCTCTTCTGTTAGACTTTGTTAGAGTCCAAGGAAACCCCCAGAACTTGATCTGATCCCTTAAGGGTGTTCTCAACAAAAACTAAAGGATATCCTTTGCCAAGAGCATAATTCTTGCAAGAAATGAGAACTAAAGATAAAAACACTTCTGGTAATAACCATTCATCTGTAACAATAATACATAATACCTTCCTAGTTGTTCCTTCTATATGAGAATCTATACCTGCCAACTATTATACTAACTTTCTGACTGTATAGCTATCCAGCACCCTCCAAGAACATTGTGTTCATGGGTTGTTCCAATGATAGGATAGAGTTCACCTGAATATGTCATAGGATTCAAGCAAACTTTGTAAACTGGTTCAGAATGTTGAATAGGGCTCTATATTTAATTTTCATTCAGCACTGAAACATTCTGATTGATTCAGTATATCATAAAAGCAGTTGTCAGATACAGAATTAAAACTGTTTCCTTAATGGACCCTGCCTGGAGAGGTTATCCATGTTGTAGAAAGCTGTTATAGAGGGACTGACCAGGGTGCCAATAGGTTTTTCCTCCTCTACTTTAATGTAGTGATACTAATTAGCACTTTTGAATCTCTTACTGCAGGTGAGCCCAGCTTCAAGGGCTGACATTCATTAAGGATATGGATACTGCTGACCTTTCACATACCTTCGGACCAAAGGATCACACGGGCTGCTGGATTAGGGCTGCCATGGGCTTGTTTGGACGTGCACTGTTAGAGAGCAGGCAGCAGAGGTAATAGAATTAAGTTATGGTTTTTAATTCTGTAAATTAAGCTTAAAATGAAAAGAAAATGACCAGTCAGTAGGCTAGGATCAAAATGTAGGCCCAGGCTCTGTACACAAAGGGAAAGTGTAAGAATTGGAAAATAAACTTTTATTTTTCAATCTCTTGTCCCCACAAACTTTTAATATGTAACTGTTTCGATCTGCTTCCAGATCAGTGTCCCTTTGTAAACACACGTGAAATTTGAGTACAAAGAGATGAACAGCAATGCATCACTTAACTGCATCAATATTTTATGCAGTTGATCATGTAAGAATCAGAAGCAGATTTAGCCTTCTCTGTGGACTGTAGGGACTAAGGTTCTGTTGACCACATTTACACTTCACAAACAGAGCTATCCAACCAAGACTTGTTTACAAATTGGAAATGTGCTCAAACACACTGTCCCTGATATTTTGTTTGCCCTTCTAGGCTGACAAATTGCGAACTTTCGAGTTATTTTTACAGTACTAGATGCATATTTAATTAGGAAAATAGAAGAAACAAAGTCGTGATAGGGAAACATCTCTGATGATATCTGATCATTAGAAATTGCTATTTGGGGGGATAAAACACAAGAAATGTAGTAATTTCTATAATATTTTCCAATATTTACTAATTTTAAAGTAAGACATAGGTTTATGTTTATATGCACTTCACTCTATTTATTTCACTATAATAAGGGACTTAGGCATCAAGATCCAAATGTCAGTAGCCAGAATTATTGAAAATGGTCTAAGCCAAAAGAGAGGCGAATCTAGGATTCGCAAATTTCTTTTTATTAATTTCTCCTCATTCTATACGGATAACAACCACTAAAGAGAGTCATGGGTTATATTCTCCTCACTTTATAAATAAGGAGCAAAAGTTTTAGAACAATTGTATGCATAGCAAAAACAACACTGCACTACGAGTTCTACCAATTGAACCTCTATTTAATTATAATGTCTTTGGTAATTCAGTTAATTCCTATATGCTTCTGTTTTCTCATTTGTAAACTCTGGAGCAGGAATTTATTTTGAAATCTATGCGGTGCTGAAATTTTTAAAAAGTGATAGTTTCTTGACAGACCCAGTATCACATTATAGTCACTGGTGGAATGGGAGTAGTACCCAGCCCTCCAGAGTTTGACCATTATCCAGACGATGAAACATTTCTGAAATTAAAAGCTGAGCTGCAAAAAATATATAGTTCTTTGCTTTGATCTTTCATTCCAAGTCATCAGAAACATGCAAAACTCACAATCTAACTTGAAGACAAATAATTCTATAAAAAGAGATAAATTTTGTTCATTTAGCAAAAATCACTAAAAAAACTAATTTAATAATTCTTGGCTAAAGTTAATGTGTACAGGAAGTGGTACCATAATAATTTTTTATAAATATCGCCCTGATTAAAACTCACTCAATATTTGGACCCAACTAATAAACATTTCTAGAGAAAATCATAGAACTGAGATATACTGAGTTGAATAGTGTCTCCCCCAAATTCATGTCTATCTAGAACCGTGAATGTGGCCTTCTTTGGAAAGAGAGTCTCTGTACATGTAATCAAGTTAACATTTACTGATGAGGTCTTATTATCCCACAAGTATTATGCAAAATGTAACTAATTTAATTACAAAGATTTTGTACTTTCTAACATGTAAAGCACCACATTATATAGTATATATCACATATTTTTGTGTCCATGCATAATTACTAGTTAAAACAAACTTTACAACTGCATTTTTTTTCAGAGGTGGAGTTTGATAATTAGATACAAGGAATGATCACTGCAGATGGCTACGTTTTATAAGTAAGCCTCTGTTTTGCTAGTGATTGGACAATTCCAGAAGATAGCAATTCCATCTGATTGTGTTTAGAAGGGCTACGGCTTTTAGTGCATACACCAGCAGTACATTGGCTCCTTTGCTGTCGCTAAGACAAAATTATTGGAACATCCTTTATATTCTAATTATTTCTCCTCTTTCCCAAGATTACTCATTATCACTTTTTAAGGCTCTGGCAAGTGATCCATATTCAACTTTCTCCTATAAAATCTGATTGCGAAATTATAGTGTTACTTTTTTCTTGGTCCTTATACTCCTTTTAGGATTGAAAAAGGAACAGATCTTTGTTGAATAAATTACATGGAGATAGTCCACTAGGTGTTTTGCATATTTATCTCACTAAATCTTCCTAAAACAATCCTTCAAGGAAGGTATGGAGACTGACGTTGAGGGGTCTTCAGATCCTCAGTCTAGTCGTGATTGCTGAGCATAGGTCTGCTTACTTCTAAAGTTCAGACTCTTTTCACTCTACTCCCTTGGAATGGCTTTAATAACAAACAAACACCATTTTTTAAATGAAATGTATTAGGTAGATAGGAGGCCTTCCCCTGGCTGAGTGTATACTTTGATAATATGCTTGGTTTCACATCATTACTATCAGTCGATCTTCAAAATAGTGTTCCCCTATTTTCTATAAATGTGGTTTTATTCCAGAAGGACACCTCTCAACATTTTGAAACTAAACTAATTTTCAGGGCTTTATCTCAACATATTGTTGAAATGTCTTGTTTATGTGTCAGTTTTCTTATACTGCTTCATACAGAAAACAAAAAACAATTGTTGATTTTTTTTTTCCTGGTTGACATACCCTTTAAACAGAAAAGAATCCTAACTTTCAACTCCATTGACCCTTCATAAACTCTTCAAGTTCAAAACTGATTTTAAGTTTGACACTTTCTATTGCCTGCAATAGAAAGGTGAGGGAAATCTAGGATTAGACCTTCGAGTGTGGGAAAGAAAGATGTAATTGATAGAAAACAGGAGGTGTGTGCCCCCAGCTCACTTCTACTGCAAAATGAGAACTACCATTTTGGATAGAGATATTTTTAAAGACTGAAGAATACTGAAGAAAAAAATTCTAAGACTGTGATGAAAGTCCTCTTGTATATTTAACATGTTGATTAATTTATATACATCTATATATCCCTTAATGTAGAATTGGAACACATGATCTGAATATAAAACAAAATAATTGAAATCTGAAGTTTTCCAGAAAAATTTAAAGTTATATTTACAGAAGAATGCATAGTGTTTCCTAATTTAAGGAACAAGGAAACTTCATAGTGTGGGAACTTGTTACAATTACATAATAATTTTTGCATTTACTTCTTAACCTTCTCTATCTCCCTTAAGAGTACACAGACATACAATGATTTTTCTCTCTGTTGAAGAAGGTACTACAATTTCTAAAGCTGCCCATTGAGTGTTTCTGAGCCATAGTCAAAAGCTATTTCAAAATGAGGACAGATTTCTTTTCTCCCTGGGGACAGACAGCATGATGCTTCCTCGGCCCGGTATTCTAAGCCTTTTGTCCCTCAGATCTTGTTCAATCCTAGGCATAAAAAGATACTTCTTCCACTATTAAAATGCTGACAGCAATCAAGGTGGGAGTACATCCATTTTTTATTCATTTCATGTTAAATTAAATCATCTGTAGTTCTGTAACAATGAATTTGGTCATACACTTAAAGAGAAACAAAACGAGTCCGTTGGAAAAGAGACAACTACCAAATTGTTCTGATATGGGTCAAGAACAGGTCATTGTGAGTATAGTTGAATGTAATTATGACATACATTCATAAAATCCTGGCATTGTCTCCACTTTCATCAAGGAGTGTTCATAGAGGATGCTTTAGATACCAATGGTTACAGCCATCTCATCTGCCTGACCCATCACTGTGTTTTCTCAAGGCTGGCTTGAGAAAACCAGCTCCCTCTCCATCATATTTGCATCTGTTAGAGTAAAACAACAATGCATTCAGTTATTGTTGCAGAATTTTCCCAATATAGTGCCTTTTTCATATTCTCATAGAGCTTGAACAACCTGCAGATGAATTCTCACAACATCCCTTCAGACTTTCCATGTAGATTCAAACACAATATGCAATTATGTCATTTATATCAGTACAGAGAAACCAAGAAAGGTTAATGTTCCAATGCTTTTAACGGAGTTCTTTCTGCATCATACCATTTTATTTCTCTGTGAGAAAAAAAATGCAGTTACAGATAGTAATAAAAGAACTGAACCAAATAGGCCTGGATCATATTAGTGATATTGAGTCAAGCCTTGACCCTCGGAAATATCCCTAACTTGCTACAATACAAGCACCCATGAAGCTACCAACATTCTTCTTCACTGTGTTTGGATTTTCTACCTCTCTAACTTCCAGGATGGGATGCAGAGAGGGAGAAGGGAAAGTAATACATTTTACATGTGAATCATTTGCTTTTTAAAGAACATCAGTGTTGATAAGTTTCAAAAATTTCTAATATTAATCCCATTTTGAAATGAAAATAAGAAAAAATATTTTAATAACTTATCTTAAATATTATATTAGTGTTTTTGGTATATGTCTATGTGTCTGTGTGTGAATTTTTTATTGGAGTCACATGGCCATTGAAGATTTCTCTCCCTAGGACCAAGATTCCAGTTTACTGCTTAGAAAAGGCTTGAGTATTGCCAAGAGCAAATGCATAAACATTCCTATAGCATTACTGCTGTTCCCTGCCTGTCAACTGCCATACCAGGGCCCTGGCAAGGATAAGACTTCACACAAGGGAAGGCCAAACAAACTCGTGGGTTTTGCAGAAGCCAGGGACTTACACAAGGACAGTTGTCAATGAGATACCAAGTTATGCAGCAGAAAGAAACATGGATCTAAGATGAGAGATGAAAATGGTACAGATGAACTTATTGGCAAAGCAGAAGTAGAGTCACAGATGTAGAGAACAAACTTATGGTTACCAAGTGGGGAAGGGAGGGATGGGATGAAACGGGAGACTAGGATTGACATATATACACTACTATGTATAAAATAGATAATTAATGAGAACCTACTGAGAGGTTAGATAACTAATAGATAACTAATGAGAACATAACTAATGAGAACTCAATGATCTGTGGTGACCTAAATGGGAAGGAAATCTTAAAAAGAGTAGACATATGTATACATATAGCTGATTCACTTTGCTGTACAGCAGAAACTAATACAACATTGTAAAGCAACTAGTCTCCAATAAAAATTAATTTAAAAAATGAGAGATGGGGCTTTCCTGGTGGCGCAGTGGTTGAGAATCTGCCTGCCGATGCAGGACACACGGGTTCGTGCCCCGGTCCAGGAAGATCCCACATGCCTCTGAGCGGCTGGGCCCGTGAGCCGTGGCCGCTGAGCCTGAGCGTCCGGAGCCTGTGCCCCGCAATGGGAGAGGCCACAACAGTGAGAGGCCCGCATAAGATAAAAAATAAAATAAAAAGTGAGAGATGAATGAGTAAAAGGAGTAGCACTGACAGAACTCAAGTTCTGAGGATCAAGATCTCAATAAAGATGCAGATGTAGAGAATGGACTTGAGGACACAGGGTGGGGGGAAGGGTAAGCTGGGACAAAGTGAGAGAGTGGCATGGACATATATACACTACCAAATGTAAAATAGATAGTTTGTGGGAAGCGGCCACATAGCACAGGGAGATCAGCTCAGTGTTTTGTGACCACCTAGAGGTGTGGGATAGGGAGGGAGGGAGGGAGATGCAAGAGGGAGGAGATATGGGGATATATGTATATGTATAGCTGATTCACTTTGTTATAAATCAGAAATTAACACACCATTATAAAGCGATTATACTCCAATAAAGATGTTTAAAAAAAAAAAGATCTCAGCAGCCGAGACAGAGACTCACACTTAAAGAGAGAACACCTGGGGCTATATCTAGGCACAGAGAGACTTGAAGTCAAGAGTAGGAATCCAGAAAATTAAAGATGGTACCCTCTTTAGCACAAAAAAGAAATGAACTATCTATGAAAAGACGTGGAGGAGTGGTGATGTTTTTGAAACGTATATAAAAAAATCACTGTGCTGTGTACCAGGAACTAACGGAGTATTGTAGGTCAATTATACTTCAGAAACAAACAAACAAACTCACAGAAAAAGAGACTGGGTTTGTGAGGTAGGGGGTAAAGGGAGAGGGAACTGGATGAAGGTGGTCAAAAGGGACAAACTCCCAGTTATAAGATAAGTAAGCACTAGGGATGTCATGTACAACATGATAAATAGAATGAACATGGCTGTATGTTCTATAGGACAGCTGTTAAGAAAGTAAATCCTAAGGGTTCTCATCACAAGGAAAAAGTCTTTTTTTCTATTTCTTTAATTTTGCATCTATATGAAATGATGGAGGTTCACTAAACTCATTGTGGTCATCATTTCATGAGGTATATAAGTCAACTCATCGTGCTGTATACCTTAAACTTATACAGAGCTATCTGTTGATTATATTGCAATAAAACTGGAAGGAAAAAAAAAAAGACACCATTGAGAAAGTGAAAAGACCACTCAGAGAATGGGAGAAAACATGTGTAAGCCATATACTTGATAAGGGACTTATATCCAAGACATTAAAAAAACCCTTTACAACACAACAACAAAATGACAAATAACTCAATTAAAAATGGGCAAATGATTTGAAGAGACATTTGTCCAAAGAAAATATACAAATAGCCAATAAGCATGAAAAGATGCTAAACATTAGTCATTTGGGAAATGTAAACCAAAACCAGAATGAGATACCACTTCACACCTACCATGATGGCTAAAATAAAAAAAAGTCAGATACTATATGTGTTGCTGAGGATGTGGAAAAACTGGAGCCTTCATATATTACTGTTGTAAATGTAAAATCATGCAGCTGCTTTAGCAAACAGTTTCAGAATTCCTCAAAGATTAAATCCAGGGATACCATATGACACAAAAATTTTACTCCAAAATATATATCACAAGAGAATTAAAAAGTCTTCACACAAAAAATTGTACAGAAGTGTTCATACCAGTCTTATTTATAATAGCCAAAGAGCAGAAACAACCCAAATGTTCATCACCTGATGAATGGATAAAGAAATGTGGTAGAACTACACATAGAATATTATTCAGACATAGAAAGGAATGAACTTCTGATACATACTACAGCACAGATGAACCATGAAAACGCTATGCTAAGTGAAAGAAGCCAGTCACAAAAGGTCACATATTTATTGACCCTTTGTATGAAATGTCCAGAATAGGCAAATCCATAGAGACTGAAAGTGAATTAGTGGTTGCCAGGGACTGGGGGAAGGAGGATGGGGAATGACTGCTAATGGGTACTGGGTTTATATTGGGGGTGATGTAAATGTTCCCGGATTAGATAGTGGTGACTGAGGCACAATTTTGTGAATATGCTGAAAAAACACTGAATTGTATGCCTTAAAAGGGTGAGCTTTATGATATGTGAATTATATTTCAATAAAGCTGTTTTGTTTATCAAATGGATTAAAGATCTAAATGTATTAAGACCTGAAACCATAAAACTCCTAGGAAAGAACATAGGCACAACATTCTTTGATGCAAATTGTAGCAATATATTTTTTTTGATCTGTCTCCTAAGGCAAAAGAAATAAAAGCAAAAATAAACAAATGGGACCTAATTAAACTTAAAACCTTTTGCACAGCAAAGGAAACCATCAACAAGATGAAAAGATAACCTATGGTTTGGGAGAAAATATTTGCAAATAATATGATTGACCAGGGGTTAACATCCAAAATATGTAAACAGCTCGTACAAGTCCATACTGAAAAAAACAATCAATCAAAAAATGGGCAGAAGACCTGAATAGACATTTTTCCAAAGACATACAGATGGCTACCAGGCACATGAAAAGATGTTCAACATCACTAACAGAGAAACGCAAGTCAAATCAACAATGAGATATTACCTCACATCTGTCATAATGGCCATAATTAAAAAGTCTACATATGTTGGCAAGGCTGTAGAGAAAAGGGAACCCTTGTACACTGTTGGTGGGAATGTAAATTGGTGCAGCCGCCATGGAAAATGGTATGGAAGTTCTTCAAAAAACTAAAAATAGAACTACCACATGATCTGGCAAATCCACTCCTGGGTATTTATCTAGAAAAAACAAAAACACTAATTTGAAAAGATACATGCACCCCAACGTTCATAGCAGCACAATTCACAATAGCCAGTACATGGAAGCAACCTAAGTGCCCATCAACAGATGAATGGATAAAAAATATGTTGTGTGTATATATATATATATATATATATATATATATGTATATATACAATGGAATACTACTAAGCCATAAAAGAGAATGAAATTCTGCCATTTGCAGCAACATGGATGGACCTAGAAAATATTGTGCTTAGTGAAATAAATCAAACAGAGAAAGACAAATTCTGTATGATATCACTTATATGTACAATCTAAAAACTAATACAAATGAATGTATATGTAAAATAAAAACAGACTCAGAGATATAGAATACAAATTTGTGGTTACCAAAGGGGAGAGGGAAGGGAGGAGAGACTAATTAGGAGTATTGGGTTAATAGATACAAACTCACACTCTCTCTCTCTCTCTCTCTCTCTCTCTCTCTCTCTCTCTCTCTGTCTCTCTGTCTCTCTGTCTCTCTGTCTCTCTCTGTCTCATGTGAGGACACAGTGAGAAGGAGGCCATTTGAAAGCCAGGAGGAGAGCTTTCACGAGAACCCAACCATACTAGCACAGTGATCTCAGATTTGCAGCATCCAAAACAGTGAGAAAATAAATCTTCTTTAAAGTCACCCAGTCTACGGTATTTTGTTATGGCAGCCTTAGCCAACAAAAACAGGTGATATCTTTCAGGTCCCACTTCTCCAGAATGAATGTTCCTAAAGACTAATCTAAATGGGGCAGGAGGTAGGGAAACATAACCACTGCTTCCATTTAATCAGGTGTGTTTGTCCAATAGGCATCGCTATCCAGACAGAGAGCATAGTTTTTGTGAAGGGAGGGGGAGGACTGAGTGGTGGCTGAGTTGGGGTTAGGGTGTTCAATTCCATGGTTACGTTAGGATTTCCCTTCTTGGAGGGAAGTTCCATTACTTATAAGGTTATAACCGACTTTCTATTAAAAGTGAGAATTAGGGTAGAAGGGTGGGAAATTAGGTAGGGAAACACCCTAGATCTCCTGGTGTGGTGCTTCCCTTGCCTGGGGGTAAATACCCTGGCAAGCTCAGCATAAATGGATGGATAGCTCTACCTTAAAAGAGAAAGTTCTTATTGTTTGGTCCCCCATTTATAACACAAAGCAAAGTAGTATTTTTATATTTAAATGTAAAAACAAAAAAACTATATATATATGGGTGTGCAAATAAATGTGTGTCTTTTCCTCAGGGAGAAAAAACCATTCTGGTCACTGTGGAACCAAATTTAAGATGAGAGGACTGGTTAGAAATAAGGATCTCCTTTTGAGTGTGTCGGGGGGAGGGAGAGGCAGTGCTTGAAAAGTTGGCTGTTTGGGGCTGTTATTCCCTCACTACCACTTCAGGGCTTCTCTGTGCCCTGCCCACACTTCTGGGGAGGCTGACAATGGTTAGTTAACAGGTGGAAGCCCGTGCTAGCAGTAGCAGTCACCTGAGCCCTAGAGCTTTGGCTTAAAAGACACACATGTACACACAGGGGTTTGGAAATATGAGTTGGCTGGTCAACTTGAGCATGTTATTGGGGTTATTTTCTGGTGGGACTAGCATGTCACTAAAGCAGGCCTTTTGATAGATTTTTTTAAAAGTGTTTTTTTAAAGCAAAACAAGTTTAGATTTTAATCACATTTGTAGGGTTTCTAACTCTGTTTTACAGAATTGCTTGTTTGCTTCAGCTGTCTCCTTCCCATCTCTGCTCTTGGAGGAAATGGGAACAGGAATGGAGTCAAAACACTTGTAATTTTGTATCCTGGTGTCTATTCTCTGAGTGTGAAATATTCCTTTCCTTTGTTGAGATTCTTGAGGAGTTATTTTTTTTCTTTTATAATAAAAACAACCCCCACCTTCGTCCCTACATTTTCCCTACTGTTTCTGGCTGGTTTTGTGTTTCTGGGGCAGGTGGGCTGTGGTTTTCTCTTACCATGGCAACTTCTAATTGCCATGTACAGTTCAGAGTTAGGTGACTCCTTCCTTATTGTAAACAAACTGTGTTAAAAGCCCAGGGCAGCTCTTATAAATCAACCTAACATTTCATAAATAAATAAATTAAATTAAATTCATATGTGGTAGATCTTGACCAAACTCTTCAATCACTGCTGAAGGCAAGAAAACATATTTAGATATCTACAATCCAACTTGCTTTGGGAACAAGTACTATGTTACTCTGAATGAATACCTATTCTTCAGTATAAAAGATGTGAAAAATCTTTAAGAATATAAAAGTAACTAAGGTGGTGAGTGTACCCACAAGTCCCCTCGGCCCTTCTCTGTTAAGTGACAATGCAAAGGAAAATAGAGGAAATATGGATAAATATGATGCTTTATTTGTTTTTAAAACCCTGTCAATTAGAATCACTTCAAAGAAGAGTTGCCCTCTGGCTTTTCTATTCTTGTATTTGCTGAATAATTCCACACTCATCATAGCCATTTCCCACTTATTCTGACTCTTATTTCCAGAGTAACTCAGCCTCATCGTCAATCTACATTCACAAGTTGCGCTAGTGGTTTGTTTTTTTTTTGCTCTTCCCTCGAGGGACAATGATCAGAATCTGGTGACGTGACCCAGGCAATTGCACCCCGAAGCTTAGTGAAGGGTCAGTGATAAAGGTTTCCTCAGCACCTCCCGGCTCTCTGGTCAGGGGCTGAGTGTGGCGGTGTGGGCTCACGTTCCTGCCTCCGTGAAGCAACCTGTATGTACAGAGTAATAAGATCGTTCCTTCTGCTTCTGCCAGGTGCAGTAAGAAAATGAAGCTCTGAAAATTCTTTTTGGATGTGATGCTGAAGATGTAAAGAACAATAATAGAAGCTAAACATTTCTATTTCAATTTCAATTAGAGGAGAATCTCAACATTCCCATAGGCATTAAAAGAAGGAAATCTGAGGACACCCTAGCAGAGAAGGAAGAGTGGGAAAAATAACATTCAGGGGCAAAGGCAGAAGTTAGAAATTATCTTGACCCCTAGGGTTAGCCTAATCTGTGGACCTCATGTTACTAAAGTGTCCCCACAGTGAACTGGCTGCCACGTCCTCCCAGCCCTGCATCAGCTTGCCTTCTGTCTTCCCAAGATATCCTGTTCTAGAGGCAACCAGTCTTCCCCAGTACTACAGCTCATTAGAATGACTACTTGTACTAGGGCCATGTATTGAGGGCCTACTAAGTGCTACACACATTCTCTCATTTAATACTTAGAGCAAACTTCAGAGAAGTCCTTACTCTGATTTTTTTTATTCAGGACATAGATTCAGAGCCGGTAACTAAGTTGACTAAAGTCACAAGACCAGCAAGGATGAGAGATGGAATTTTACCCCATACTTCTAGAACTACAGCCTATTTAGCCAGAAGTATGTGGTGCTATGTTGGGATTATAACTAGTAAGCAATTTGACAATTATTTTATTTTAAAATAAGCATGCATGGCTATCTTATATAACATAATGTCATTTTATAAGGATTTTAAGATAAGACGTGGGACTTCAAAGAAACTTCTAGGTGTAGTAGACCACCATGGGCTCTGTCCCAGGTCCTCTGTCAGTTTCATTCTCCTATGCTGTTGGATTGAAAAGTGTGGAGTATGTTTTTTCCATGCGACTACTTTGACAGCAGAGTTTCAGCTTTTCTAAATAAATTTTCTGAGGAAAAATGGAAGAAAGCATGACAAATAAAAATGCAAAAGATTAGACATAGGAGAATAATTTAAAATGTAGATCTTTTGTGTTTTGGTTGACATAAACACCAAGTTCTCACTTCATTCCTGTCTCATTGGGCACTAGACAAGACTACCAGGCCAGCCAGCCTGACGTGGGTTTGAGCCGCCATTGTGCTTATCTCGGAGGCTTTCTCAGGTTCTCCCCACAATCTCCTTCCTAGCCCCCTTTCAGGGATAAGCCCCACATCTGGCCCAGGCTCTGCTCCACTTCAGCTCCACAGCCATCCTGGCCCGAGGAAACACCAAATATCCCTACGACAAGCCACTGTACACTAACTCTACAGAGGACTTCACCATCTGAAAGCCAGGGACACGGGCTTACAGATGCTACCCCCATGATGCTTTCTTGTTACAGCTACCCCAGCACATAACTCACCCCTTTCCACCTTCTTCATTCCTTTGAACCATAACTACTCTCCCCACCACTATTTGAAAATTAGCTCACCTTCCAGTCTAAAAGAGCTCGAGAAGCTGGTCTCCTGAGCATTCCAATGACTTCAAAGTCTGCTGACATCACCTAAGAGTCACTATCTCTTGACACTCCGGACCAGGCTATCACTACCTAGCAGGAGTGTTTTACCAAAGTAGGAAAATTTGGCAATTATAGCTGAGAAGTCATAGGGTTTAACCCTGGGTTTTTATAATTGAGAAACCAAGTAAAAGCCTATCATATACAGTAGACATAGAGTTTTTAAAATGGAGACAAGATCTGGAAACACGTCTGAGCCACGTGTCTCCAGAGGCACAGTCTCCTTTACCTCTTTTTCTGTTCTATCCACTGGGCTCCCATCAAAATCTCCAATCACTGAAATAGATCCTAAGGCAGTTTACAGGAAACGATGAATGAACAGTGAGCCCAAACATCCCTCCCCAAATTAGAACTTACTGACTCAAATGAATCTGCTGTTAGTGAAGTAGGTGGAAGAGCTCCCTGTGCAGGCAGACAGGCTGTACTCCATTTCCGTCACCACCTTGCAAACTAGTAAGGCCGGCAGCAAAATTCATGAAATCACATGGCCTAATGCCATTCACCTGCTGTCCTACCTTTTGAAAAAGGCTTTGTTCCCGTCAGTAAAACAGTGAAAGCAGTCTTTCAGTACCAAAGAATATATTTTTAAAACTATAGTGGAAAGTATCCAAATACAGAAGTTTTCTACCCCGCTTTTCCCTATTTTTGCTATGCAGCAAATTCTATAATGAAAAACTGGAAAGAAATAACTCTTCATTGTCCCCATCCCTTTCCAAATGAATTTGCAAATCTTCTGGTCTGCCCCTCCGTCAGAAATTTTCTAGTTTGGAAAGCCTGCAAGATATGACCCAAATTCACTCCATTCTGCCTCCAATCACAAAAGCATAATACCCTTTCATTTTTTTAAACGAACATGACTTTGGTGTAGTTCTTTATTTTGATACAAATCTCATTCTGCAAGAAAACATGAACAGTCAATATTTCCTCATGTATCATGCTGCTCATCTACAATAACCAATTTATTCAGAGATTTATTACCTTACCCCAGCCCACTGCTTAGCACTGACAAAGCTGATAAGAAATTCACTGTATTTATGAAACTCCAACCCTTTGGGTTAGGTAAAAAAGGTACACATAAAGATGTGCAATAGCTATCTTTTTATGTCACTGGAGATAGAATCACAGTGTGTTGAAACTGACAGAGCCACCTTACGGAGCCAAGTGTTGCCAAACCTGGCTGAGGGTCTCCTGGGCTCCCACTTAGGAGCGCTTCTGTTAAACAGAAACTGTATGGAGCTTCCCTGGTGGCACAGTGGTTAAGAATCCGCCTGCTAATGCAGGGGACACGGGTTCGAGCCCTGGTCCGGGAAGATCCCACATGCCGAAAAACAACTAAGCCCGTGTGCCACACTACTGAGCCTGCGCTCTAGAGCCCATGAGCCACTACTACTGAGCCCACGCACCACAGCTACTGAAGCCCATGTGCCTAGAGCCTGTGCTCTGCATCAAGAGAAGCCACCGCAATGAGCAGCCTGCACACCACAATCAAGAGTAGCCTCCGCTTGCAGTAAGTAGAGAAAGCCCATGCGCAGCAAAGACCCATTGCAGCCAAAAAATAAATAAATAAATTAAAACAATTATTTTAAAAAAACAAACTGTATGTACAAAAATGCTAAGTGCTTCATATCTTTGACAAGTATGTGTCAGTGTTAAGTTCCCATTAAATGCAAATTTGATCTTTTATAAAATTGTGCTTAAAGCTAATATCACAGAGCATCAATTAGACTTCTGTATGATTTTAGGAGGCTGAATAATTGCATTCACTTCAAAGCTACCTTGTGATATGTATAAAACAGAAATTTCATCAAGTTTAACTAATCACAACACAAGTCAAATTCCATTCCCAATATGTAAATAAAGTCATCCCACTGTTGTTTACTTACTTGGTTCCTTTTTCCTCTGAAGAATTCTGGTCCCTGAAATCAATAGTAACTGATTTATTCTGCAGTCATGCTTTATTTACCAGGCCTGAGAAACTTTGGGAAAAGGGCGGATTGCCCATCTTTTAAACTATACTTTCAAACCTTAACATTTTTAAATAACATAATCTTACAAATATACTTTATACATTTCAGTTACTCAAAGAGCATACATTATTCAATTAGATTTGAACCCTCTCCTCCTTTACTCTGCAAGGTTTTTAAAACAAGTATTTTCACTGAACAGAGGGAAAAAAATGAAAGCTCAAAGAAGTTAAATGACTTTCAAAGTCACTTATCTTGTAAGTGGAAGACACAATATCAGAATCTTCAGACTCCACAAAAAGTGTTCTTTTCGTCAATAAAGGCTTTTAAAAATATACTTAGCTCTCTGCTTTATAAAGCAGAAGTTTCTCCAAATATTTTTAAATTTTCTTGATGAATCAAAAATTTATGAACAACTGACAAACTGAACTATGCAGCAATATATTGCTATTTTCTGCTCTTTGAAGTATGAAAGATTGCTTTCCCCAACACTGTATAATTCCAGAATGCTGTGCTGTTCTAATTGGTGAGCTTTAGTCTTAAATTGAAACTAAGAATCCCTAGAGGGTTACTGAGTCATGCAGAACCTAACTTGCCCTTACACTGAGTGTCCTCAGAATATTGTAGTGTTTGAATGGGTGTTTCTCTGTCTCTCTTCATTGTTATGTGGGGACACTCTCACCACTGATCACATGTCAGCAAGTTGTCCCATTACCATTTTTAATCCACAAAGGTAATTCCAGTATCATCTTTTTCTGCTGTCCCTATTTTTCTCTGTCTCTGTCTTCTTTAGCTTGCTAAGACTTAAGTCATTACATTTAACATCCAGTGAGAGTGTTCCTTTCTTCAGTTTGATAAATTATTACATTGCATTTCCTATTGCCTTTTTATCTTTGTATCTGTGACTCTTTTCAGCAATTTTTATCACTGTCCACACGTAGAATATATATATATTTATTTATTTATTTATTTAATTTTGAGATTTGAATTTGTACTTGCTTAAAATTGTGGTTACAAATAAGTGGAGATATTGCTGTTGTAAATAGAACAAATTATTCCAAACATATAATACTTAAATTGCTTTTGAATTAATAAAATGAACTAAAGTGGTAACTCTCAGTAGTAGATAAAGTAACCCAAGAATATTTGTATCTATTTGGTTCCTGAGTGAAGACTGTGGAACATCTCTAGTGGAATAATGGGATAATGGAATGTTATGGTGTAGAGAGCCTTAGTGACCACCTGAATTAGGCCCTGAAGTTCTCAACCTCTTTTTCTGAATCCACAAATAAGATAATTCTCACAAATATTCCCAAGTTTGTTCCTGGCACATAAGCTACACATCTATCCTTTTTTTCCTCTTACTCAAAATTAGCATATAGGAATGAAAATTATTGTGAATGATATTATTCTAGGGATAGCTACCCTAAAATAAAATGTCAATCCTTGGCAAATTTGGCACTTTATGTACCATTAGAAACAAATTAATCTCAAAACACCTCACATAGACTTTGATATAGCAAAGTGTCAGAGATGAGTCCAAGTCTTTATGCAGAAACAGGGTTCCAGAGAGGGAGAGTGTGTTATCTAAGGTCACACAGTAGGTGGTAGTAGTGCTAAGGTTGGAGACCACCTCTTTGAGTCTACTGCTGTTCAGAACATATCATGCTGCCTCACAATTAAAATTTAAGACCATGATCTATTAAAACACTGAAGAAAGAAAACACTGAAAAAGACAGTACAATGATTTTCAAACTGCACTGTAATATTGGAGCAGAATATTATTTTTCTGCACAATATAAGCCATAATAATTGTTTAAAAGCATTAATAGTGATAAGTTAACAGCCAGTGAAAAATTTCTACCATAGAAAAATTATCTAAAGGACAAAAAAAAAAATTCCACAAAAAACTCTTAAAGTGCGACTAGTTAGCACATTTGCTATCATAAACATCCTATTTCTATGCCATATTAGTAAAAAATAAAAAAGGTTCCAAAGCAATATCATCATAATAATCAATAAATATGTATGTGATGCAAGAGGTAATTTTGATACTGAACAAAGTAGTTTTCAGTAAGCTTGTATCTACATGCCCAAAGTAGCAGATTGAAAAAAAAACTGTCTTCTTGCAGACTTGCCTTCTTGATGTAGACAGAGGGACAGGGACAGGGACAGGGGCAGGGAGGGAGAGAGGCTGAGAGAGAGTGCACTCTGGGTCTCTTCTTATAAGGTCACTAATCACATCATGAGGACTCCCCATCCTCGTGACCTCATCTAAACCCAATTACCTCCCAAGGGCCCCACCTCCTAATAGCATTACATTGGGGGTTAGAGCTTTGACTTATGAATTTTGGGGGAACAAACATACAGTCCATAACAAGATCAAAGTGTTAGGTTTTGTGATTTAATGGCAGAAATAGATTTTTATCACCAGCTAATAATCAGCATACTTATAGTACCTTTATATATATATATATATATATATATATATATATAAAATACATATATATTCAAAAACACTACTTATAATTCAATAGAATGTGCCTTGCTTTTCCTTACAGGTGATTTTAATTCTGTTAAGCTATCTGCAGACAAACTGCTTGTCAGATACATGAAATATCTCATCTATTTCTCACACAGTTCACTTACCTGCAGTGATAAACCTTATTCCACATATTCTTTGGGGGTGAAAAAATCACATTTTACTCTTCGCTTGATCCTGAAACACCTCTTCTATGCTCTGTTACCCTTTATGGGTGATGATGCAGATTATATATACATATATCACATCATAAAACAAGATACACTTGACTTGAAACCACTCTGGCATCAAAGCAGTGTTTAATGCTGCTCACTTATCTGCTCTTTTTTTTTTTTTTTTTTGCGGTATGCGGGCCTCTCACTGCTGTGGCCTCTCCCGCTGCGGAGCGCTAGGCCCCGAACGCGCAGGCCCAGCGGCCATGGCCCACGGGCCTAGCCGCTCCGCGGCATGTGGGATCCTCCCGGACCAGGGCACGAACCCGTGTCTCCTGCATCGGCAGGCAGACTCTCAACCACTGCGCCACCAGGGAAGCCCGTTATCTGCTCTTTTGACATAGGATAGACAAATCCTCTAAATAAGCCCAGTCCCCTTTTAAAGTACAGCAAACCAGTACACCACTGGAAAACAACTAGGACAAATCAACAAAATTGGCCTTGCCAATAAGAACTGTGTGATTCATCTTGAACAAAGATCCTGAAGGGAAAAAAAAAAAAATTGACAGTCACAGACTGCAATGGTGGTTTGAACTGCACCCTCACCTAGCAAAGAAAAAAACAATCTTTAGACATGCAAATAAACATTTTCTCCAAAAGTGAAAGGCAAATTTTGTAGAGATAGTTGAAGGTGAATGATTAAACAATTTTTGTAAAACCTGGAAAGCAGATTCATTTTTAGCAAGCTTTTTCTCTTGGTGCACATTAGGAAATTCAGAATGTATTTAGTATAAACAGATTTAAATGTAGTATGATTTGAAGTCTTAAATGTGCAGCTAAAATATTTAATGCTTCCCAGTCTATATATGTCAAGTATTTTGAACTTACAGACAACCATCAACAAATAATCATTAGCAATTCGTCTGGTGGGAAAAAAAAAAAAGGAAAAGAAAGCAAAACATCTAGACTGTTCAATGTCTTAAAGACATGAATCTATTTTAGAAAGAGTTGAGGCTAATTGAGGATGTTAAATAAATGGTAAGAAAATGTCTCAATTAAACTGTTTTGTTCCAAAGTTCAGCAGAATAGATTTTATTCTTCATTAGTTTAGTATTCTATTAACTTGTGTTAATCTGATTACAAAAAAACCAAACCCTAACCACCCCTGCATAAAAGCCTGAGAAATTTAGTTATATTTACATAAAGTAATTTGAAGAATATTGACCAAAAAGGACATGTTAGAAAATAAATATTCCTTTATTCAAAACACCTTTGAATTCCAAATTCCAAACTTTAAAAACTCAATACCTTAATAAAATTTGAGGAGTAGCAGTTCTAATATTTATTAGATATATATAATATTATATATATAATACTCTAATAATATAGGGTATTTTAAAGGTAAGAATTTTATAATTATTTTCAAATATATTCAACAAAACTAAAATATCAATTAACCCCATATTGAGTCTACTTTTAGTCATTAAATTCATTTCTTGTATATTATACTTAGGTTCATAAATTATTAATGTTTTATTTCTAAAATATTTAAGGAACTAATTTCAGAGTAGTCAAAGATCACTCAACTCCAGGTTTATTAATCTGTACCTTTAAGAGGAGAATATTTCTAAGCAAAACAGGACAAACTTAGCCCCTGCCCACTTGTCTAAAATTAATTTAGATTTTAGGAATTGGTATTGGTGTGGTTTTATTTCCAAGAGTGTATACTCCAAGATGGTATTTTTGTCTGTTTTGCTCACTATTATATCTTTAGCATCTAGAATAATGTTGAGCGCATTTATCACAACAAAAGTCTTTGTTGAATGTTGAATAAATATATTGTATTCCCAGCTCTACTCTTGGAAAGAGTCTGTTATTCTTTTCTCTGGAAGACAAAGACTTGCAGGAGAGAAATTCTGCAATTTGACTTTTTTCATATGGTCCAGACTTGTCTTGGTCTCAAAGTTAGTATTTTCTCCAGTAATTGCATGCTGTTATTTTCAGAAATAAGATTTTAGTATACCATGTTGCTTTTAATCACGTAGAATTGCAGGATCTTTTAGAATGCATAAAGTCACTTGGGTATACTTAAAGAAAAAAGCTCCTTGCTAAGCTTCCTCCTCAAGGAAGTTAACTGGCTAAGTGCAAATGTTCCAATTTATTCAGTGTAACCAGGAGACTGATGTGAGCTGGAAATTTTAAAAATGTTCCAAGGATTAGCATTTGAAAAAGACGTATTACTAAATCTTTTTTTTTTTTTTTTTTTTTTTTTTTTTTTTTGCGGTACGCGGGCCTCTCACTGTTGTGGCCTCTCCCGTTGCGGAGCACAGGCTCCGGACGCACAGGCTCAGCGGCCATGGCTCACGGGCTCAGCCGCTCTGCGGCATGTGGGATCTTCCCAGATCGGGGCACGAACCCGTGTCCGCTGCATCGGCAGGCAGACTCAACCACTGCGCCACCAGGGAAGCCCACTAAATCAATTTTTTTTAACTCTTCATGCTCAATTTACTTTGAGAACATTTCTCAAGCATTAGTAGAAATAAAATATTTCAAAAGATAAAATAAAGAAAATCACAAAGATTAGAGTCACTTTTTTTTTTAGCATATTCACTGACAGAAGTTAATAAGTAAAACACTGTTTGGAGTTCATCTCCCTTGAGGCAATATAGTTCAGAACTCATATAAGAGAGATAACATTGCACATTTTGTTATCTATTACCCAGAAATAATCCATCATTTTTTATTTCCCAGAAACTATGTTTAGAGATACTGTATACATTCTTTAGCCTGACTTGTAGTCCTGGATCTCTGTTAGATGACACCTAAAATATGTTTCAGGAATGTCTTTACACTTACTGCTTCCTTTTAATCTTTTTAAAACTGTTTCGTGCTTTAAGAAAATTCATTCTCCTTGTTAAAAAATGCAAACGTTAACGAAATATGTGAGGTGGAAATTGAAAATACTCAAGCCTCAAAATTAATAACTATTAACAGATAATGAACATGCCTCCTAATTTCTTTTACTCTGCATATACTAAAATGTGTGTGTTGTGTGTTCAGTCATGTATGTATATTTTTACAAAAATGTAATCATACCAAATATATTGTGTACACAGTATATTATGTACTATATTGTGTCCTTTTTGGCCTGACAACATATCTTGTAAACCTTCCCATGTCATTACAAGTGGATAAATCTCATTTTGTAAAAAGCACCTACTATTTTATAACAATACTATAAAATATCAACATTTATTTAATACCAGACTGATATGTAAGTTTTCCTTTTTTCCCCCTTCTTCTTACAAGTGAACACTTTTTAAAAATATATATATTTTAAAACTTATTTATTTGTGGCTGTGTTGCATCTTCATTGCTGCACATGGTCTTTCTCTAGTTGCAGTGAGTGGAGGCTACTCTTTGTTGCAGTGCACAGGCTCCTCATTGCAGTGGCTTCTGTTGCAGAGCACGGGCTCCAGGCACGCGGGCTAGTTGTGGCTCACTGGCTCAGTAGTTGTGGCATGTGGGCTCAGTAGTTGTGGTGCACGGGCTTAGTTGCTCCACAGCATGTGGGATCTTCCCGGACCAAAGCTCGAACCTGTGTCCCCTGCATTGGCAGGTGGATTCTTAACACTGCGCCACCAGGGAAGTCCCACAAGTGAACACTCTTGCATTTAGATCTTTCTTGTGTGTTTCTGTAAGAAGAGTTTTCTAGAAATGGAATTTCTGGGTCAAAGGGTATATATAATAGCCAAATTTCTCTAGAAAAATATGGTATCAATTGACTCTTTCACCAGTATGAATGAGAACATATTTCACTTCACATTTGCCAACATTAAGTATTAATATTTTTAATACTTGAAAATATTTTAGGTGATAAATATCTAATTTTAATTTGTATTTTAATTATTGCTAAATTTACTGGGTAGTTAATGTGGTTTATTTCTTTGTGGATTATTTAAGTTGTTTATTTTCTAGTTTGGTTGTGATATATATATATATATATACATATATATATATATATATTGCCATAGAGATGGTTTGTGCCATGCTTAATAAGATCTTCCTTATATACAAATATATACAACATAAATAGGTGGGAGAGTAGCCTCAAAATATTTAGCACTATCCCAACTTGAGTTTAGATTTATGTACTAAAATGGTAGAGATAGATGGATGATAGATAGATAAGAGATAATGCTATATATTCCATGCAATTGGTATGCCTATACTAGTATGTACAAACAATATCAATTCTGCACCTATGTTTTCTTTATTTCTTTCATGGCTTAAATTTTTACATTTAAGTTTTTATCCCCATGAAATATATTTAGTATAAGGAGTGAGATAGGGACTATAACCCGACCTCCCAAAAGGATAATTATTCTATTATCATTTATTTATTAAATAATTCATTTTAACCCCGTGATATGAAATACATCTTTGTTTTGTAAAAATTGTACAGATCTTTCAGGGTGAGAGTGTTTCAGAAAGACAAAGCAGCAGCAAGGGAGCCAGTGTGGTGGGAGAGGTGTCAGCTAGAGCAAGAATAGCAGGAAATGGGAGGACTCATGTCATGTAGGACCTCCTGAGCCACTCTGCATCTGAAGAATTTTTTACTGATTTCCTTTGCTTTGTTGGTTTATTTGTTGATAGCTAGGAATTGGTGTAGATTTTTTAAAATCTCCCAATTGATCTCATTCTTACTTGCTCATTTAATTGTCTTTTCTTTTCAGATCAATTTTGATCATTTATATTTTTAAAGAACACCTATTTTATCCAGGACTTTTCCCTAATTCATTAATATGGAAAGGTGCAAAGAAATCTCTTAACATTTGAAGTATATATTTCCCCTCAATTAATAGAATATCGCTTGTTTTCATTCCTATTTATGCTTTGCTTTCCCTTTTTTTTCCTTCGTTGAGGTATCTAGGAGCTTAGCTTTTTCAAGAGGATTTTTTCATGAAGACAGCTCTTTGATTTATCTATGCCACTGCTTTCCTTTTTTTCTAATTTGTTAATATATATTTTTATTTTAACAATATTTTTCTCTGTATTCTTTGAGTATATTTTTATTTTCCTAATTTTTTGAGTTTGACATTTAAGGGATTCATTTTTATTGTTTTGTGTTTAATAAGTTAAATGTTTAATGCTTGGTATTTTCCTCTGAGTACATTCTCAGCTATATCCTAGAGCTTTCAATTTATAATGTAGTATCTTTATTTCCTAGAAATTCTACAATTGTTTTGTTTTGATATTTTCTTTAATTATGTTTTGATATTTTCTTCGATCTAAGAATTGAATCGTGAGCCGAACAGAAATTATTTTTAAAAATTAAAAAAAAGAGAAATGAATTGTGCAGGAGGAGAGAGGTTTGGTTGTATGTCTGGGTTTCTTTTTTGTTGTTGTTTTATTTATTTTTTAATGTTTTCAGTTTTTCTTGGTTTCTTTTTTTTTACTATAACCTCCTGCTTTATGGCTCTTAGTCAAAAATGTGGGGTGTTTTTACTGTTTTTATTTCTTAAATCTTTAGTTTTTACATTTGTGGTCTGAGATTCTTTTAAAATTTTTAATAGGTACATTTACACTTAATAGTAAATCTGAATTTATTCAAATACTTTTTCCCTGAACTGATAAAAGCATAGAATAAGCCAAAATCACTACTTTTCATTCATAAAATAAACTGAAATCATAACTTGGCTTTAATGGATTGATCTGATCAATGCAATCAAATTCATTCACCCAATCCAACTGAGCCCCAACAATGTGTCAGGTATGGAAATGATTTTATGGATGAGAAAGTTGTAGGCTATTACCAAAAAAAAAAGAAGACAGAGGGCCACACACAAAGTCTGCTGAGAGAACACAGTAGGGAGAAATTAATTCTCAGAGAAGGATAAATGGAGGCAGTAGGGAATTATCGCCTCTCCTAACAGGGTCTGCAATATATATTGCTCAACATGTCAGCCCACGACTGAGATCAGAAAAAAAAAGGATTGCCTATATGTATATGCATGTATGTGTCTCAAAATAGCATGAAGTCTGTGCTGTAGATGTCACGGTTTGGATCATAAACCCATGAAATATCTCATTACACGTCTTCCAATGACGATTTTCTGGCAAGACATACTAATCTATTTCTCAGATAATAACAACCCCCTACCCTGCTTCAACCCACACAAATGAAAAAGATATGTCTTAAGGGAATTTATATTTGAAAGTATGAATCTCCGAGGCTATACTAAAAGCTACTGAGAAAAAAAAAAGACCATCAGAAAGGGAAAATAGGTTTTATAGAACAAAATGGGACATTTCTCTTATTATTAAAACATGCCAACATGCCATGGAACTCTAGGGATTGTGGTGCTCAGGTGCAGAATAGCGAGCCTTGATTTGGCAATGGAAAATTCCATGAAGGGTCCAATAATATGTTATGCTTCATTAATAGAAGAATTTTTACATTTATACTGTGATTTTCACCCTTTGTTATCCTCAAATGCTTTATTAACTGAAGCTACTATCAAGAATATCTCACCACCACCTTGGAAGAGGCTCCTTGTGATATGTTTTTAAATTAAAATATCAAAAACAATTTTGTTTAAGGAAGGAAGAACAAAAATGATACCTAAATAGAAATTTCATAAATACCTAAAGCCAGGAAATCTTAGCACCACCACATTTTAAGTTTAGATTTATACAGAGTCATTTATTTTCACTGAGATTTAGGACAAAGGGCAGGACTGAGGTGATGGTTTAAGAGTGGATTTGGCCATCTACCCTGCTGCTTGGCAAAAATCCTTGAGTGACAGTCTCTGGAGGACCAGATGTAAAAATGCTACATGACACTTCATACACTCTCTGTATGAGCAGAGGGGATCCAGAGTGATGAGCAACCCTTTAGTCGGCCCATTCCTCTGCCCCTGAGAAGTGTGATTTCATTCTCCCCAGCCCCCTTCTCTTCTACCAAAGTTTCCTCTGATGCTCCTCACGGAAGAAATGTGGATAGATAACAGAGATAACAGCAGAGTCCTCTGCCTTCCCCTGGGCATGCTAGCAAAAGGGAGATCTCTCAACTCCAGCAGAAACATACACTCCATGAACTGCGGTTGCTCTTCCGTATTCGTGTTCTGAGCAGTCAGAGTTAGGGAGTCACACCGGTGCTCTTGGTTTAGGCTTCACTGAAGAATGCATGGGCTATTTCCCAAGGTGTCTTCCCTGGGACAGAAGAAGAAGCAACCTGACATCCATAACAGGTTGTCAGGGAAGCTGATGGCCGGTGGTTAGCAGTGGTGGGGCAAAGTGATCAGAAGGAATGAATTGAGTCTCCTTGCCCTGACAGGGTCACTGTGATCACATCACCTCTCCAGGCTTCTCTTTTGAAGCAGGATAATATATAAAATGCTTTTTAGAGAAAGCAAATGTAAATTTTTATTCATCAAAAAAGCAGAAGATCAGACTTGATCTTAAAAGCCCTCTACCGCCACAGAGCTCTAATTCTTCCAGACTTTGGGTGGGCTCTGTCCAGTGCGGTATCTAACACATACTTCCTCGGAACCAAAAACTATTTCCTAGGTTGACTTTTCTAATAGTGTAGGAGTATGAGCTCTTAAGCTTATGAGTTGGGTGACCTTGGGCAAATTGCCTAATCACTTCTTGCCGACATGTCCCCATTTGTAAATGGGGAAAATAATCATACTTATTTCATAGGTTTACAAGGAAAGTGCTTAGAGTAGTAATTCATGTATGGAACATACTTTACATAAACTGTTATTGTTAATGGTCAGGTTATACAAGGTATAATCAGATACACAGTTTTGAAAATACAAAGCAACAAACTATAAAAAATAATTACAAATCAAACTAACCACCCAGCAATGCTTTACAAATTTACATATTTAAAAGCAAGATGCCTGGCATTTTTATTATAACCATTTCCCTTAATATAATGGGAGCCTTTTCTCCTATCATTAATATCTTCAACAATGGTTTTATTATATTCTTTCATATGAGGATATATTGTGATATAGTTAAATGTCCCTATTTAAGAAACAGACTGTTTCCAATCGACTATTTGAAAAACGCTAGGATAAATGCTCTTGTATACAAATATTGGACTAAATTATTGCTGTTTATTTCCTCATGATATATTCTATGAATGAGATTTCTTGGTCAACAGAAATTATCATCCTCCAGGCTCTCTATACATAGCTCCCAATTGCTTTCCCAAAGGGCTGTCCTAATTTGGGGTGTGAGGGTCCTTATCAAACTGCACCCTATTCAGCATTGAATATTACCTTTATGTAATCTTTGTCAATTTGATAGATAAAAACTATGTAAAACTAATATGTTAATTTGAATGTGTTTGCTTACAGTGAGATTAAACCTTGTCTTCTCATAGTTAAGTAAGTTTTGTATTTCTTCTGTAAATTATCTATTCATGTTTTTTGACCACCTTTTTTTATTATAGTATTTATGTTTTACTATGTACTGCTTTATTATATAACCCTTGGTCATATTTCGATAAAGTTTTCCTCACAATTGCTATTCACTCTTACTTTTGTTTCCAGTGATACTTTAGTTATTCAACAGGTATTTATTGAGTACCAACTATGTGCTGATCACTGCTCCCAGTTCTGGAGAAACAAGACAATATTTTCTACAAAGCAAATAGGATAGAGAAGTCCTTGATTTCACAGAACTTACAGTCTGGTGTGGGAAATAGATGTTAACCAAGAAAACAAGTATGTAAATAATATAATAAATAATATTATAAAAGTGATGTTCAAATGGCACGGGTCATTTTCACCTGCCAGAATACCACAATATAAGATATGTTATTCATTAATTATAAAGTCTAGGCAGTGTTTCTCAGAATAGAAAAACTAGACGGGTTTTTCCTTGACAGTTTACAGGATAATAAAAGCCTTCCTTTTCTTCCCAAAAGAGGGTTCTCAGCTCTAGCTGCTCTTAGAAGCACCAGCTTTTAAAATTCCCATGCCTGCCCACCCCTCCTACCCCATGAATTGGTCTTGGGTGAGGGCTGGGCATTGCTATTTTTTTTTAAGCTTGCCAGGCAAGTCTAATGTGAATTCAGTGTTGAGAATAAAGGGTTGAGGAAGCACTTACTAGTGCCTTCCTGCTCTCTCAGCTTGAATACAAAGAGACCAAGACCTGGCTTTTATGTTAAAACTAAAGGCACTAAACTAGGTCACCTTGGGATAGTGCTGAGAGACACAACTCTCCTCATTCTTAAGTGAAATCCAGATGACTGGAAACCAGTCCTCAAATCGTCTGCTAATAGTTAAAGGGAAAGACTTTGAGAGTATGACTAATCCCATAACTGAAGATAAAACTAAGAGACATACGGGGCAGTGTGAAGGGAAAACTGAACAGCGAGGAGAGGTATATATACAGCACGGAAGGCTGTATTGGTCAGGATAGAAGTATATTACAGCACGATAACTAGGAATCCTAACTTTTAGTGGTTAAAAACCATAGAAGCTTATTTCTTGCTTGGGGTAAATTTCCTGCAGGAGTTGGCAAGGAGCTCTACTTCATAGTCACACTTAGAATTTTAGGCTAACACATGAATTTAAATGCAAAGAAATAAAAGAAAATGAAAATCGAAGTACCATCTCTTTCCAAGTTGGGCCGATGCCAATAAGATTACTGCTTTTTGCTCTACATTCTCAAAAAGAATGGTAGCTCGTTGCTACTCTGGTACCTGAGTTGAAGTGCTCCTTATTTATTATTGTTAATGGTCAGATTATACCTCAAGGCAAAACTGGGCTTATTATTTCCTGTCCAAAGATGAATTTGGCAAGGGTAAATAAAGCTGAGTTAATCAACTTTTTATATATGTTGCCCCTGCTCATCAGGGCTACGGTGTAAGAATTTACCCATTCAATTAGCAACTCCTCCTCACATCTGGATGGGTGTAAGAGTGGTTGGTGGATGGAATTAAGAAAGAACATGAAGGCACAAAGCCGTTTACTCCTCCTACATAGTTCTTGACAGTTATGAATAATGAAATGGCATGGAGGGTGTATTCTATTTTTCTAAACTGCTACTGCTTAGTGTATTATGTGGAAAAGACCAGACCCAACGAACAGGGTCACTCCTCCAAAAGAAAACATCAGGCAATACTGAAGAACACAGTGTTTAATATCATCATCTGATCTATGCTGACTCAAGTGGATGCTGTTGTATGGGGCATTAGTTCAACTGATTGAATGCCATGTTCCTGAAAAATCAGTCAACACTGTGATCCAAAGAAGCCTCTTCCCCAAATCCATATGTGACTATCCACCTCTTGGAAAGAAGAGCCTATGATATGAAAGAGGTTGGGTAGATTACTTCAAATACTTCTCCATTATCAGCAAAAGAAGTCAGAGTATGGACCTCTTTTAACTTTAAAAGCAACACTCCAGGAATAAATCAGTAGTCTTTCCCCAGCTCCCACTGTGTTCTTGAAATACTCTGTGTGAAAAAATTTACTACTGAGGAATTTAAGACTGTGGAAATGGGTTTAGGGAATTGATGACATGAAGGGACCTGTGAAAGCCCTATAAATATCTTTACATTAACCAAAATTAATATAGTGGATTAAACAGAATAGCAAGAACACACTATATCTTTCAATGAATAATAACTAACACTCTACAATTAATTTCCATTTTCTTTTCCTTCCTTGCTGGAGTTATTTCAGGATATTCTGTCCCATTGTTTTATTGAGAAACTTATAATTGTATTTGTTTTGTAGCAGCTTGTAAAGTATACTGAAGAGGAGCCTGGACCCTCATAAAAAGTTCAATGTCTTTCTGCTCTTATGACCTACATTGTTGAGTTCTGCTTCCAGAAATCCAAGAAAACCAAAAGAATTTGTATACTGGACATATTGAGATGAAGAGGGAAAAAAGCAGCAACAACAAAATTGTTGGCAATCTTGTAAGTTTTTCAATGTATTACAGAGGAGTAGATCTTATCAAGGCCTAACCCCTCCCCTGGAACATGCCAAAAGACCAAGAGACAAAGTCATTCAGGATTAGCTTCACTCATGAACCTAACCAATTGCAGCATAAATTAGAACACAACAGAAGACATGGACTTGACTCTGTGAAACCTCTGACACTTTTTACCTGCTTCCTACCTAACAGAGAAGGCTTAAGGCTATTTGCCTCATCTTCCTGTATCTGTCTTAAGGCAACACTGCAAAACCCTCTACCATGCAGTGCTGACTACCATTGTTGTATCTATCTCTATGTTAGAGAGATGAAAAAAGTTCCCTTCCTAGAGTGTGGTGTTAGGTGCTTCCACAAGTGATGGCCTAATCAATCTCTGTTTTTAACTTCTGCTTTAACTAAGAAATAAATATATGAACAAAAAGGAAAAAAAGAAAAAAAAAAAGGAAAAATTACCGTCCGCTACCGAATGAATTGTGTTCCTCCAAGTTGAGATTCTTTCTCTCTCAATCTCTCCCCACTTGTCATGTGAGGACACAGCAAGAAGACGGCCATCTACAAGCCAGGAAGAAAGCCTTCACCAGGAATCCAACCAGCACCTTGATCTTGGACTTCCCAACCTCCAAAACTGTGAGAAATAAAGTTCTGTTTCTTAAGCCACCCAGTCTATGTTTCTATTTTTTTTAAATGACAACTCAAGCAGACTGTCTCAGAATGATGATGTATCTTTCATAAATCTGTGGACAATCCTAGTATGTTTCTAAGGGTTATCATTTTTTTCTTCTTATTCAGAACCTGGAGCTTCCCTGGTGGCGCAGTGGTTGGGAGTCCGCCTGCCGATGCAGGGGACACGGGTTCGTGCCCCGGTCCGGGAAGATCCCACATGCCGCGGAGCGGCTGGGCCTGTGAGCTATGGCCGCTGAGCCTGCGCGTCCGGAGCCTGTGCTCCGCAGCAGAAGAGGCCACAACAGCAAGAGGCCCGCGTACCGGGAAAAAAAAAAAAAAAAAAAAAAAGAACCTGGAGCACGGTACTGTGATATTGAGAAGTAACAGAACTATGCTCCCCTCATGACTTCTCCCCTGCACCTCCCCCGGGGCTCCCTTTCTCTCCCAAGTCTCACCCAATTTTCTGCCACAAAATTGCTTCAACATCCACACCTCCTAAAACTGAAATTCTCCATTTGAGGAGGCACTTTTTGAACCCAATTTTCAAGAGAAAGAAACTTGCCAGGGGACAGACTAACTTAAGAAATTTCAACTCAAAAATCTGTTATGGTATTTTTTTGCATTATACATATGGTGCTATACATTAATAAGGTAAACTTTAATTTAACAGCATTTTCCTCAGATGGAAGCATTTGCTCTTTCCCTCACTTTAAGTAGACTTCAAAATTATGACTGATTCCTTTTTCATGTTATGTTTGAGAGGGCAAGGGTATAAAAATGATCTCACATTTTGATTTTAGAAGAAAAATTATTATTTTGTGTAGAAAGCCCTGTAGCATGCATATCCAAGGCTTTCTCAGACACAATCTGATGAACATGAACATGTGAAAGATATGATCTCCTTTGAGGCTGGACCTTGCTACTGACCCTAGGGAGAAATGCACTGTTTTAGGATACCCTTATGTGGTTCTGAGCTATGCTGCTACACTAACCTTGGTGGCTTAATTCTTCCTCTTCAAAGGAGAATTGGGGACTTCAGTGTTGCCCTCACACTTCATGGGCTCCTTGGGGTATAATATCCAAGCTGGACCTGTAATGGAATTCCTAGGGAAGCTTAGAGAAAGTCTGAAGCATGAGTTGGAGGCTCACAAAATTTAAAAATGCATTTATTGAAGACCTACTGTGTTTCCCTCACAATTTTTCTTCCCTTCTCTATTTGCAGGTAAATGCTCAGTTTATCAATCCATAGCTTCATTTTTCTTCAAAGGCAAATATTTTAATGAAATGATTTTGGTATTCTTCCTCTTCTAATAAGAAAAGGCAACATAATTTGAAACCTCTACTCCCCTTGCAAGAATCTCAGAAAATACTCAACTTATAAATCAACATTACTGCTAATCATTTCAAACTTTAAGGACTACCATTATGTTTGCTTCTGCATCTTCCTTTATGTTTGTTTTCCATGTGTTTAAAGTGCTAATGACATTCATTGCTTTTGAGATTTATCAGATTAGCACCACCATAACAGTTTATGGTGCTACATTTTATAAGATTCACTTAATATAATTTTAATTATTACTGAAAAATGGCTTCTAGTCATAAAAGTGCTTTAAAAATTACAAGCTAAACCCACCCTAACTTAAAAGTCAGGGCTTGTGCTGTTAATAATTATTTTATAAAGGAGAACATCACAGGGTACAGTAGTTCGCAATTGAAATATTCATATTTTAAATAATAAAATACATTTAGAAATATAAAGCTGCCAAATAAAATGGGTTCTTTGTGATAATGCTTTACGGCATTGTAGAAAATTACCGATATGATGATTACAGGTTATTAGCAATGTGTATTATTTCAAGAAGCAAGATTTAGTTTGGAATCTTGGCATTCAATCTCTATATGGTGCTTCCAAAATGTTATAACATGGTGGTGAAAACAGTGCAAGAATCAATTCTATGCTAAGCATTATGAGGATTGTACTTGCATAAAAGTTATACTTAATTTTGAATCACCTACAAATAGAAACTCAATAAAAGCTTTAAATATTGACTCTGAGGAAACAATATTACTAAGGATCTCCAAAAGATTTTGCCAATTTTTTAAATTCTAGAAGCTCATTTCAGAGGATAGTATAAACAAAAGTATCAACTCTTTATTCCAATCAAAACCACTATATAAAAAGGACATTTATTATTTCACAAAACTTCTTCGACCTCCCTAAACTTGCTCTAGGATTACCTCTCTAATTTTCCTTAAATTACTTCCCCTACCTCTTACTAGTATGTAGTCCATTTCTCAAAAACCCCCTATTACCCACCTCAATTTGCATTAGGTCTTATATTAATTCCAAGACTTTGTGCAAGTCTTGAACAAAACAAAACAAAACCCCTCAAGATTACATATAATTCCTGTCTAGTGTTAGACAGATGCTGAGTCCTGAAAGGTTGGACAACAATGACAGGTTGAGGACATTAGTAACTTAAAACATGAGATCGTGGGTCCAAAGGAAGATGTGAATTTTGGAGATGAGTTAATCAAGGGGAAAGAACAGATAGGACCAAAATATGACTAGTCAAAGGTTCTAGACCTTACCTGAAATTCAAGACATCCATTCAAGCCGGGTGTTTGGCGACAGCAAAAGAGCCGGAAGACAAGTAGCCAGCATTTGAAAATCTGGGAACAGACATTGAAAAACCAGATCTGGGAAGGTGGTTTAACAATAGAAAATTCATTCTCCTGGAGGTCTAGGGCAGGGATGGGGTGGCAGGTAGGGAGGGACTCATCCACAGAAGCCCAGTGGAAGCTTTATTATTGGGGACTTGAGGCATAAGAATTTACTTCCAGATTCACAAAACAGGAACTCAGATAACAGGTGGGGTACTGAGGCCAGAGTGGAGGCAAATAACCTAAGAACAAGAGTGGCCTAAGGCCTTTGGCAGGAGTCATCCTACACTGGGAGTTGGGAGCCTCAGCCATACACTGGAGAAAAGTTTTCCTTAGCCCACTGAAAAGTTGACTCCCCACCAAAAAATAAAGACATAGAAACAAAAATTGCCATGCAATTTCAGAAGACCCCTGTCATTTCTGAAGTTCATCTGTGGATCCTTTGGTGGTACATGGATCACTTTCACAACAACTGGGTCTCAAGCTATGAGGTTGAAGCCTAGAAGACCATTGCCCTCCTTCCCTATGGAGCTTTCCACCTGCCCTAGCCTTGACTTCTGAACTCCTGTAGTAATTATTATTTCCCTCATTTACTCAACATTTAGAATATGCTACCAGTGTATAGTTTTAAAAATATATTTATGTTTATGAACTCCCTTTCCTCTGAAGTCTGAGACAATGTTTTAAATCTCTTTGCCCTTTATTTCCCAGGAGGCTGGCACACTGGGTATTGATAATAGTTCGCAGATGATGGTGAGTTTATAAGACAGGATGGGGAGAGTTGGCAAATACATTGACTTTGAAAATTCAAAATGTTCAACAATTTTTGAGGGGAAGGGGTAAACTTATTTACCTTGAAAACTGGATATTGCTCCAGTGAGCTTCCAAATATCAGAAACACAGCTGTTCAGATTAACCAGATAAACTTTAAGTCATTGCCAAGAGAAACTCACAGTTCTCAATATTATGAGAGAGAGAGGAGAGACAAAGGGTGCAGTATGATTAACTTAAAATTATTTAAATGAGTAGAATTTTTATAATCATCTTGCATACACATAGAAAAAGTGATTAAACACATTGAAAAGGGAAAATTTTAAGAGGCTTTAAAAGTGTATGATTAAGATGAAATGAATGGAAAGAAGAAAAAGGAAATGAGGCTCAAAATCAGGAAAGATTTTGGTAGCAGAGCCATTATCCTGAAGTATATAGAAGCGGATAGCAGGATTAAAGATACTGTGAATAGACAAAACTTTTCATTGCCCCAGAGAACAGACTAGATTTCTAAGTTAATCTTTTCCCATCCAACTAGTGAGATGCTTTGTGAACTAATTGGTACTATTGTGGTTCTGAAAAACCTTGCTCTCATTTTGCTTGTAAGAGTGTCTGAAAGAATTGATGGTTTTCTATCTCAGGACCATATCTTCTTTTCTTTTGTGCTGGTGGCACCTCATATACTCACATTCATTCAACAAGCACACATGTGCGCGTGCACACACGCACACATGCACACACACACACACAGAGCAGGAAAAGGAGTAATCTGTGTTCCATGTTGCTTCGAGATATGAACTTAGAGATACCTTATTTGCAACTTCTTGAGTACTGTCATGACTTACTTATGAGTCCTATTGATACTAAATGAAAAGACAGAGTCGCCAGCCCCATAGTTAAGTTGTCTCACCAGTTAGTTGGCCTTAGTGATTGACGTATGTGTGCCCAGAGTACCGCTTGTGGACATGGAAGCTCCACTCACCTCATTTCCCCAATTGGGAAGGAGCAGATGCGTGACAACGGTAAGTTACTAAGGGCAAAGGGGAACAGGAGACACACTTGTAAAATGCACTGAAGTGTTACATAGCTGTATAATGTAGGCTGCGAGCAGCAGTCAAGGTAGATCTTAGAATGTAAATTCATAGGCTATTATGCTGGAAGGAACCTTGGGGCTCTCCCAGAACACCCTAACTTGCCCTCCTTAGATGAAGAATTTGAGGCCCAGTGAAACAAAATTATTTGCCTGGGGTCATATGGCCCTGGTCAGCAATGGTGAGTTGACTAACATTACAAACTTTTGGAGCCAAGACTCTGAGTGACACGGTGTTAAAGGCAGTTTGCTAGCCAATCCCTGTAAAGATTTTCATGTAGAAAACAAGGGCAAGACTTTATTCAGGAATAATGGAAATATATGCTGGCTGCCAATACTTTTTAAAAACTCCTTTCAATTATATAGATATGCATTCTTCTTGGTAGTGACAACTTCAAAGAAGAGAGAGTATCACATAACGGTACATAAACTGAATAAGTACTATTGTCTTCACTCAAATCTCTCACTTAGCAACAGTGGCCCTACTAATTGAACTCAGCAGCTTTGCTCTACTCAGGGGAAGCCCCTGCAAATGCACTCTACTTCCTGGTTTATAATGCCACTTGCCCTCATTTCATTCCATTAGTCTCCTAAGCACACATATATTCATTCATTCATTCACCCTCTCATTCAATAAACATTGTGTGTCTATGACGTTCCAGACACCATCCTATGTTATAGGAATAAGGAAGGTGACAAAATAGAAAAATCCCTTTCATCATTGGACTTAAATTCTGGTGGATACAATAAAATAGAGTAGACAGAATATCACATGACTTTTATGAGGATGCACATTTACCGTTTAAACTATCTCTTACAAAAGGAAAGATTCACCTAAATGATTTTCTGCTGCCATTTTTAGCCTTGTCATTTTATACCTGTCAGAGTAAATTGCTAGATATTAAAAGTGTAATCATAACTGAGAATTTAAACACCCCCTATATTACAAACTCCCATTCAAGAGCAAAACCACCATATCCAAATATGGTGCTTTTTCTCTTTTTTCACTGGGCAGTCCCATTTATATTTTCTATAAAGAAACACCATTCTTGCCTCTCACCTCAGAATAATAAATTATTTTAGGGAAAAGTGTAAAAAGTTTTATTCAGCTATCTAGGAACCAGCCAGTCCTAGCCAAGTTCAGGGTGATTTCAGTTCCTTTCTATCCCTCCCACCCTCCCTGCCTCTCGTTCCTCCTCCCAGCACTTGTGTGATACCCAGGGCTCCATAAATGAAGCACTTGCTGTGATGGGGACAAGAAGTCACCTTCCCCTTAATCCCCTCCCTGGAGCCCAGCAGATGGAAAATGTACCTTTTGTTTTCTGAAGATAATCAATACAGATCCTTACCCTGAATGTAACTCAGATCACGTAGATATGGAAAGAAATGAGAAAATAAAATACTATAACCTCCAATACTCCAGTCCTTTTCATTTTGCTATAAGTGCTCTGGTGGACACAGATTTAACACAGAAGAAACTAGGATAAAACCTCATGATATAATCAGTAAATGGGTTGCTTCACATTTATTAGCTTTGTTATTCTAAAATACAATTGCTAGCATTTTTCTATGTCCTCGAATTCCACTCTCCTAAACCTGATTTCCTGAGGAATATTAATATTAAATCACTGTGAAGTGGCGTATTATTCATAGGAAATGTAGTTGCCAACTAAACAACGTATCAAAATTCAAGTTAGATTTTTAAAAATTTCACGGTTTTATTTATTGCTCCTGAGATACCCTCATGTGCGTCTGAAACCATAGAAAAGTGTAGGGGCCTGTGCCTTTCTTCATCAAAAGATATTTATGTGGTAAATAGAATGCCTTTGGCCAAGAACTAGCACGTTGACTTGCATTCTGATGAAAATTTAAATAGCTAATTAAACTCCTCAAACACAGGATTTATAATGGATGCCACTATCATTTTGCAAAGTAATTTAGTGCATATTTAGTGCAATTATTATGCGCTCTTTTCATAAGGAGACCCAGCTGTGATTCTGCAAGTACAAGAAAGAGAGCAATTGGTATAAGGGCAGCAGTTTGTTGAGACTTGTGTGAAGAAGGTCTTCTGATCCTCGCTTCACCAGAGATATATAATTGTAGCTTTGAAAAAACCTCAATATGTTGCCACTAGATATTGTATGCATTTTGAGTAAAGCAGACAAACAAATGTAATATTCAATACTCAAGGACTGAAAAAAATCTATCTGGAAGTTCCTATTGCTAATTAGATAAACACATCTAAATGAGCATACTCCCTACGGTGTAGCCCTTAGACTATGGAGGACCAAGGGGGCTAAAGATTTAGGCTGGTAGGCAGAGGAATGCCTCATAACGCATGCACGCACACACACGGAACAAATGAAGACTAACTAATGTCACTCTTCTTACCACTACGTGAATGAACCATAAACACATCTATCTTAATTAAGCCAAACAAAAATTCTTCTCCTAATTTCCAAAGATATTGCTTTCCTCAGAAATTATCCCTGAACTCTCTCAAACTGAGTACTAATTTTTAAAAATTTTATTATTATGAACTCTCACTTTCTGTTCTTCTAGTAGAATGTTCAGATCAGTTTTTGCAAAGAAACCATAGAAAACATGGTGCTTCACAGAGAGAGAAAAAGGAGATAGAGAGAAGCCAAAATAAAGGACGAGAAGTATATTTTCAGATGAGAGTTAAAATGAACCTAACTAATGTTGTCTCGTAATTTATGTCAAGTTGACTGGAGTCTGCACCATGAACATATTCCAATTTTGGTAGCCTTTTATGAAGAGAAAAAAAAAAGAGGCTTACTCCGTACGTCATATTTTTCATGCTTTCTTTCTGTTGCTTTTAATGAAAATGTTATCAAATTTTGCAGTGCATTTTGGCATCACCGACTCACAGCGTCTGGCCTGTGCGTGCATGCCTGAGGCAGCCTCCTTCCCGTAAGCACCTGAAATCCGTTAGCACCAACTCCCCACCCAAGAAGCATAATAAATGCTTTGGTCCTCTGAACCTCACTTACATTGACATGTTTAGAATACTAACTAAAACTATGCCAATTTCTCACCTCTCTTTAAATGATATCCAAGATTAGCTACAGAAATGGAAAATAACTGGGAAAAACTGGTCTAGAAAATAATACTCTAACATAAATAATGTTTGAGAAACATTAATATTTTGCAATAAAGCAAATGTAATAAAGGTGCCAGGTGCTATCTCTATCATTCCTTCAGTCTGGTGCTTTACGGGGGAAAGACAGAGCTGGGAGGCAAGACAAGCTTCCCACTTTTTTAAATGGGAGAATAAGCAATAAAGAGCACCACGATGTATATATATATTTTAAGTTGGGTTTATGTTAGTATAAGAAAATGCACTAGGGCCTTGGGAACTTCTATAAGAGTTATTCAGTTCAGTTGTTTGGATTTCTATAAATCAATCCTCTCAACCTAGTGCTTGAAACTGAAAGGTAACCAGGGGCAGCCAAGAAAAAAATGTTGGTCCAGAGCTTCTATGTATCAGGTCTCTTCCTAACTAAATTCTCAGGGGAGCTGCAACATTAAAACTTTGGAGTCTATATTTAATAACCACTGTTGACTTTTTCAGTGTTTATGTACTTGTTTATGCTTTTCAGCAGGAGCCTGGAGGGAAGAAAAGCATTCTTTCAGTAGCCCTCCAAGTAGCTCAGCTGTACTGGAAAGGAGAGGGGGAGCAATGGGCAGCAAAGAGGAGGGACAGACTTAAGTGACTCTCCTTCCAGAGAAATCAGGAAACTGAGGCAGAATTTGGAGAGTTTTGCTCAAAGTACATCAATTTTAGAAATCCGGCCTCAGCACTGAGAGGGAAAGAGAGAGGTTAAAGACTTAAAAGCACCGGGGTAAGAAACTCAAGTTGTTTTTCAACTCCCTCTGAATTGTGTTTTCACAGAATAATTTCATATGTGCTCTTGAAATGTATATATTACAGAAGTGTCAGATACAGTCATATTCAGAACCAAAAATAACATTAAATTATTTGGCAGAGTCAATATTTGCGATTCTGAATTACAAGCTTCATTGCTCCATTTCACCAGTCAACTTCAATGCACAGTTTAGCAAGTATTTCTTGAAGCTCTACTGTCCATCTGGCCTTGAACTATGAATGTAGGGGATGGATTAAAAAAAAAACAAACTGTGATCTGAGATATAATCTACACCCTCAAGAAACCTACAGTTTAACTGAGATGTCTACATCCAGAGTTTTCCTACTCATTACAGGAAAGTTCGTCCCCTCTTCTGAGTGGACAGGAAACAGAGCTTCATCAAAGGGATTCTGTATGAAGAGTGCAATTCAGTGGCAGGCTGAACGAGTTCCACTGACTTTTCTAGTTTTGAATTCATGTTAATAAAGAGAGTTTTTATAGTTATCAAGAATTAGAGTAACAGGTTGTTCTGTGCTCTCTGGAGCTGCAGGTCTGCCAGTGAGTTTTCTACAACTTAACCCAAATTGAGTGAGTTCTACAACCGACATTATTTCTCTGCTGTTATCCTTGTTCCCGTCTTTCATTTTGGTGTTTTTGGCAAGCACCTGTGATTGAATAAGGCAGTTATCCTGTGTGTCAGCAACACTGCTGGAAATGCTGTGTAGACACAAGGGAGGATTATCAAACTAGAACTTGTGATGCAAGTTTTAGAACAGCTTGAAGAAGAGAAAGGCCAAAGAAACAGGTAGTGAAAATCAACATGCATTCAGGGATTGGAGGAAGCCTAACTTACTAAGGGCACCATGTAATTATTGCAACTGGGGAGGACGCACCAAGAAATGCACCAACAATAGCTGGAAGAAAGTATGGTTGGAGGTGCATCAGGATGCTGGGGATTTGAAGAGAAGAGTGATTACTAATGTGAGCTTCCAGGAGCAAGACTCAGCAGAGCTGCACTATTAGTAACCCTGTAGAGAAAGGATCTCATTTGAGTTCCCACTTGCAGGAATGTATCCCTACCACCACCAGAGCCTGACTGCATCTTTTCTTAGGAGCACAGAGCAAGTTTCTGGTTAGGTATGCCCAATGGTAAAAAGGTTTTGAGCATGTACTCTGAATATGTGTAGATCTACATCTTCTTAACACAGAACAAATTTAAAAGGATGACATAAAGATAAATAAAAAATAATTATAAATATTTTTAAATTAATGGGACAAACATATTTCGCTCCTTATAATAAGTGTGGCAAAAGATGTTTTATCATTTTTTTAATTGCCTTAAACTCTGTGATTCATTTATTTGAAGGTCTGGTTTTTTAAGTCCAGTTTATCTGAATCCTTGATTTTATTTGCTATCATAGTTGAAAAGATAGCTCAAAAATATATAGTTTGAAATAGAAGTGTATCACTAGCTGTGTTTACAAAATCACAAAACTCATTGCCATCTACCAAGTATATAAAAATTTTTTGCCAAAGTTCAGAGCAAAATGTCCATCTTCCCTGATTTAATCAGATGTTCTTACATACAAATTGGAAGGCATTTTTCCTTATCTTTTAAAAACAAAGCAGTTCAAAATTCACTGAATAACTTCATTTGGAAGATTTTTAAAACAGGTTAGGGAATTCAGTTCCCCTGTTCTGCAAGTACATAGACTTTGTAAATACAAGAGTTTTTATAGGTGACACATTATTTTCAGCAATAAAATCACACAGCAGTGGAAACATCTGCAAATATTCATTTTTGAAGGACTCTCACTGTAATGAGATTTTCTTTTTTAAGTAGCATTTACTTTCTCACTTATTGTTTAAATGTCATCTTTACCTTTGAAAGGGACAGATTTGGTGAGGACTTTTTTTTTATATATATATATCTCCTAGACAGCATACTGTTGAGAGCCATTTCCCTCACAAAAATATTTAGCAAATTTAAAATATTTAGCTTTTCATAAAATAAAAATGTAGAACGTCTACACTTCAACAACTGTTTTAAATATTTTGCCACAAGATAAATGGCAAACCTCTGTGTGGAACATATTTTCAAAGTCACTCCACCTCTCACTGCTAAGCATTTAAACATTATCATATTTTCCGGTCTTGCTTTTATGAAAATAATCACCTTGGTGGCAATATATGGCAAATAAACTACACTTTTGTCACGAGACAGTAAAATCAAATGAGTGAGGGCAGCCCTGTCAACACCTCCATGTTGAGAAACTTCCATTTTACCTTCAGGATGCCTCAAGGGCCTGGGTTACTGGCTGAGATGTCAAGGGTGTGGGATCTAGTGTTAACGCATATACGGATTATTAGAAAAGTTATACTTTTTATTTGAAAAGTAATAAAGAGAAGCTCTAATTACTTTTTTCTCTGCTCTGATGAATGTCCTTGCACACTGCAGGGAGCATAGCCACTATGGAGACCACTGTGCTGTGTGGTGGCTCTTTTCTGGATTTTTCTACACAACCGTGAGCAGAGGTGCTATAGAAGAAGAAGGGCAGGTTTGGGATTTGAACCCAGGTGTTATAAGCTCCAGAACTCACCTTCAACCATCTCACACAGCCTTTGCATTGGGGCAATGGGAATGACTGGCCTGCCCCACTTGCCCAGATGTATGTATGACAAGAGACAAAGTCAGAAGAGACCCACCTCCTAAGAACCCAGGTGTCAAAGAGGAAAGTGGACCGCTTGTTTCTGCCCCTGGACCGCAGAGACCCTACCATTCGTATAACGACCAAGGAGCACACCAAACAGTGACCAGAATATCATGCTCTTCTTTCCTGGGTAGAAGGACTAAAAGGGGAGGTATATGCAGGAGTAAATCATTCCCGTGGACACTCTCTCAAATTGAAAGAATAAAGGGCAAAATCTCCCCTAGGGGCTGAGCTTCCCTGTCTCCTCTCGACAGTCAGGATAATTTCATTCAACCCCTTTGAGCCTCTGTGTCCTCCCTCTGTAAAACAGAGATAGAAATCCTGCTGCCAGCGTGAAACGAACATGTTTCACGAAGTGCAAAATACTGTAACTATGGGGCTGGATCAGGTGGAAAGGAATGGAGAGGACCTTCACTGTCCTCAGTGGTTCTAGACATGGAAAACACCCAGTGCCCGTGCCTGACTGGTGGGTGAATCGAGGAAGAGAATACTTTCTAACTAAGGCAATTCAAAGAAATTGGTTTTCAATTCACAGCTTGAGTGGGTACACCTGTTCCACCCACAGCCAGCTGTGCACAGAGAAAACCCAGTCCTGGATTGGGTGGCACCTGGGCTGCCTAGAAAGTTTGAGAAACAGTTCTATTTCTGGCCATGTCAAAACTCCCCAAGCACTCCGCCACAACATGCAATTTACTCAGTGCTTTCCCTGGACTTCCTGCCTTCTCTTTATTAGTATTACATGTTATAACGTTTTTAGAGATGCAAAGAATTCCCGTTAACACCACTTTATGTCTTCCCAAAAGAGTTAACCAAAACATGACTCCCTTTCCTCAAGCTGTGGAAACCTCATTCAGCAAGGAATAAAAAAATAATACTCTTGTCTAAAAACTCTGTTTTTTTTCTATAAACCCCTGAACTTCACTCTTATAGAATTGCTTATGAAAGCTTCTTTCAGTTCAGTATTGCATACAAATGATAAATGAAATGAATAGCATAATTCACAATGAGATATTTTGTAAGTCTTTTGCCTTTGCTAAGAGTCAGGACTCTGCTATGCCTCCCTTTATTAAAAGCTCCCAAATAACCCATCTTATTATAATTCTGGTGCTCTGTATGTTATATATCTGAAAGGCAGATATTATGTAATGGATGTGAAAATAAACCAGATACAATTATGAATCAATTTTCTTTCTTCTAAAGCTACTACTCCGAGTTTCTCCTTCTCTTTACCATTATACGTCTGTGATGAGCAGTCTGTCTCACTCTGTCATAGTCTGTAGCCTGCTTTCCTTTCTCATCACTGGACTGAAGCTGCTCTCTGGGAGATCATCAGCTGAAACCTCATCTATCTTAAAGTCATGGAGCAGCTGACATTAACTCCTCTCCTAGAAAGCCTCTCCTCCACTGATATCAAGCTCGTTTCTTCATTCCTTCTCACCCCTCCAGTGGCTTGTGCACAGCTGCTTTTGCTGACTCCCCTCCCTCAGCTCCAAGCCTTAGATCATCGACCCACAGGTCTCCCTTTGGCCTTGTTCCCTTGTGATCATTCTACACATTCCCCCCGGGTTTGGCCCTTCTCATCTCTAACTTTGTCCTTCTGACTGGTCTGTCACTCTCAAGTTGTATTTTATTTTAATAACTTTTCCAGTTATTTCCCCCAAATATAGGCTAAATCACATCATTCACCTCCTTAAGAAACTCTGTGGCTTCCCAATAGTGTGTAAACTCCCTAGACTGATGGCTCTCTCAAGACCTGATTCCAGCCATGCTTTCAGCCTCATTTCCCAGCCATTTCTGTGAGAATTCTTCTCTCACGGGATGCCAGATGTCTTATTGTTCTTTGAGGGCACTGTGCAGTTTTCATATCTCTGTTCTCTAGAATGCTCCACCTGAAGAAAGAATGGTATTTCAATAAAGCTCAACAGAAATGGCCCCACCTCTGAGCAGACTTTCCAAATGCTCAGTGAAATTCCACCTATCCTGCCTTTGGTCCTCCCCTCCCTCTACACACAGAGCATAGAGCCTGTCCTTTCTGCTAAAGCACTAGGTGACTGCAGCTTGTGTTAGTTGTCTATATGCATGTTTAGCAAAGGAGACTTTAAAATAGAAAACGCTCAGTAAAATATCTAATACAGGACATTAGATTGTACTGACTTGCTGTAGGTGAGGGGGAAGGGGGGATATTTTTTTTTAATTATATAAAATTCTAAAATAAAGGGCAAAAAATATTGTAACAAACACTAATGTACCATCCAGAAATAATAAATAAATAAATAACAAATGTTGACATTTTGTGTTATTTGCCACATTTAAAAAAAATTTAACGAAGCATTTCTGATACAGTGTAGTCCCCTTAGTATTCAATCCACAGTTTCATTTTCTTCTCTCTCTCACTAGAAGCAACCTCTCATGGAATCGCTCTATACCCGACTCACCTGAATTTTTCATTTTTAATACTTCTTATATGCTCAATAATCCATAAGCAATGTTAGTATTGTATTATGCATTCTAAAAGTTTAAATAAATGGTAACACTAGGTAACTTGCTTTTTCCACTCAGTATTATACTTTTGAGATCTGTCCATATTGGTGCATATGGATCTAATTCATTCATTTGAATTGCTACGCATGTCATTTTATAAATATACCACAATTTATGTATTCATTCTGCTATTAATGGATATTAAATATTTCCCCAGCTTTCTGGTACGGAAACAGTGCTGCAACGAGCATACTTGTATCTGTCTCCTCTGCATACATTCAAGTGTTTCTCTGGAGTATAGGCTTAGAGCAGAATTATTGGTTCACGAGTATGGTTTGTTCATTTTCATTTCCAAACTTAATAAATATTACCAATTTGATCCCCAAAATGGTGGTTGACGATGGAGATATTTTAATGAAACTTGAATGTAACTGACAAAAGAAAGGCTTATTTATGTCATCAATGATGTTCAGAGCTAACTAAAACACCAGGAAGTTGAGGAATACTTATAAATTTCAGGAATTGGCCTAATCTATAAAGGCACCAGTGTCAGCAGTTTCTGCCATCTTTCCTAGTATAAATTTTAACATTCTTTAGCAAATATGAATCTTGATGAAAATCTCAAGTAAGCAAAAGCTGAGGCATTTCTCTTTTTTTCTTTAAATCAACTACATTTTGACGAATCTCTCTATTCTTCTTTTGCACCCACAACCCCCCGAGATATGCAGAGCCTCCAGGAACCTACATAACATCAGGGCTCCACACAGCCCTCTTCAGTGACTACTCTGGGCTCATCACTGAAACCCTTTGTCCCAGGGCGTGCAGGCCATTCAGAACTGGCAGCTTTGCTTCTCATGAGCCACGTGTAGAGCACAGGAATCTTTGTTGAAGCAGTGAGTCCCTGTGTGCGGGGTCCAGAGGACTCAGAAAACACTATGAAGGCTTCTGAGGCTTTTGCCCCCTCTGTGGGCCACTCTTAGGGACTGAGGATCACCTAATCTTGAGACTTTCCTGCTTTTGTCCTTTACTCCAGTCTCCTGGAATCCAACACCTCTCTCTCTCTCTCTCTCTCTCTCTCTCTCTCTCTCTCTCTCTCTCTCACACACACACACACACACACACACACACACACAATCTTTCTCCCTACCCATTTTCTTCAAAGACCTTTCTCTCTCTCTTCCTTCCACTCCAAAATATTTAGAAAAATATCCATGGTTTATGATAACAAAGAACTTCTGTCCTATGCTCCGTGGGATTCTATAAATTTGAAACTTAAGTCCTACGTATTTCAGGGTCAACTGCCACTTTTTGTTGATTAACACAAAAGGTAATTAGGGATACCAATTGTCCAGAAGCATTACTTAAATTAGATAAAGTAACTATTTTCTACAGGACTTGGAAGAAACATGAGGAAACCACTTCTTAAACTACTGAGCAGTTTGGGGAGGACAGTTTTAGAATTACCAGTTCTCATTTCTTCCCAACTTTTCTCAAATGCTTTGGGCACAGAGTGCTCAAGCTCAGAGTGAGCCCCCATGCAGGACCGTTACCAGCTAATACCAGTTGGCAATGCTCTACCAATTATAAAGAAATAAAAATTATGGGGGCTTAGACCTTACTATAGTTTTGTGAAAAACTGTTTCCAGACTATTAAACTGCTCAATTATTTAATTCTATTTTATTAATGAACAGTTGGAGAAAGTCAAGAAAATCAGGAGAAACCAACTATGTGATTTGATTCCCAGCCCAATTCACCTCCAGGTTTCCACGTTTTCTTAGAGCTCTGGGTAGACACTAAGAACAGATTGTCAGGACCTGGTATATAACCCAGTGTGAGCCTTGCTATAGCTTCTGCTGACCATACTCTACAATTTCCTTATGCACCCAGGTCCCAGCTTTGAGAGTTTAGAGATTGAGCTATACCAAGACAAAAAATAGGACTAAAGGCCAAAATCTTTTGTGAGCCCATCTGACTGAAAATGAAAGCCTGTGTTCTGCATACAAATTAGGACCTCTGGTGTTAAAAGTAGTCATCACTAACAAGGAACATGCATGTGGATGGCCATAATCTACTCACTATTTACATACCTGAGCCAAATTCTATATATCAAGTGTCAATAGTGGGTGACCATACCAGCTGACTATAAATTTCACTGCTTTATCTCACACTAAGTCTCAACAAAAAATATGCAGGTGCTCTTTTCAGCTGCTTTGCTTACAGGCCATTAAAAATATTCTCTTGGGGTGAGGGGTCAGTAGAATTTGAGGGAGAATACAGCCCTGAAGAAATTATAACTCAGAATTGGCCTCAGCTCTCTTGCCAAGGCAGTGGCTTGGGTAACCATAAATATATGGCAGTTGACAGATCAATACCTCCTCTGTTGGTGAGGAATTCTGGAGGAAAACCCAATAAATTGGTATTTAACTAAAGGAAGACCTTACTCTGAGAGAGTTGTTTCTCAGCATATGGTATCTAATCAGGAGTGAAACTTTAAAAGCCTTTTTTGCAACAGGATGACTTGAGCTTTCTGGAATGAAGGAATCAAGATACTAGCCTTGGCTTTCCTGGTGGTGCAGTGGTTGAGAATCTGCCTGCCAATTCAGGGGGCACGGGTTCGTGCCCCGGTCCGGGAAGATCCCACATGCTGCAGAGCCGCTAAGCCCGCGAGCCACAACTACTGAAGCCCGCACACCTAGAGCCCTTGCTGGGCAGCTAGAGAAAGCCCACGTGTAGCAACAAAGACCCAACACAGCCAAAAATAAATAAATAAATAAAATATAAATTAAAAAAAAAAAAAAAGATACTAGCCTTGGGGCTTCCCTGGTGGCGCAGTGGTTAAGAGTCCGCCTGTTGATGCAGGGGACACGGGTTTGTGCCCCGGTCCGGGAAGATCCCACATGCCGCTGAGCGGCTAGGCCCGTGAGCCATGGCCGCTGAGCCTGAGCGTCCGGAGCCTGTGCCCCGCAACGGGAGAGGCCACAGCAGTGAGAGGCCCGTGTACCGCAAAAAAAAAAAAAAAGATACTAACCTTTTATTTTTTCTACCTTTTATTTTTTCTAAGATGACCACTCAAATAGAGAGATATCACTGAATTCTGTTAAAAATGACATGGAAACGTACCTGTGAACAGAAGACATAATGAATCTAGTACATGACTTTTTTAGTACTTGACAAAAAGATACCTCAGTTGCCCTTAAATACATACTTTGAAGATGGGAAAAGGGGTCAAGAGAACTGGGATCAGTATTCAGTATTCAGCTAAGACAAAGAAAAAGTAAAGAGAGCCACCACTGTTTCTCACTCCACAGGATGGAATAAATAACACTATGAGGCCAGAGTTAAGGTGGGGCGAGGTGCTAGAAGAGAAATCCACAGAACTGGAAAATTCCTGGAAAGTTGGTAATAGTTGACCTCTGCAAGCCAACTTCTTATCCATTGGAAAGAAATCCTAGGACTGTTCCTATGCATGTAAGAAAGAAGAGTGGGGCTGGGATTTAAAGTAGCCCACAGGAAAATAAGCAGAATAAGGGCAGAAAAGTTAGAAACCAGCAACCAAATAGAGAGTGAGGAGGGAAAGTCAAGCACTGAGGCAGAGCAGAAGATAGGAAAGTGTTTGTACATGAACACAAGTCTTTACACCTGTGCAAAACTGTTTAAACTGGAAAAACCACAAAGATGATTGGGAGACTGATGGGAGCAGAAGAGTTAGGACATCTAACCCTGTAGGGAGGAGAAACTGTCTAAGAGGAATAAACTTGAAGGAATAAGTGAATAGCAAGTACCAGGTGGAGAAAGATATTAGAAATAAAAAAGTAGCAACACTTAAATAGCTTATGAGCAAAAAAATAAAAATTGTAATGGAAATTAGACAATACTTGGAAAAGAATGATAATAAACTTACACCATAGCAAAACTATGGTATGCAGGCTGAATATTCCTTAAAGGATGACTTATTGTCTTAACTGCTTAGAGAAAAAAAGGTAGAATAAAAATTACTGAGTTAAGTGTTGTACTTATGAAGTTAGAAAAACAACAGTAGACTAAATTCAAACCATATGTAAAGAATAAAATAAATATGATACTAAACATTATAAAATAGAAAATAAAGATAAAATAGAATCAATGAATCTAAAATGTTTTTTGAAAAGTCTAAGGAAGTTGACATAAGATTTATCAAGAAAAAACAATATTAACAATGATAAAAATCATAACTATAGAGAAAGTAAAAATATTAAAAATAAAAGAATACTATGAATGACCTTATGCTAATAAATGTGAAACTCTGAACAAAATAAAGTTTTCTGAAAAAATAACAAAAATGAATCAAAATGAACGAGAAACATGAGTAAAACTAACCATTCAATCAGTCATTAAAAATCTATCAACTTCGTCCCAGCTCGGTGCTTCGTGACCACCTAGAGGGGTGGGATAGGCAGTGTGGGAGGGAGACACAAGAGGGAGGGTATATGGGGATATATGTATACGTATAGCTGATTCACTTTGTTATATAGCAGCAACTAACACAGCAATGTAAAGCAATTATACTTCAATAAAGATGTTAAAATAAATAAATAAATAAAGTAGATGGGATAAGGAAAAAAAGCTATCAACTTTAATGCATTTTGAGTTTATCTTTATACACGGTATTAGAGAATGTTCTAATTTTATTCTTTTACATGTGGCTGTCCAGTTTCCCAGCACCACTTATTGAAGAGGCTGTCTTTTCTCCATTGAATATTCTTGCCTCCTTTATCACAGATTAATTGACCTTAAGTGCGTAGGTTTATTTCTGGGCTTTCTATCCTGTTCCATTGATCTATATGTTTGTTTTTGTGCCAGTACCATACTGTTTTGATTACTGTAGCTTGGTAGTATAGTCTGAAGGCAGGGAGCCTGATTCCTCCAGATCCATTTTTCTTTCTCAAGATTGCTTTGGCCATTTGGGTTCTTCTGTGTTTCTATACAAATTTTACAATTTTTTGTTCTAGTTCTGTGAAAAATGACATTGGTAATTTGATAGGGATTGCACTGAATCTATAGATTACCTTGGGTAGTATAGTCATTTTAACAATATTGATTCTTCCAATCCAAGAACATGGTGTATGTTTGTGTTGTCTTCAGTTTCTTTCATCAGCATCGTATAGTTTTTGAAATACAGGTCTTTTGCTTCCTTACATAGGTTTTTTCCTAGGTATTGTATACTTTTTGATGTGATAGTAAATGGGATTGTTTTCTTAATTTCTTTTTCTGATCTTTTGTTGTTATGGTCAATTGATTTTTGACAACTGCCATTACCATTCAATACGGAAATAATGGTCTTTTCAACAAATGGTGGTGGGATAACTGGATATTAAACATATTAAAAAATGACTTTTGACCCCCTACCCCATACCATATACAAAAGTTAACTTAAAATAGCCCCGTTTCCCTGAGTTTTATTGACCTAAAGAGTTAATTTCCTTTATATTTTTTGAAGAAAATATTACAAATCAACTCTCTCAAAAAAACAAAACAAAGAAACAAAAATCCTTAAAATAGATCAGGTATCTAAATGTAAGAGCCTGAAGTATAAAACTCTTAGAAAACTTAGGTGTAAATCTTTGTAATCTTGGATTATCAACATTTCCTATGATTTGATAGGTCTATCAACGTTTTCAATCCTACTACATTCATTGCATTCTAACTTCAGAAACTATCCTTAACCCTGCCTATACCTCTGGCTCTTTGTCCCAGCACAGATTCATTTTGGACTATTATTCTTTGTTCTCAGACTTTACTGTGATAGTTATTTTCTAATTCTTGTCAATAATTAGATCTGTTCCAACCTTTTACTGAATTCCACTTATGTCCCTTTCCCTTGAATCCCTAGGGCCCAGGGTCCACCATGAAATGTACATTCTGTTCCCACTCCAGAATATACTCTCTTCTAGCCCTCAGTTATATTTAAATATGTCTGACTATAGCTGATTGTTCATTACATTAAAAAAAAAATCCCACACTTAAGCTAAGACACACAAATAAAATATAAAATTAACTAAAAAATTATTCTTTTAATTTTTCAAACTATTGTTACTTAAGAAAAAAATAAACTATTTCATCTTTTAGGTGACTGATTTGTAAATTATAAAAGTAAATAAAAATTTTATTAAATATTTTCTAAAATTAAGAGCTGAACAATGGGGCTTCCCTGCTGGTGCAGTGGTTAAGAATCTGCCTGCAAATGCAGGGGACACGGGTTTGAGGCCCTGGTTCAGGAAGATCCCACTTGCCGCAGAGCAACAAAGCCCTTGTGCCACACTACTGAGCCTGAGCTCTAGAGCCCGCAAGCCACAACTATTGAAGCCCATGCGCCTAAAGCCAGTGCTCCACAACAAGAAAAGCCACCACAAGGAGAAGCCTGCACACTGCAATGAAGAGTAGCCCCTGCTCATCACAACTAGAGAAAGCCCGTGTGCAGCAATGAAGATACAAAGCAGCCAAAAATAAATAAACTTATAAAAATAATAAAAATTTTAAAAAGAGCTAAACAATGAAGAAAAATTGAATATTGACATTTTATTACATTTCCTCACTTATACATGAACTCTTTTTACCTTGTTTGTCATATTTCCTAGATTGAAAATTTGAAGTGTTTTCACCTTTTTCAATATGTATTGCAGTTTTAATAAGCTGTATTGAATATTTATAAACACAATTAAACATTCCCTATTGATTGGGAAATTAAGCCATGAAAGGAAGAATTAGAAATCAAATTCAGAGAGATAGTTATATATGTTTAGAATGCAAAGGTTTCTTTAATGAGTCAGACAGCCCATGAAACCAGCTGTAGGTATTTCATATCAATTTTAGAGATCTCTCCTGGGCTAATGAGATCTAAAAAGAAATTTAAATTTTATTTTTGGGAAAACAATCCATTAATTAATATTAACACACATATCTTTAGTTTCATCTTTGGAAGTAAGAACTTAGTCTTTCACAGCTAAATCTACTCTTTCATTTATAACATGAAGAAAATTTTAGGTCTCTAAGATGTAAACAGAGAGCTAAGTGACTTACCATGTTTGCATGGCAGGTAAGGTACAGAAAGAGGATTTAACATGAATCTTATAGATTTTGAATATCATACTTTCTCATGACATCATATCATAAGGTTATAAAATATGGAAAATATTAATATTATACAGTGGAGCCAATGGCCTGAGAGTCAGGCTTAGTAGAATATAAGAGGAACAAGCCCAATGTAAGAGACCACAGAGGGATGATAAACAAGCTAAACAATACTATCTCTTTAGAAGACCAACAACCAAAACTACATTCTCCTTATGCTGAAGCAGTTTTAATATATCACAGAAACTTCCAGCTCCAATTGCCTGACTCAGGTAATGAATATACAATCATTGTCTTTGTACTCATGAATCTATTTCTCTAAGAAAAAATACATCATTTAATCCAATTGCCTATTTAATAGATACTAGTAAGATATTACCCACTAAAAAATTGATCCTAATGGATTGTACTTCTGTATAAATACACCAATCACTAACTCCTAAATCTAAGCAAGAAAACACCATATTCTGGGCAAAAGCAAATGACTTAAAACACTCAACAATTACTGCTTCATAAGAAGGATTTTGCCCCTAACTACACTTTTGAATCATTTATATGCTTTTGCTGTTCTAAAACCTAGTTACACATAAGAATCACCGGGAAAGCTTTTAAGAAAAATATTTATGCAAACACACCTTCAATAATGAATAGATCAGTCAGGCAGAAGTAAAGAAATAGAGGACTTGAACAACAGAAAAAACAAACAAACAAACCAAAAACAACTAGGTCTAACAGACACATACAGAAGACTTCACCCAAATACAGCAGAATATACATTCTTCTCAAGTGCACATGGCACACTCTCTGGGATAGAACATAGGTTAGGCTACAAAACAAGTCTTAATAAATTTAAAAAGACTGAAGTCATATAAAGTATCTTTTCGGACCACAAATGGAATGAAGTTAGAAATCAATAACTGAAGGAAAACAGGAAAATTCACAAAAATGAAGACTCAGACAATGCACTCTTAAACAACCAAAGGGCCAAAGAGAAAAAGGAAAAAAAAGAGTAAAGTTAGAAAATACTAAGAAGCAAATGAAACTGAAAACACAATATGCCAAAACTTATGTGATTCAGAAAAAGCAGTACTCAGAGGGAAATTTACAGCTGTAAATGCTTACATTAAAAAAGAAGAAACATCTCAAATATATAATCTAACTTTACACCTTAAGGAACTAGAAAAAAAAATTAGCAAACTAAATGCAAAACTAATAAAAGGAAGGACATACTAAAGATAAGAGCAGAGATAAATGAAATAGAAAATAGGAAAATAATAAAGAAAAATCAATGAAACCAAAAGTTTATCAATAAAATTGACAAACTTTTAGGTAGACTAACAGAGAACAAAAGAGAGAAGATACAAATAACTGAAATCAGAAATAAAAGTGGGGATATTACTAACAACCTTAGAGAGATAAAAAGGAATATAGGATAATACTATGAATAACTGTACATCAACCAATTAGATAATGTAGAAGAAAATGAAAAATTCCTTGAAACACAAAATTACCTAAACTGACTGAAGAAGAAATGAAAATTTTCAACAGTTTTATAACAAGTAAAGAGACTGAATCAGCAATCAAAATCTACCCAAAAAATAAAAGTTCAGGACCAGAGAGTTTGACCAATAAATTCTATTAAATGTTTAAAGAAGAATTAACATAAATCCTTCTAAAACTCTTCCAAATTTGAAAAGGAAGGGAAAACTTCCTAATTCATTCCATGAAGCTAGCTAGCATTACTCTGATACAAAATCAAATAGGCATTACAAGGAAATATCAGACCAATATCTCTTAAAAATATAAATATAAGTCTCCTCAACAAAACATTAGTAAATCAAATCCAATAGCATATTAAAAGAATTATTCACCATGACCTAGTGGGACTTAACCCAGAAATAAGAAGCTTTTTTTTTTTTTTTTTTTTTTTTTTGCGGTATGCGGGCCTCTCACTGTTGTGGCCTCTCCCATTGCAGAGCACAGGCTCCGGACACGCAGGCTCAGTGGCCATGGCTCATGGGCCAAGCTGCTCCGCGGCATGTGGGATCTTCCCGGACCGGGGCATGAACCTGTGTCCCCTGCATCGGCAGGTGGACTCTCAACCACTGCGCCACCAGGGAAGCCCAAGAAGGTGTTTTAACACAAGAAAGTCAATCTATGTAATATAACAGATTGATAGAATGAGGCAGGGAAAAACACATAATCATCTCATTTGATACAGAGAAGGCATTTGACAAAATCCAACATCTTTTCACAATAAAAACTTGCAGAAAACTAGAAATAGAGGGAAGACTTCTCAACATGATAAAGTGTATTTATGAAAAACCCACAGTTTACATAATACTCGGTAGTAAAAGACTGAAAAGCATTCCCCTAAAATCAAAACAAGACAAGGATAAAGAATAGTCAGAAGACTCCCATTTCTCAATTTTGAGCCTTAATTACAAAGTCACTACAATCAAGAGAGTATGGTACTGGCATGAAGACAGACATATAGACCAATATAGAATTGAACAGGGAGCCCAGAAAGAAACTCTTATATATATGGTTAATTGATTTTGATGAGGATGCCAAGAGCATTCAATGAGGAAAGGACAATCTTTTTAAAAAATGGTTCTGGGGCTTCCCTGGTGGCGCAGTGGTTGAGAATCCGCCTGCCGATGCAGGGGATATGGGTTCGTGCCCCGGTCCGGGAAGATCCCACATGCCACGGAGCAGCTGGGCCCGTGAGCCATGGCCGCTGAGCTTGCGCGTCCGGAGCCTGTGCCCCGCAACGGGAGAGGCCACAACAGTGAGAGGCCCGCGTACCACAAAAAAAAAAAAAAAAAAAAAAAAAAATGGTTCTGGCAAAACTGGATATCCGCATGCAAAAGAAGGAAATCAGACCTTTGATTTACACCATTTATAAGAATTAACTCAAACTTGATCAAAGACCTGTCCTTAAGAGCTAAAACTATAAAATTCTTATAACAATGGAGAAAATCTTCATGATGTTGTATTTGGCAATGACTTTAAGAATATAACACCAAAAGCACAGGCATGCAACAACAGAAAATATAGATAAACTGAACTTGATCAAAATTAAGAATTTTTATATGTCAAAGGGTACTACCAGCAAAGTGAAAGACAACTTACTGAATGGGAGAAAATATTTGTAAGTCATATTTGTAAAAAATACATACAAATAAAACTGTGTAAATTGTATCTGATCAGAGATTGATATCTGGAATGTAAACAACTTCTAAAACTCAACAACAAAAGAACAAACAACTCAATTTAAAAATGGGCAAAGGGGATTGGAACCAAGATGGTGGAGTAGGAGGACATGCTCTCAATCCCTCTTGCGAGAACACCAGAATCACTACTAGCTGCTGGACAATAATCAACAGGAAGACACTGGAACTCACCAAAAAAGATACCCCACATCCAAAGACAAAGGAGAAGCCACAATGAGATGGTAGGTGGGAGCAATCACAGTAAAATCAAATCCTATAACTGCTGGGTGGGTGACTCACACAGACTGGAGAACACTTATACCACAGAAGTCCACCCACTGGAGTGAAGGTTCTGAGCCCCACATCAGGCTTCCCAACCTGGGGGTCTGGCAACAAGAGGAAGAATTCCTAGAGAATGAGACTTTGAAGGATACTGGGATTTGATTGCAGGACTTTGACAGAACTGGAGGAAGCAGAGACTCCACTCTTGGAGGGCACACACAAAGTAGTGCATGCACTGGGACCCAGAGGAAGGAACAGTGACCACAGGGAAGACTGAACCAGAAATACCTGCTAGTGTTGGGGGGGTATGCTGCAGAGGCAGGGGGTACCTGTGGCTCACCATGGGGACAAGGACACTGGCAGCAGACGTTCTGGGAATTACTCCTTGGCGTGAGCTCTCCCAGAGTCCGCCATTAGCCCCACCAAAGAGCCCAGGTGGGCTCCACTGTTGGCTTGCCTCAGGCCAAAAAACCAACAGGAGGGAACCCAGACGCACCCATCAGCAGACAAGCGGATTAAAGTTTTACTGAGCTCTGCCCACCAGAACAACAGTCAGCTCTACCCACCACCAGTCCCTCCCACAAGGAAACTTGCATAAGCCTCTTAGATAGCCTCATCCACCAGAGGGAAGACAGCAGAAGCAAGAAGAACTACAATCCTGCAGCCTGTGGGACAAAGACCACATTCACAGAAAGAGAGACAAGATGAAAAGGCAGAGGGCTATGTACCAGATGAAGAAACAAGATAAAACCCCAGAAAAACAACGAAATGAAGTGGAGATAGGCAACCTTCTAGAAAAAGAATTCAGAATAATGATAGTGAAGATGATCCAGGACCTCGGAAAACGAATGGAGGCAAAGATCAAGAAGATGCAAGAAATATTTCACAAAGACCAAGAAGAATTAAAGTACAAACAAACAGAGGTGAACAATACAATAACTGAAATGAAAAATACACTAGAAGGAATCAATAGCAGAATAACGGAGGCAGAAGAACGGATAAGTGACCTGGAAGACAGAATGGTGGAATTCACTGCTGCAGAACAGAATAAAGAAAAAAGAATGCAAAGAAATGAAGACAGCCTAAGAGACCTCTGGGACAACATTAAACACAACAACATTTGCATTATAGGGGTCCCAGAAGGAGAAGGGAGAGAGAAAGACCTGAGAAAATATTTGAAGAGATTATAGTCGAAAACTTCCCTAACATGGGAAATGAAACAGCCACCCAATCCAGGAAGTACAGAGTCCCATACAGGATAAACCCAAGGAGAAACACTCTGAGACACACAGTAATCAAACTGGCAAAAATTAAAGACAAAGAAAAATTATTAAAAGCAGCAAGGGAAAAAAGACAAATAACATACAAGGGAACTCCCATAAGGTTAACAGCTGATTTCTCAGTAGAAACTCTACAAGCCAGAAGGGAGTGGCATGATAAAGTGATGAAAGGGAAGAAGCTACAACCAAGGTTACTCTATCTGGCAAGGATCTCATTCAGATTCGATGGAGAAATCAAAAGCTTTACAGACAAGCAAAAGCTAAGTGAACTCAGTGCCACCAAACCAGCTCTACAACAAATGCTAAAGGAACTTCTCTAGGCAAGAAACACAAGAGAAGAAAATGACCTACAAAAACAAACCCAAAGCAATTAAGAAAATGGTAATAGGAACATACATATCGATAATTACCTTAAATGTGAATGGATTAAATGCTCCAACCAAAAGACACAGGCTTGCTGAATGGATACAAAAACAAGACCCATATATATGTTCTCTACAAGACACCTACTTCAGACCTAAGGACATATTCAGACTGAAAGTGAGGGGATGGAAAAAGATATTCCATGCAAATGGAAATCAAAAGAAAGCTGGAGTAGCAATACTCATATCAGATAAAATAGACTTTAAAATAAAGAAAGTTATAAGAGACAAGGAAGGCCACTACATAATAATCAAGGGATCAATCCAAGAAGAAGATATAACAATTATAAATATATATGCACCCAACATAAGAGCACCTCAATACATAAGGCAAGTACTAACACTCATAAAAGAGGAAATCAACAGTAACACAATAATAGTGGGGGACTTTAACACCTCACTTACACCAATGGACAGATCATCCAAAATGAAAATAAATAAGGAAACAGAACCTTTAAATGACACAATAGACCAGATAGATTTAATTGATATTTATAGGACACTCCATCCCAAAACAACAGATTACACTTTCTTCTCAAGTGCGCATGGAACTTTCTCCAGGACAGATCACATCTTGGGTCACAAATCAAGCCTCAGTAAATTTAAGAAAATTGAAATCATATCAAGCATCTTTTCTGACCACAACACTATGAGATAAGAAATCAATTACAGGGAAAAAAACATAAAAACCACAAACACATGGAGGCTAAACAATACGTTACTTAATAACCAAGAGATCACTGAAGAAATTGAAGAGGAAATAAAAAAATACCTAGAGACAAATGACAATGAAAACAAGATGATCCAAAACCTATGGGATGCAGCAAAAGCAGTTCAAAGAATGAAGTTTATAAGCTATACAAGCCTACCTCAAGAAACAAGAAAAATCTCAAATAAACAATCTAAACTTACACCTAAAGGAACGAGAGAAAGAAGAACAAACAAAACCCAAAGTTAGTAGAAGAAAAGAAATAAAGATCAGAGCAGAAATAAATGAAATAGAAACAAAGAAAACAATAGCAAAGATCAATAAAACTAAAAGCTGGTTCTTTAAGAAGATAAAGAAAATTAATAAACCATTAGCCAGACTCATCAAGAAAAAGAGGGAGAGGACTCAAATCAATAAAATTAGAAATGAAAAAGAAGTTACAACAGACACCACAGAAATACAAAGCATCCCAAGAGACTACTACAAGCAACTCTATGCCAATAAAATGGACAACCTGGAATAAATGGACAAATTCTTAGAAAGATATAACCTTTCAAGACTGAACCAGGAAGAAATAGAAAATATGAACAGACCAATCACAAGTAATGAAATTGAAACTGTGATTAAAGATATTCCAACAAGCAAAAGTCCAGGACTAGATGGCTTCACAGGTGAACTCTATCAAACATTTAGAGAAGAGCTAACACCCATCCTTCTCAAACTCTTCGAAAAAACTGAGGAGGAAGGAACACTCCCAAACTCATTCTATGAGGCCACCATCACCCTGATAACAAAACCAGACAAAGATATCACAAACAAAGAAAATTACAGACCAATATCACTGATGAATATAGATGCAAAACTCCTCAACAAAATACTAGCAAACAGAATCCAACAACACATTAAAAGGATCATACACCATGATCAAGTGGGATTTATCCCAGGGATGGAAGGATTCTTCAGTATACACAAATCAATCCATGTGACACACCATATTAACAAACTGAAGAAAAAAAACCATATGATCATCTCAATAGATGCAGAAAAAGCTTTCAACAAAATTCAACACCCATTTATGATAAAAACTCCCCATAAAGTGGGCATAGAGGGAACCTACCTCAACATAATAAAGGCCAAATATGACAAACCCACAGCAAACATCATTCTCAATGGTGAAAAACTGAAAGCATTTCCTCTAAGATCAGGAACAAGACAAGAATGTCCACTCTCGCCACTATTATTCAACATAGTTTTGGAGACCTAGCCACGCCAATCAGAGAAGAAAAAGAAATAAAAGGAATACAAATTGGAAAAGAAGAAGTTAAATTGTCACTGTTTGCAGATGACATGATAATATACATAGAGAATCCTAAAGATGCTACCAGAAAGCTACTAGAACTAATCAATGAATTTGGTAAATTTGCAGGATACAAAATTAATGCACAGAAATCTCTTGCATTCCTATACACTAACAATGAAAGATCAGAAAGAGAAATTAAGGAAACACTCCCATTTACCATTGCAACAAAAAGAATAAAATACCTAGGAATAAACCTACTTAGGGAGACAAAAGACCTTTATGCAGAAAACTATAAGACATTGATGAAAGAAATTAAAGATGATACCAAAAGATGGAGAGATATACCATGTTCTTGGATTGGAAGAATCAATATTGTGAAAATGACTGTACTACCCAAAGCAATCTACAGATTCAATGCAATGCCTATCAAATGGCCAATGGCATTTTTTATGGAACTAGAACAAAAACCTTAAAATTTGTATGGAGACACAAAAGACCCTGAATAGCCAAAGCAGTCTTGAAGGAAAAAAAACGGAGCTGGAGGAATCAGACTCCCTGACTTCAGACTACTATAAAGCTACAGTAGTCAAGACAATATGGTACTGGCACAAAAACAGAAATATAGATCAATGGAACAAGATAGAAAGCCCAGAGATAAACCCACGCACCTATGGTCAACTAATCTATGACAAAGGAAGCAAGGATATACAGTGGAGAAAAGACAGTCTCTTCAATAAGTGGTGCTGGGAAAACTGGACAGCCACATGTAAAAGAATGAAATTAGAACACTCCCTAACACCATACACAATCATAAACTCAAAATGGATTAGAGACCTAAATGTAAGACTGGACACTATAAAACTCTTAGAGGAAAACATAGGAATTACACTCTGACATAAATTACAGCAAGATCTTTTATTTGATCCACCTCCTAGAGTAATGGAAATAAAAACAAAAATAAACAAATGGGACCTAATGAAATTTCAAAGCTTTGGCACAGCAAAGCAAACCATAAACATGATGAAAAGACAACCCTCAGAATGGGAGAAAATATTTGCAAACAAATCAATGAACAAAGCATTAATCTCCGAAATATATAAACATCTCATGCAGCTCAGTAGTAAAAAAAAACAAACAACCCAATCCCAAAATGGGCAGAAGACCTAAATAGACATTTCTCCAAAGAAGACATACAGATGGCCAAGGTGCACATGAAAAGATGCTCAACATCACTAATTATTAGAGAAACGCAAATCAAAACTGCAGTGAGGTATCACCTCACACCAGTAAGAATGGGCATCATCAGAAAATTTACAAACAACAAATGCTGGAGAGGGTGTGGAGAAAAGGGAACCCTCTTGTGCTCTTTATGGGAACATAAATAGATACAGCCACTAAGGAGAACAGTATGGAGGTTCCTTAAAAAACTACAAATAGAACTACCATATGACCCAACAATCCCACTACTGGGCATATACCCTGAGAAAATCATAATTCAAAAAGATACAAGGGGCTTCCCTGGTGGTGCAGTTGTTGAGAATCCACCTGCCGATGCAGGGGACACAGGTTCGTGCCCTGGTCTGGGAAGATCCCACATGCTGCGGAGCGGCTAGGCCTGTGAGCCATGGCTGCTGAGCTTGTGCATCCAGAGCCTGTGCTCTGCAATGGGAGAGGCTACAACAGTGAGAGGCCCACATACCACACACACAAAAAAGATACATGCACCTCAATGTTCATTGAAGCACTATTTACAAAGCCAAGACTTTGGAAGCAACCTAAATGCCCATCGACAGAAGAATGGATAAAGAAGATGTGGTACCTATATACAATGGAATATTACTCAGCCATAAAAAGGAATGAAAGTGAGTCATTTGTTGAGACGGGGATGGATCCAGAGACTGTCATACAGAGCAAAGTAAGTCAGAAAGAGAAAAACAATATCATATATTAACGCATATATGTGGAACCTAGAAAAATGGTACTGATGAACTGGTTTGCAGGGCAGAAAGTGAGACACAGATGTAGAGAACAAACGTATGGACACCAAGGGGGGAAAGCAGTGGGGGGGTGGTAGTGTGATGAATTGGGTGATTGGGATTGACATGTATACACTGATGTGTATAAAATTCATGACTAATAAGAACCTGGTGTATAAAAAAATAAATAATAATTCAAAAACTTAAAAAAAAATGGGCAAAGGTTTGGAATGGACATTTCTCCCAAGAAGATATACAAATGGCCAATAAGCACATGAAAAGATAACATCATTAGTTATTAGGGAAATACAAACCCAAACTACAATGAGATACCATTTCACATCTACTAAGATAGCTATAATTGAACAAACATGAAATAACAAGTATTGGTGAGAATGTGGAAAAACTGGAACCCTTGTGCATTGCTGGTGGGAATGTAAAACTGTCCAGCCTCTGTCAAATACACTGCTTTTTAAATTTTTATTTTACTTTGGAAATTTTTTTAAATTTCTATTTTATATTGGAGTATATATAGTTGATTAACAATGCTGTTAGTTTCAGGTGTACAGGAAAGTGATTCAGTTATACATATACATGAATCTATTCTCTGTCAAATTCTTTTCCAATTTAGGTTATTACAGAATATTGAGCAGCGTTCCCTGTGCTATACAGTAGGTCCTTGTTGGTTATCTATTTTAAATACAGCAATGTGTACATGTCAATCCCAAACTCCCAGTCTATCCTTCCCCCCAACCCTTTCTCCCTGGTAACCATAACTTTATTCTCTAAGCCTGTGAGTACATTTCTCTTCTTTAAATAAGTTCATTTGTATTATTATTTTTTAGATTCTGCATATAAGCAATATTATATGATATTTGTCTTTCTCTGTCTGACTTACTTCACTTAGTATGATAATCTCCAGGTCCATCCATGTTGCTGCAAATAGCATTATTTCATTCTTTTTAATGGCTGAGTGGTTTTTCCATTGTATACATGTACCACATCTTCTTTATCCATTCATCTGTTGATGGACATTTAGGTTGCTTCCTTGTCTTGGCTACTGTAAACAGCCCTGCAATGAAAACTGGGGTGCATTTGAACCATGTTTCTCTCCAGATATGTGCCTAGGAGAGGGATTGTTGGATCATTTGGCAGCTCTATTTTTAGTTTCTTAAGGAGTTCCATACTGTTCTCCATAGTGGCTGTACCAATTTACATTCCCACCAACAGTGTAGGAGGGTTCTCTTTTCTCCACACCCTCTCCAGCATTTATTTTTTGGTGACTTTTTGATGATGGCCAGTCTGACTGGTGTGAAATGATACCTCATGGTAGTTTTGATTTGCATTTCTCTAATAATTAGCAATGTTGAGCATCTTTTCATGTGCCCCTTGGCCATCTGTATGCCTCCTTTGGAGAAATATCTATTTAGGTCTTCTGCCCATTTTTGGATTGGGTTGATTGTTTTTTGGGTTTTTGTGATATTGAGCTGCATGAGCTGTTTGTAAATTTTGGAGACTCATCCCTCATCTGTCGCATCAATTGCAAATATTTTCTCCCTTTCTGTGCGTTGTCTTCATTTCATTTATGGTTTCCTTTGTTGTGCAAAAGCTTTTGAGTTTAATTAGGTCCCATTTGTTTATTTTTGTTTTTTTCATTACTCTAGGAGATGGCTTGGAAAACATATTGCTGCAATTTATGTCAAATAGTGTTCTGCCTATGTTTTCTTCTAAAAGTTTTATAGTATCTGGTCTTATATTTAAGTCTTTAACCCATTTTGAGTTTATTTTTATGTATGGTGTTATGGAGTGTTCTAATTTCATTCTTTTACATGTAGCTGTCCAGTTTTCCCAGCACCATTTATTGAAGAGACTATCTTTCCTCCATTATATAGTCTTGACTCCTTTGCCATAGATTAATTGACCATAGGTACATGGGTTTATGTATGGGCTTTCTATCCAGAACAGTGGTTTTTTGAAAAAACGTTAAGTATAGAACTACCATATGACTTAGCAATTCTACACCTAGATAGATATCTAAAAGAATTGAAATTGGAGTCTTGAACAAATATTTGTATACCAATATTCATAGCAGCATTATTCACAATAGTCAAAATGTGCGAACAACTCAAGTGTACATCAACATATAATGAATAAAATATATATATACATATAATATGCAATGAACTACTGAATAATGAAATATTATTTGTCCATAAAAAAGGAAATTTTCATATATGCTATAACATGGATGGACTTTGAAAACATTATGCATAGAAAAATTAGCCAGAAACAGAACAAATATTGAATGTAAAATGACAGAGTACACAGATGAGGTACGTATAACAGGCAAATTTATAAAGACAGAAAGTAAAATAGAGGTTGCCAGGTGCTGGGGAGAGGAGGATAGGGGAGGACTACTGTTCAATATGTGTAAAATTAAAACTATAAAACATCTAGAGAAAAACATAGGAGAAATCTAGGTGACCTTGGGTTCAGTGATAAGTTTGTAGATACAGCGCCAAAAGTAGGATCCATTGAAAGAAAAATTGATGTCAGACATTATTAAAATTAAAAGCTTCTGCTCTGCGAAAGACATTGTTAAGAGAATGAAAAGACAAGCCACAAACTAGGGGAAAATATTTGCAAAACACATTATCTGATAAAGGACTTCTACTCAAAATATACAAAGAACTCTTAAAACTCAGCAATAAGAAAACAAACAACCTAACTGGAAATGCTAAAAGTTTCGAATAGACACCTCAACATAGAAGATATTCAGATGAAAATAAACATATGAAAAGGTGACCAACATCATTTGTCATCAGGGAAATGCAAATTAAAACAACAATGAGATATTGCTACACATCTATTAGAATGGATAAGATCAAAAATTGACAATACCAAATCCTAGTAAGGACATGGAGAAACAGAAACTCCCATTTACTGCTGGTGGGAATACAAACTGGTACAACCACTTTGGAGGACAGCCTGGCAGTTTCTTACAAAGTTAAACATAGTCTTATACAATCCAACAATCATGCTCCTAGGTATTTACGCTATGAGTTGAAAACTTACGTTTACCAAAAAAAACCTGTACACAAATGTTTATAGCATCTGTATTCATAATCACCAAAAACTGGAAGCAACCAAGATGTCTTTAAATAGGTAAATGTATAAACAAACTATGGTATAGTTATACAATGGAATATTATTCAGCAATAAAAAGAAATGAACTATGAAGCAATTAAAAGATGAGGAGAAAACTTGAGTGCATATTGCTAAGTGAAAAGTCTACAAACTAAATGATTCCAACTATATGTCATTTTGGAAAAGGCAAAACTACAGAGACAGTAAAAAGATTAGTGGTTACTAGTGGTTCAGGGGGGTGGGGGCAGGGATAAATAGGTGAAGCACAAAGGTGAAGCTTGTGTTCTGCATGATACCATAATGGTGGATATTTGACATTGTGCATTTATCAAAACCAATAGAACTTTACACACAAAGAGTGAAGCTTAACATATGCAAATTAAAAAAACAAATTTATATCATTTTCAATAAATATTCTAGATTATTGAAAATATTTTTTTAAAATTCCATGCTTTCAGAGGTTTGCTAATTATTCCCAATGACATGGGAATTAAAAGTGATTGATGAATATTCCTTATAAGGATTCAGATTTGGGGGCTGTGGTGGTAGGCAGAATGTCCCCCAAAGATGTCCACATCCTGATCCCTGGAACATGGGGAAATGTTACCTTGTATGGTAAAAAGGATTTAGATATAATTAAGGTTACAGAATTTAAAATTGTTAGGTTATCCTGTATTATCTCACTGGCCTCACTCTAATCACATGAGCCCTTAAAAACAGAAAATTTTCTCTGGCTGAGGCAGAAGAGATGCAGCAGCAAAGTCAGAGAGATTCAAAGCATGACAAGGACTCAACATGCTGGCTCGAAGATAGAGTGACAAGGAATGCAGGCAGCCTCAAGGTGGTAAGGGAAGCTCTAGCTGAAATTCAGCAAGGAAAAGGAGACCTCAGTCCCAGCGTTGCACGGACATGAATTCTGCCAACAACTTGAAGAAGTCTGAAAGCAGATTCTCTCCCAGAGCCTCTGGATAAGAGCTCAGGCTGCTGACACCTTGATTTTGGCTTTGTGAGACCCAGAGTAGAGGACTAAGCTGAACCCACTCAGACATCTGGCTTACACACTGTGACATAATAAATTTGTTTTAAGCCACTAATTTTATGGTAATTTGTTACAGGAGCAAATTTTGATTTTGCCCAACTTGAAAAAAGCTTTTAGTTTAATAAAAGAAATGCTAAGAAACACTCAGAGTTTATACCCCTCACATAATGTAAAACAACACCATGCAAGAAGATACCAGTGAAGAGAGGATTATATACATACTCCTAGACACTGCACTACCACTGCTATCCTGCTCTTGGGTGTTAATTCATTCAATTCATTCATTCATTCAACAGATATTTTGAAATGGAAGATCCAAAAAGTCTTGAAAGAGAAAAACATGAAGAGAATAAAGCAATATAAATGTAAATGAAATAAGAAATTATCAGTCTTGATTCAAGAAGAAAAGAACAAAAGCATTGAGAAAGAACAATGAGAAAAGCAAAAATTCATGGTTATCTTACAGGTGGTTTAATAAAAATGTAACAGAAAAAAACAAACCTGACTCCATATTGGATCTATTCTTTTAGCTTTGTGCTCTAACCTTTGTGCTCTGTTGCCTGTGCTTAGTCATGCTGGCTTTGCACCTCTGTAAAAGAATGTTGCCCATGGCTTAAAATATACATGACAGTCCATTCTCAAGGTTCTGACCTTTAAAGATATAACACTTTTCCGTTCATATAAAGATAAAAAGTTGCAGAACAGAAAATAACAATTGTTCTGTTGGAGATTTACAGGAACATTATGATCAGACCTACATGGACAGATGCAAGAACAAAGGATTCCAGTACCAAGAAGTTTGCAGCAACCTGCCACACCTCTCTCCCTTTTAGTATTAGAGAAGCTTGAATTCTAACTCAGGTAAGGTGGTTCTTTGGGACACTAGTCCACCATCTATTCAGTCTGCTGGCTTTCCAAATAAAGTTGCTATTCATTGCCCCAACACCTCATCTCTCTATTCACTGGCCTGTCAAACAGCGAGCCTGGACCTGGTAACAAAAAGAGTGGTAGAGGCCTAAATTCTAGTTTCAGTTCTGCCTCTGGCTGGGACCAGAGCTTTAAACAATTTTATTAGTTTCACTGGCCCCTAGGTAAGCTGACAGAACTTTTCTAGATCCTTCCAGATTTCAAACTAATAAGAGAAAGAAAGAGAGAGAGAGAAGATAGTTGGGGAGTGTCTCTCTGGAAAAATATTCTTGTATTCATGAATTCCTTCCCTCTGACATCATTACTATGAACTTTAAAGTATCTCAGAATAGTGTCATGACTTCCTGTGGGGGTGGGATGACTTTGAAAAGGCAATTATAAAAAATCCAGAGAAAGCTAGGCTTTCTGTGAAAACAGAAAGTGACTGTTTAAGACAAAATTCTTTTTAAGGGACTGAAGTGATACAAATGAAAACTAGAAAATCATGAATATGATCTTTTTTCAGCAAAATGATAGCTTTCCGAAGACTTAAGAACTTAACAGACTATTGAAAATTGAGTTTAAATAGAAAGTTTCACCAGTTTGTTCTTCTGTACTGACATCTCATTCAATTACACTTTTAATTTAACTGTTATTGAGATAGTCTTATGCTAGCAAGTTGATAACTTAGTGGGGGTAATAAAGGGAATTCATTTTGGCCATTAACTACTCCCTAAAGGTTTCCATCTGAATGTTTCATCTCATTGAAACTGAAACTAAGGTTGTGTAAAAATTCCCATAAGGGTAAATTGCAGGATTCTCTGTTTCTCTTTTTCTTTGAAAAGTGGTTAAGGTAACATTGGCAATGAGTGGGAAACACAATAACGTCATTTACCTAATTACTATCATTACAAGCTTTAAATGATAAACATGAGTGATTAAGACTTGATATTGAAATCAAGGTTGTATAAGTTGTTGTCTGGGGACCTGCCAACTCCAGTGGAGAGGGGCTTCTCTCAGGCTGGGGAAGTGAGTTTTATGCAACTATCTGAGTGTAAAAGGGTGACAAGTTCTTCATAGATCCATTATGCTAATGTAACCTGTGGTTGAATAAGATTGTAAACTGTATGCACATTATAACTTAAGAAATTCTTTCTTCATACAATTTGGATTTTTGAGAAAAATTGAAGAGATTAAGAAAAAGAAAGCCCAGATCAAGGACACTGAATAGGGAAATGGAATGAATAAAGGGAAAGAAGTTGAAGTTATTTTTGCTTGTTGTCTTTGCTTTTTGTGTCAAATGCAGAAAATCATTGCCAAGACGGGTGTCAAGTTACTTACTTCCTATGCTTTCTTTTAGACGTTTTATGGTTTCAGGTCTTATTTTGAGTCTTTAATCCATTTTGAGTTAATTTGTGCATGGTGCATGAGTGGTCCAGTTTCATTCTTCTGTGTGTGACTGTCCACTTTTCCCAACACTATTTTTTGAAGAGACTATCCTTTCCTCATTGTATATTCTTGGCTCCTTTGTCAAAAATTAATTGAGTTTTTTCTGATGGATTTATTTCTGGGCTCTCTATTCTGTTTAATTGATCTATATGTCTATTTTTGTGCCAATACCATTACTGTTTTGATTACTACATCTCTTTAATATAGTTCGAAATCAGGAAGTGTGATGCCTCCAGCTGTGCTCTTCTTTCTTAAGACTGCATTGGCTATGCAGGGTCTTTTTTGGTTCTATACAAAACTTAGGATTTTTCCCTATTTCTGTGAAAAAAATGCCATTGGAATTTTGATAGGGATTGCATTGAATATTACATATAAGTTTAATATTTCCTTGAGTTCTACATCTAATAATATTAGCATGTAAATCAGCAATAATAAAACCCTGAATGTATGTATCACTCTGGTGTCTGCAAAAAATTTTCATATACAATATATTATTTCATCTTCACAACAAACCTGTGAGATATTATAATGCTCGCTTAACTAGTGGCCCATTAATTAGCCATCTCAATTATTGAGAGTATGATCAAGCATCTGGAGAGAAGCAAAAAACAAAACAAAACATTTTAATCAACTCAAATCAAGGTCTGAAAAGGCCACCTAATAAAATTTTTCTACTCTACTATTAGGATAGCCCCTCAGTTTTACTCTGAACCTACCTATTATTACTTTGGGCACAACTCTAAGAAAATCAGGCACACCTGATTAGAAAACAACTAGAAGAGTTATGCAGCAAAGAAGCAACATGCTGCTATGATGTACACATTTTTTAAGGAGAGTAATAAATGGTGTCTGATATTTGAAACACTGACACATTATTTTTATTTTAAAGCAGACTTACGACTACAGAATGGGATCATTTATTGGAGGCACAAATGCCTCTGAGTTATTTTTATCAAGTATAATATATTAATTCTAGCTATTCATATTTATTGACTAGTGCTGTTCAAACTACTTTATATATACATTATGAGGTAATGCTCACCATAGTACTATGACATGGGAACTGTTAGTATCCCCATTTTACAGATGTCAAATCTGAGACACAGAGAATTTAAATAACTTGTCCAAGGTCTTACAGCTAAGCTAGGATTCCTATCCAGGTGGTCAAGCTCCAGAGCATATGTTTCTAACAGCTCTATGCTAATTCATATAATGACCCAACCAAAGGACAAATCTATTATATACAGTATACATGCTTTTAGAAAACAGGGAAATGGTTAGGTTTTTAAGAAACATTTTCTACAAAAATATTTTCACATTTTTAGTTTGTTTTTAAGTTTATACATTTGTTATTAAAAAATTAAAACTTCCATTCTTCAATAATACTAGGGGTTTTTGTTTGGTTGGTTGGTTGGCTGGTTGGTTGGTTTTACTGTATTTGAAATTTCTGGCTACCTACAGCCCAACTGTCCTGATGGGAAGTTAAATAGCTAGAAAGACCCAAGTGAGAAACTATCTCTGACTACTTTATTAGAAGAAGAATGGAAGAAAATAATAGACAGTTCAGATTAATTTGAATTGATTGTCCTCTGTATGCTGGGTTTTACACATCAGGTGGCAGAGAGGAGAGTTTTCCCCAGCCCATGGAGAAGCTGGAGGTATACAGGTTCAGCTAAGTGTGGAAGTCCCAGCCCAGTCCCTCCTGGTGCCTGGAGACGTGGCTGGACTTCAGGAGTAAATGGCTGTATGAGGGTGACCACACAGTACGGTTTGCCTGGACAGGCCCCTTATAGGTCCTTTAAGTCAGTAGGACCCCCGTTCACTCTCAAATGTATTGATTTGGATTACAAATTTGGTGTAGCTAGAAAGGTTGAATGCTAGGCACCAAGTTCCCAGGCCAGTCAGGTATCTTCGGCAACAGAAACAGAACAGTGGGCTTGGACCAGAAACATTTCAGTGGCAACCAGTGCAGACTAGAGACCAGGAGCCCTCTGTGTCTACGAGGCCTCTGACCTTTAAGCTGGGGTGCTCGAGAATGTGGGCTTGTCTGTCATCTAGTAGAATGGGATTGGGGGAATCATTTTCATCTTAAAAGTAATAATAACATAATGTGAGATTTCTACACTCTGCACTTGAGAACAGGGCTGGCTTCACGGGCATGCACAGGGACCCATGGTCAGAAAGGCCTTGTGCTTAGTTTAGAGCTCTGTTGTTGTCATCTTGAAATTCCTGGTTTTTGATCAAGGGACCCCGCATTTTCATTTTGTACTAGACCCTGCAAATTATATAACTAGTCCTGTTCGTGAATAAGCAGAGTTAAACTCATACCTACTACATAGTATTCTGGATACTTTTTATACCTCCCCTCCACCTGACTTGAACCTTACAGCAAATAGTCAGTAACTCAGCTCATCTTAGAGCTGAGTTAAAATTACACACCAAATACAAATAAAATCTCACACCAAAGATAATTTTTCTTTTGTTATCAGATTAAATTTTAGAGCACAAAACCTTCCAGGCAAAGTGGGTTTAAAAAATCCTTGTGGAAATGTATATTTTTAAGCCAAGTAATAATTGAATCCCTGCAGACTAAACAATATCACTTAGCAGTCTGCACAATGTGAAAGACTAAAAGCTTTTAATTAGACTTTTACTCAATAGGGGAGGAAAAAATAATTTAAAAGACTCGGGGCTAAAGCTGAATTGTTAGTTTTAACTTTGAACACAATGAAGAAACAATTTGACTAAATTAGTTTAGCTGTGCATTCATTAGCCTTTAATAGAAATGTGAATACAAACTGACTCCAGATTATTGTACTTAGAGCCAGCTTTTTAATTAGTGATTGGCAAAATGTTTATCTAGTTTGTTGTCGGAATATTGAACCATCAACACAGCAGGACTGTTGTAAACCTTCATGTAATCTTAATTGGATCTTTCAGGAGAATAAGATTTCATGTACATAAAATCACAAACTATAGTAATAAAGTTAGCTAATTTATATCAAAGTTGGTATTTAAAAAGAAGAAGTGGTGCTATGTAGCTCACTGAGGTGGAGAAATGGTTAACATCTATTTAAACTTAGTTAAATGTGATGCTCAGTTGAACTTGGCCAAACCTTGGTTATGATTGGCTTTGCAGTTAGACAGACCTGGTTTCCAGGTGGCAAATGGGTTACTAATCCTATGATATTGGGCACATTAATTAGCCTTTCTGAGCCTCAGTTGCCTTATCTGTAGAATGGGTATTATGGTGTTAAACAGTCATTGTGAGCACTGAATATTCAAATGTTACAAAATTCAAAAAGTACAAAAGGGCATACAGAGAAAAGTCATCTCCCATCACCATGAATATTGTGGCATTATGTGCATGGTTCAATAGGTTGCTAATATGTCATAATAATATTACATGATCATATAATAGTAATTTATCCTAGAGCTCATTCTATATCAATATACATAAAACTTCCTCATCCTTTTTAATGGCTGCATGGATATACCATAATTAAAATAAGTAGTGCCTTATTAGAAAATTAGCTTACATCCACCCTTTTGCAGCTATAAAGATCAATGAGGTTAATATCCTTAGGCATAGATTATTTTGACCCATGTGAGTATAGCTTGAGGATGAATTTCTAGAGGCAATATCGGTGGTGAAAGCATATGTGTATTTTTTTCATCTTGATAGATATTACAAATTGCCCTCCACAGAATTGTCACAATTTACATTTCTACCAATAACTGTAAGTGCTCATTTCCCTGCATGCTCACCTACACTGTATCATTTTTTTCAAAAATCTCTGCCAATCTTACACATAAACATTTTTTCCTTATAGTTTTAATTTTCTTTTCTTTTATTGGGTGTGAAATTTAGGCCCTTTTTATATGTTTAAGAGTAATTCGCATTTCCCCTTCTGTATACTATTTCTTCATGGTCTTGTCTCACATTTACTTTTTCTGAAATTTATTTTTTAGGAAAACTATATGTACTGAGAAAAATCTATCCTTTGTCAATTGTACTTATTTTTATTCATTTAATCTTCTCATATTTCTTTTATTTTATGTAGCTATATATCCTTTCTTTTATAGCTTAAATGTTTTATATTATCTCTAACAAACTATCTCTTTCCAAGATTTTTTTAAAAGTCTTTCATGTTTCTTCCAGTGTATTTCTGCTTTCACTTTTTATATTTAAATCTTTGAATTTGTTTTAGTTATCCACTTAGGTGCTCAGCCTAATATGCTGAATAATTCATCTGTTCACCATCAGAATACAATGTGATTTTGATCATATGCTAAAATCATTTATTAATAAATTGTATCTTTTTCTGGACTCTATTTAGCCTTACTGATCTATTTGCCTTGTCAACTGTTTTAAATTCTGTAGTATTTATACTATTCATTATGTGTAACATAGCCAGTTCATTACTACTCTTTTTTTCACATAAAGTTCAGAATCATATTATGCATTCTAAGAAGATAATTATTACTATTTTATTGAAATTAAGTAAATTTTCAGATTAAGTTAGAGAAAATAATACTCTTATGATTTTATGTCTTCCCACTCAAGCACAGAAAAATAGAAAATGCCTTTTCTTTTTTCAGTTATAATTTTGGTATCTTAATATATCAGAGCTTTCTTTGTATATGTCTTTCATATTCCTTATAAGTTTGTTACTAAATATGTTTTTTTCTGTAACTCAATCTTTTTCTCAATTATATTTTCAAATTGGTGTTTATGTAACTACATAAAAATCCTATTAATTTTGGTTATTATTTTTATACAAAAACAGCCCTCAGTGATATTACTGGTTTTCTTACTGTTTAGAAATTATTTTGATTCTTTGGATTTTTCAGGTATGATATATCATCTATTGAGAAAATGAATTATTTTACCTTTTGCTTTCCAGTTTTATATCTCTCATTTCTTTCTCTTATCTAATTGTTGAGCTTGAAACCTTCAGACTAAGTTAAATAATAGTGGTGAGAGTGGTTACCACTACACTAATGGACATGTTAATTATTTCACTGGTTTGGAAGCTGAGATAGATTTATTTTATCAAGTTAAGAAATCATCTATCCAATCCTACTTTATTTTTAAAAATTAAATAAATATTGATTTTTTTCAACTGCCTTTTTATTATCTTTATAAATAATCATATAATTTCTTTCACTGGAATTATTCATTTAGTGAATTTTATTGAATCATTCCCATGTCACAATATAACAATAGAAACTTTGGTCAAGGCCCTAAAGTGAGAGATAGCAACTACCTAAATGCGTGGTAAGACAGAACACTCAGAAGAACTTGCAAAAAATTAGTAGCCTAGAACTAGCTACAGTAAAAAGACACCAGCCTCCTCCTCCTCATTGCTTACAAGTGTCTATCAACAGTAATCTCTTCCTTGAGGATAGAGGAATACAAAAATCAGAGTATCCATTTTACTTAAGCATGGACGTTCTAATTGCTAAATTAATGTAATATTTTATTATTTCAGTGTGACCAGGAAAGTCATGGTACTGCTCCATGGACAGAGATTAAAAAAGAAAAAGCAGGCTCATTAAGCAAATTTCAGAGGACGGTAGCAGACAAGAGTAAACTTGCTTTGTGACTGAACCTTCAATTACAGCTCTTCATTTAGGCTGAGGAAGAGTTTGTAGCATTTTAAATTACCTTTATTTAATGATCCAGTAGAATTCACCTCTGTTATATCTTGTCCTGGTGCATTTTGTCATGATGTTCTTTAATAACTTTCTCTCTACTATGGTAATTGGTTTGTTTAGAATTTCTGTCTTTCTAAATTAATTTTCAATAATTTATACTTATAAATTACATTTATATTTTCCTCCATTTATATTTTCAAATAGAGCCTCTGACTCATTATAGTCCCTTATGACTAATTTCTACCAAAGTCCTGGATATTTCTCTATTCTCATGTAGTATTTGGATAAGCTATTGATAATAATTATTTTATTGTCTTCTTATTAATGCTACTGATATTGTCACTTACTAAAACAGCTCTTGAGTTTTTGTTTAGCTATGGCACTTTTTGTTTTCTGATTTTAAGTCTTCTGTATTTTTTCATTGTCAATTCCTTTCTTCTGTTCTCATTTAACCAATTTTTTTCTTGTTTTTATAACTTCTTGAGTTGGATGCTTATTTATTTTTATCCTTAATCTTTTAATTATATGGTTCTCAAGTGTATGTATTTTCTCTGCATACTATTTTAGCTGGATACAAATGGTTCTATTAGATAGTGATATAATTATTATATTGAATAATTTTCTAGATATTCTAAATTTTTGGTTGGGAGTTCCTTCAATCACAAGGGTTTTCTAAGTGAGTTTTAAATTTTCTGGTGATAGGATTTTTATTTTTTTAAAGAATTTATTATTTATTTATTTCTTTATTGGCTGTGTTGGGTCTTCATTGCTACACATGGTCTTTCTCCAGTTGTGGCAAGCAGGGGCTACTCTTTGTTGCGGTGTGTGGGCTTCTCATTGTGGTGGCTTCTTTTGTTGCAGAGCACGGGCTTCAGTAGTTGTGGCTCACAGGCTCTAGAGCACAGGCTCAGTAGTTGTGGTGCATGGGCTTAGTTGATCTGAGGCATGTGGGATCTTCCCGGACCAGGGCTCGAACCCATGTCCCCTGCATTTTCGGGTGGATTCTTAGCCACTGCGGCACCAGGGAAGCCCTATTTTCTAGTTTTATTGAACAGAAAATGTTGTCTTTATTCATTCTACTTTTAGAAAGGTATTTAGTTTCTGACATGCATAATACATATTTTTAATATACTAGGAGGCTTTAAAAGAAGGTATATGCTCTGTTTCTTTGAAGAGTTTGATATTTATTTATTTATACTCAATTAGACATAAATTATTGTTATTTGTTTCTTCTATGCCTCTACTTATTTTTCATCTTTTTAATTGACACTTTTCTGAGAAATAAATTTAAATCTCCTGCTACCAATGAAATCCTGTCTGCATCACATTGTATTTTTATAATTTGAATCTTGTATTCAGTAAAATAAAAGGAATGAATAAATGGGAAAATCATAAAATCAAAAGCTGTTTTTTAAAAAAAACAATAAAATTGAGGAACTCTAGATATATGAGACAAACTGAGAGACATCTAAGAGAGAGAGAGAGGAAGAGACAGAGAGAACAAGGTTACCTCTACTGGATATGGAAGAGGAGCCATCACAACAGGTCCTAGAAATAATAAAAGAATAATAAACAGATATTAGGACTATATTTATGCCAATAGATTTGCCAACTTAATCAAGCAAACTACTTGAAAGACAAAAAATTATCCAAAGTGATCCAAGAAAAAACAAATTCTGGGTAGTTGTATACCTATTAAAGCATTTCAATTTACAGGTACAATAAAGAACATCCCAGGCCCAAATGGCTTCAATATGAATTCTATCAATCATTAAAGGAAGAAATAATACAAAAACTACATAAACTCTTTCAGGAAATAGAAGATATGGAAACACTTGCCAATTTATTTTATAAAACTAGTTCTGCCTTGATACCAAGGTAAGACACAGATATTACAAGAATCTCTTATGAATACAGATATAAAAACCCTCAGCAAAATATTATCAAGACAAATCCAACAATCTCTAAAAAGGTTACTACACCATGACCAACTACATTTTCCCCCAGGAATGCTAGGTTAGTTCAAGATTTGAAAATCAGTCAATGTAATTCAACATATTAACAAAGGAGGAAAACCACATGATTATCTCAATAGATGTTTAAAAAAAAAAGCATTTAACAAAATTTGACATCCACTTATAAATTAGTAATAGAAATGAGCTTCTTTAATCTAATAAATGGTGTCCACAAAAAGCCTTCAGCTAGTATCTTCAATGATTAAAAATTAAATTTTTTCCCTAATATTTAAAACAAGAAGGGAATGCTTGCTCATACCACTTTTATTCCACATTGCAAAGGAGGTTATAGCCAGTGCAATAAGGCAAAAATAAAAAAAAAAGAAAAGGAACAAAAGGCATGGAGAGAGGTAAAAATATGTAAAAAAATTTTCTTACTCTAAGACAATATAATCCAGATTCTGTACATTGAAAATCCTAAGGATCTACTAAAAACTATGAATATTATAATTCATAAGCAAATTACCAAGTCCACAGGATACCAGGGGACTATAAAAAATCAGTTGCAGCTGTATATGCTGACAATGAAAAACTAGAACTTGAAATTTTAGTTATTACTATTTTCATTATATTTAAACATTTAGGGGTAAATTTAATTAAAATACATGTCAGATCTGTACACTATAAACTGTAAACCATTACTGACAAAAACTAATGATCTAAATTGATGTAAAGGTATGCCATATTCATGGATCAGAAAGACATAATATTGTGAAGATGTAATTTCTACTCGTATTGGTCTATATATTCAACATAATCTCAATTAGAACCTCAGAAACCTTTCTTGTAGAAATTGAAAAGCTGATTCTAAAACTACACTGTAAAGAAGGGATCTATAAAAGCCAGACAAACATCCTATTCAAAGTTAACTCTGGTAATCAAGAAGGGAAAGGACTGGAGAGTGGCAGGTCTACACACCAAGAGAGGTTAGTGGACTATAAGTTCAGAGTTGAGGACTTACTTTAAAAGTAGAGTAATTAAGAGTGTGGTATTGGCATAAGAACAAACTTATAGAATAACGGAAGAGAGTACAGAAATAGATTCATTAATGTAACACCAAATCATTTGGAATAAAGGGGTCAAGGTAATTTAATAGGGGAATCGATACTTTTTAACAAATAGTAATGGAAAACTGGATTACCAAATAGAAAAATATAAACTTCAATCTTACAACACACATGAAAATTAACTAAAATAGCTATAAATGTAAAAACCTATAGTTTAAAAAATTCTAGAAGAAAAAATCTTTGTTCTCTAGGGATGGGAAAATATTTTTTTAGGTCACAAAAAAAACCTGATAAGTGGATCATATAGAAATTTACAACTTTTGCTTTTCAAAAGACATTATTAAATATATATATTATATATATATGACCAAAGATTTGTACTCATATATTAGTAACTTTTACAACTTGTGAAATAATAAGAAATATATATTATATATTGGTTTCTGCCTCCTGTTCCTGCTAATATTTAATTTTTGATCCCAGTTTCTGACACAGAGCTTCTAAATCCCTTGAAATTTCTAGGTTATAGAGACAACTTTTGTTCTGATGCGGTGACTCTTGGTGGGCTCCTAGATGGGGGCTTTAGAAAGACCAAGCCATGATTAGAAGCTTGGAACTTTCAGCTCTGTACCCCATTCTCTGGAGACAGGAGAGGGGTTGGAAGTTGAGTTAATTATTGATCATGCCTATATGATGAAGCCTCCATTAAAAATCCCAGAAGTACAGAGTTGGTGCACACACCCATGTGCCGGGAGGGTGGCACACCCCAACTCCACAAAGACAGAAGCTCCTGCATTCAGGCCCCATCCAGACCTCGTCCTATGTGTCTCTTCATCTGGCTGTTCATTTGTATCCTTTGTAATAAATTGGCAATAGTAAGTAAACCCTTTACCTGGGTTCTATGAGCCACTCTAGCAAATTATCAAACCTAAGAAGAGGATCATGGGAACCTCTGATTTGTAGCCAAGCCAGACAGAAGATGCAGGTAACCTGGGACCCATTGCTTGTGATTGGCATATGAAGTGGGGAGCAGTCTTGTGAGATTGAGCCCTTAAGCTGTGGGGTATTCACTAACTCTGACTAGTGTCAGAATTGAGTTGAAATGTTAGGATACTAAGCAGGTGTCAGAGAATTGGTCAGTGTGGGGAAAAATCCACACATCTGGTGTCAGAAATATTCTCAGTGGTGAGTAAAGAAAATATAGGGATGGCCAAAAAGTTCGTTCGGCTTTTTTCCATACGATGGCTCTAGTAGCACTTAGTTGTCTTTAACTTCATTCGAAACAATTTTGTTAGATTGTATTGTGACAGCTGTCATATCAGTGTGCATTTTAAAAAGAATCAAAATTGGTGAATTTTTGTGTAGCCATTTTAATATTGAAGATGGAAGAAAAAAAGCAACATTTTTGGCATATTATGCTTTATTATTTCAAGAAAAGTAAAAATGCAACTGAAACACAAAAAAAGATTTGTGCAGTGTATGGAGAAGGTGCTGTGACTGATCCAACGTGTCAAAAGTGGTTTGCCAAGTTTCAGGCTGGAGATTTTTTGCTGGATGATGCTCCACGGTCGGGTAGACCAGTTGAAGTCGATAGCGATCAAATCGAGACATTAATTGAGAACAATCAACATTATACCACGCCGGAGATAGCCGTCATACTCAAAATATCCAAATCAAGTGCTGAAAATCATTTGCACCAGCTTGGTTATGTTAATCGCTTTGATATTTGGGTTCCACATAAGTTAAGCGAAAAAAACCTTCTTGACCGTACTTCCGCATGTGATTCTCTAACTTAAAGGTAACGAAAACGTTCCATTTTTAAAACAAATTGTGACGGTGATGAAAAGTGGATACTGTACAATAGTGTGGAACAGAAGAGATCGTGGGGCAAGTGAAATGAACCACCACCAACCACACCAAAAGCCAGTCTTCATCCAAAGAAGGTGATGTTGTGTATATGGTGAGATTGGAAGGGAGTCCTCTATTATGACCTCCTTCCAGAAAACCAAATGATTCATTCCAATAAGTACTGCTCCCAAGTAGACCAACTGAAAGTGGCACTCGACAAAAAGCATCCAGAATTAGTCAACAGAAAATGCATAATCTTCCATGAAGATACCTCAATACCTTATGTTTCTTTGATGACCAGGCAAAAACTGTTACAGCTTGGCTGGAAAGTTCTGATTCATCCGTCATATTCACCAGATGTTGCACCTTCATATTTCCATTATTTCGGTCTTTACAAAATTCTCTTAATGGAAAAAATTTCAATTCCCTGGAAGACTGTAAAAGGCATCTGGAACAGTTCTTTGTTCAAAAAGATAAAAAGTTTTGGGAAGATGGAATTATGAAGTTGCCTGAAAAATGGCAGAAGGTACTAAACAAAACGGTGAATACATTGTTCAATAAATTTCTTGGTGAAAACGAAAAAATGTGCCTTTTATTTTTACTTAAAAACCGAAGGAACTTTGTTGGCCAGCCCAATAAGTGTTGTCTTTACAACTTGATAAGAAAACAACCTAATAGAAGGTAAATAAATAGCCAATAAGCACAGTAAAGATTCTCAACATCATTAATCATCAAGGAAATGAAAAATAAAGCTATCATGAAATCCAATACATATCCACCAGGATGGCCAAAATTAAAAAGAAAGATGCTACCAAGTCTTGAAGAGGAACTCATATTTAGTTACTGGGAATGCAAAATGATACACTACTTTAGAAAAGATTGGGAAGTTTCTCATAAAATTAAACATGCCATAAAACACAAAAATTCATTCTCTAGATATTTACCCAAGAGAAATTAAACACATGTTCATAAAAAATCTTGTTCAAGAATATTTACACAGCTTTATTTGTAATAGCCAAAATATGGGAATAAACTAAATGTCCATCAATAGGTGAATGGGTAAGCATATTGTGGTATATCCCTACAATGAACCCAGCAAGAAAAAGAAACAAGCTACTCATATATGCAGCAACAGAATTGAATCCCCAAAAGCAGTATGCTGAGCAAAAAAGCCAGATATAAAAGAATACTATAGGGCTTCCCTGGTGGTGCAGTGGTTGAGAGTCTGCCTGTCGATGCAGGGGACGCGGGTTCGTGCCCCGGTCCGGGAGGATCCCACGTGCTGCGGAGCTGCTGGGCCCGTGAGCCATGGCCGCTGGGCCTGCGTGTCCGGAGCCTGTGCTCTACAACGGGAGAGGCCACAACAGTGAGAGGCCCACGTACCACAAAAAAAAAAAAAAAAAAAAGAATACTATATGATTCCATTTATATGAAAGTCTGAACACAGGAAATGTAATGTATAGTGACAGAAATTATAGTGGTTGCTAGGGGCCAGGGTGGGAGGTGAGGATTGCCAGGAAAGGGGCATAAGGAAATCTTTTGAGATGATGGAAATTTTCTATATCTTGACTGTGGTGATGGCTATATATGTCAAAACTCATGGAATTCTACACTTAAAATGGATCTTTTTTCACATAAATTATACATCAATGAAATTGCTATTTTGAAAGTCAAAGCTGATTTTTTTATACTGGTGGTGAGACTGTATGTGAGTGATGGATTTTATATGAGGTGCTTGCTTTGCGGTGAGATTTTGTACAGCAGATTCTAAGAGGAAATAGATTCTGGACTTTGATTAATTTCTTAACTTCCTCCTTTGTTAGATAGGAATAATAGTATCATGTGAGGGAGAAACCACAGTGTTTGGGCAAATCAGTAAGGCTTCATGGAATTAGTGACATTTAAACTTCTTTTATTCACAGGTAGGCTATCAACAGATGGGAGGAAGAATGCACCATTTGAAGCATAACACTACCTTTAGCAAAGGAACAGAGATAAGAAATTACAGCGTGTAGTTGACAACTGCTCCAGTTTGTATATGGAATGGCAAATTATTAGGAGAGATGTGGGAGATAAGACATCAAGAGGGTCTTGAATGCCAAAATACAGAATGTGGATAGTATAATTACTAATGGGGATAAAGAAAAGATCTTGACCAAGAGAGTGATTGATCAGAATTATACTTTAAGAATATTCTGGTGATGAAAAGAATAATTGGAGTTTGAGAAAACAATTACCAAAATTCAAGAGAGTGGTAAATAGGAGTTTATAAAAAGTGGGACATCAAGTCGGTTATAAGATACATCATTATTTTATGTACTATTCTGAAATAACAGAAAGCACTGTTAATTAAACTACAAAAGTCCTAATACACCATTAATTGTAGGACACATTCTAGTTTCAGAGATGTTAACATTTGAACAAATACGGATGTCAGAATTGATGAAATATAATGATTGTAATGAAAAGGAAGAAGAGATTAAAAGTTTTGACAGAATATAACTGAATTACTAGAAGTAGAGTGGGAAAAGAAGGAATCAAACATGGAGCTAAGATTTTTAGTTTTATTTCTTAATGCCAGTATCAAAAAATGGGACTGATTTCATTAGGGTGCCACTGAAACTTCTGGGGTGCTGTCAATCAAAGAACTGGAAATGTGGACCAGAACCAGAAAGCATGGTTGTTATTTGAGAGTGATATTTGAAAATCATGTACTTAAGGATAAGTTATTGAAGTCATGTGAATATGTGAGCTCACTAAGGAACAGAGAATATAGAAAGGAGAGAATAGGATTAAAGACAGGAAGATACACTTTTGGAGGAGGAAAAAGGAACAAAGAAAACAGGGGGAAAAGAATTAGAGAATAGGGCTTTCCCTGGTGGCGCAGTGGTTGAGAGTCTGCCTGCCGATGCAGGGGACACGGGTTCGTGCTCTGGTCCGGGAGGATCCCACATGCCGCGGAGCTGCTGGGCCCGTGAGCCATGGCCGCTGAGCCTGCACGTCCGGAGCCTGTGCTCCGCAACGGGAGAGGCCACAACAGTGAGAGGCCCGTACCGTAAAAAAGGGAAAAAAAAAAAAGAAAGAAAAAAGTTTCCAGAAGAATGAGTTTGGTCATTAGTGTTAGTGGCTATAGAACAGTGAAGAAAGTTAACTACTGCAGAAAAAAACATGGTTCTGTTCCAACCAAAGTTAATTAAGTGAAGTTAAGGTTTTATTTCCTGAAAAATATTCTCAAAGAAACATGCTGAACAGATTTCATATTCTTGCCTTTGAGAAATTTCCAGCATTGAAGAGGGAAATATTTTGTTTTAAAAGCTAATATATAGGTGTTAGAATCTGTCCCACATTTTTAAAAGCTAATGCATGCACTTTACCAGTAATCTTAACTGAATCTGAAATATAGCTGTCATAACTTCTCTAGTTTCCAGTGCTGCAGATGGTCATTAGAATTTTCAAAGAGAAAAAAATAAATGTAGCATACAGAAATATAAAAACAAAGAGCAAAACATTTCTCCAAATGAATAAATAAATATTAATATGAATCGTATTACAAGTACTTTCTAACAGAGGATAAAGATGTCTGGTGTATATTCTTCTAGAGCCATGAACTCTACCTGGTGACACCTTCTCAAAGGCAGCATATTTTCATTGAGAGGAAGCACCTCAACTTGTGCCAAGCTTCTCACTCACCCCCAAAACAACCTGCTTATGTCACGTGAAGAAAGAGTGGGACTTTCTAGGTCCCTACATGTGCGTAGACCTCTCTTCTTCCATGCCAGTTTTTTTTTTTTTTCCCCCAGCTTCTATTGTGTTTTTCAATGAGAAGAATAACCAAGCATTCTAATTCATCTTATTGCTGGACATTATGGCTTCTGAGGAAATGTTAAAGTTAAACCCATTTCTAGGACTATGCCTGGGAAAAGAAAAGGAGGCTAGGGAGAAGCAAACCACTTTATTCAACTACCTCCACTCTGAATATTTCTATACTGGCAAAATCATAGTAAAATGAACATCAGGGGAAGCCTTGACGTAGAAAACGTAGGCTCAAAAAGTAGGGGTGGAAACTAACATTTGTTGAGCATTTAACTATGAGCCGGATCATCTGCTAGATGCTCTAGTGACATTTTAACATTTTATTCTCAAAACTATACTGTGAGATGTGTATTATTGGTACCATTTTACAGGTTCTCATACTGAAGACACAATAGGTTACTTATACTGTGTGACAAATCAAGATTTAAATTCAGGTCTGACTCCAAAATGTAGTTTGACTTTTCCCCCAACAGTGTTTGTTGCCTGCTTGAATATGAGAGGAAGTGAGGACAGAGACCCAAAGCTAGGTTTGGAGCATAGTTGACTGTGTATGTGACGCCTCAGTCCTCTTTTTTGCCATCAGCTTAAGGGGGACATCATCTTCCTACCACATACTGTCTGTGTCAGTGCTCTCCTGTCCACAGCAGCGAGGCATTGAACTTATCCGACCTAGAATTTAAACCAGTCCACACTTTAAATACTTACTATATAAAGCACTGCTTTTATAAATTAGATAAACATACTTTGTTGTTACCTATTTCTATCTGCATGTAAATAAGACCCTAAAAGCCTTCTCAAATTATCTTTTTAATGGGATAAATGTGCCCCACCAGGCAATTTTTCTTACTAGAAAGCCTCTGCTTTTTCTATTCTGATATGCTATATATTAACTTTTGACAAAGAACTGTAGAAATACAGCTGCTGTATCTCAAATTGCCTTAGGAAGGTGGTCCCCTAATGTGTGAAACAAGTATAACAATATCTACCTTCTAATATGGTTGTGAATATTAAGGATAATTTATTTTTAAAAAAAATATTAGTTGAGCACTTGTTATGTACCAAGAACAGTTCTGGTTATGCAAGTCCACAGCACTATGCATGGCACGTACCTGGTGCTGAATAAATAAGGGCACCGACCACATCTCATAGGATCACAAGAGAACAGAAAAGAAACTATGACTAAAGGGACAGTTCCTGACTTCTGAGAGGTGTCCTTTTTCCTTTGTGCGCTGGCAGCACAGTGATGGCTGAAGAACAACTGCTATTTCATCAGTGGCTGCTGTGCCATGCTTTCTTTCCCTACAGTTATATACCTGGGTAACACACTGTTATATAAATGGGCCAAAGATGGCCTGTGTACATTGGCTTCTATGTTGTTTACTTCCTCACAGCAGGCTAGGACTGTTATGCGAAAGCCTGCCAAACTCAAATTCTGACACATGCATTGGCTTTAAATACAGGCCCAATGAGCATATTTTAGCCATATAGAGTCTGCCTGCTTTGCCCACCCCGTGAAACTGCACCCAACATCTGCTAATCATAGATAAGTCACAGTAAATATGCACAAACAACAACAAAAAACATGTGTAAGAAACTAGAGAATTGCTGTTCAATGGGTATAAAGTTTCGATTATACGGGATGAATCCATTGTAGAGATCTATAAAACACTGTGCCTGTGGTTAACAACACTGTATTATGTAATTAAAAGTTTGTTAAGAGGATAGATCTTAAGTGTTCTTACTAAAATTTAAAAAAATATACAAGAAACTAGTCATAAGGAAAATAATGCATGTTTCCAAAAACAGAATGATACCCTCCCTCACACACAAACACAAAATCTCTAATAAAGGACCATAGGCCAAATTTAAGCATAAGACTAAAACAAATAAATTGAAAGAATTGGTACTTATTTTGCCACCTTATATGCAGAGTTAACTCTACCTTATTAATATGCTAACTGTGGGCATTTGAGAAACAGTACCTTGTCAGTTCCTTGTCAAAAGTTAATACACAGCATATTAGAATAGAAGAAGTAGGGGGCTTTCTAGCAAGAAAAATTATGTGGTGGGGCACATTTAACCCATTAAAAATACAAGTTGAAAAGGTTTTAGGGTATGATTTATGTGCAAATAGAAATAGCTGATAATAAACTACATTTATTTAGCTTTTAGAAGGAGTGTTTTATATAGTATTTTAAAATGTGGATTGGGTTTAAATCCCATGTTGGCCACTTACTAGCTGTGCAGCTGGGCAAGTTACTTATCTTCTCTAGGCCTCAGTGTTTTGATCTGTAAAATAGAGAGAATAACATTTAGGATGGCCCATATGGAATTGCTGATATTCAATAGTTTTTGATCTATAAAGAGGGCAATTTCATGTGGTTTACTCTAATATGTATGCTGAGGGGATTATAGAGACAATATGTGAAGAGCACCTAGCCCACTTCCTGGAATATATTCAAGCCTCAGTAATGTTCCCTCATATTCCTCTCAATTCTCCATGGATGCTGCTGACCTTTACGTATAATCTGTTCTCAATTTTCCGTGTTAGTGAAGATAGCCATGGGATGGAAAACCAAATACTACAAGTGATAATCATACACTCTAAGAACTGAATTGGACCTTAGGTATAAATTGCTCCAGCCTGTTAATTTTTCAGATGAGGAATCTGAACTTAGTCGCTCACAAAGAACCCCATCACCACCCTAGGTTAAGCTCATGGTCTATAAAAGCCTGCAATTTTTCTAACAGAACCAGTCCATCAGGATATCACAGAATAGCTCTCAACCCAAAGTTTACATGCCAAAACATCTGAAAGTGTCTCTTCATGATCATTTTAAAGTTTAAAACATAATCTAACATCAGTGGCAATTTAGACTGATATGAATATGCTAAACATTCCAAACTGTAATCAGTTTGGTCACCAAGAACACTTATTAAAACACGTAGAGAAAAAAAAAAAATCCCTAAAATCAAGCTAAAACATTAAATTAGCTCTAATTAAACAATATAGATTTAATATAGTTTCCATACTACTTCCTCTGACTTTCTTTCCCTTATGTCAGCTATTCATATATCTTTGGGGCCTCCGAGGTTTACTTTTTCCATGCATACTTCAACATAATAATACAATATTCACAAAATTTTAAAAAAGAACAGGCCTCCTTGATTTTAGGCGTGCTGTTGGTTTATACACTGTCACAGTGTACATACATGCTATATCTGAAATAAGAATACCAGCTGCTGGAAATAGTGGAGTGTCATGAGCACTTCAGTTAAGAAGTGTAGTCATGTGTTAGCTAAGACTCTAGGCTTTTTTTTTTTTTTTTTTTTGAGTGAGTCCACAAATATTTATTGAAGGCTGCCATGTTCCTGGTACCATGTGGATGCTGAGGAATGTAATAATGAGACTCTAGGCTTTGATTTAGAAAAGTGTTGACTAGAGTTCAGTCTCCACTAGATTCCAAGCTGGCAAGAAGTAAACATATTAATATATGGTCACGAATGGCTGACCGTCTTGTAAAAGTCTGGGAAAAAAACAAGAAATTATTTTCTGGGTATGAAATATAAGCATATCATAATCCATTTTCCTTGCTTATACCCTGTCAGTGGTATTATTATATTAACTATGGAATTCATATTGCAAAGCAATCTTTTTTTTGCTAATGTTGTACTACTGTGCCAGGTAGGACAACAACTCAGAAATATAAAACCACAAGTACAGCCCATTTTCAATAAAGAGAAAATAATTGGCTAGGTTTTTATTTAGTGTATGTAGTAAGGTTGCTATCCATAGACAAGGGAAAAAGTAAAGTGGAACAAATTAGAGGAGAAAAAAGAAAAAGTAAAAAATGGCCTCAAAGAGGACTCAAAGTTAACAAGGCCACCAAAGAGTCAGGATCACAGCGCCTCTTTGTCATTTGTTTTCTCAAAGTGTAGTCAAAGGGTGCTTCTGGCTTTTGAGTTAAGACCCTGAAGCAATCCTAGCAGTACTTATCTCTGTACCATCTATGCTATGCTCACTCCCTAGCCTAGCTGGATATCAGTTCTTTTTTTTTTTTTTTTTCTGATTAAATTTACAAGAATAATGCAAAAACAATTGCATTGTGAATTTTGCCTCTGATACCCCAGTCAACTGAATGTAAAAGTGGCATATGGCACAAAAGCAAGCTGCAGATGGCCCAACAGCAGCCGTGTACATCTGGCACATGGCTGTTTGATTTTGTATTTGCCAACTTGGAGAGAAGCCCAATAACAGAAATTCACTCATCTTCCTTCTTCTACAGGCTCAATGCTTCAGCCACTCTTTGCACCCTCATCAGTACAACCCCAAACAATCATGGATTCCCAGCCCTTCTAAAAGAAAAAAAAAAAAAAAAAAACAACACATTATTCCGGCTCAGTTTGATGGTAAATAGTACCCAAGTTTTCTGATTTTACAACCTCTGTAACTAATTCAGAGTTTTATCTTTGGGAGCTAGTTAGATAGCCTATAAAACGGAAGAACATTTGGTACAATGATTATGTGGTGGTAAGAATACATTCATAGAAATTCAGGAATATCAATCTTCCTCCAAAAGCTTTGCAGCTAGATATTGGAATCAAGCTGCCAAGCTATTTTAAAGTTCACCCAATTTGACACTAGGGGTCCAATTGAAATAGAATGTGAAGAAATCACTCTTTCTTACAAAACTTATTTTATATGGTAGATAATTTATATGTTCTAGGGAAAGAGTGCATGCTCTCTATAAGTATGAACTATCTGCATAAGATGTCTGTGGTAGTTATTTTTGCTTATCTCCTTACATTTCCAGCTTTACCAAACAATTTGCATTTACCTAAATATTCCATGATACATCATATCTTCCTGTATTTGCATGTTTTTCACTCTACCTGAAATATTTTCTACTTAATACCATCTTATTCATAATTTAAAATTCAAAATATTACCATTTCTATAGATTTCTTTTCTTCCTTCTTTCCCCCAACTCCTAAAAATACCTCCTTTGTGTTTCCATAGTGCTTTGAGTACTTTTTAAAAAAATGCGCTCATCCTAGTTTATCACCTTTTTCAGTGTATTGGTTTGCTAGAGCTGCCATAACAAAGTACCACAGACTGGGTAGTTTAAACAACAAAAATTTATATTCTCACAATTCTAGAGGTTAGAAGTCAGAGATCAAGATATTAGCAGGGTTGATTTCTTCTAAGGTCTCTCTCCTGGGCTTTTAGATGACTGTCTTCTCCCTGTGTTCACATGGTTTTCCCTCTGTATATACCTGTGTCCTAATTGCTTCTTTTTAGAAGTATATGAGCACAACCTTTAATGAATAACTTGAAAGAAAGATATCAAATCATTTCTTCTAGGAATAATTAAACAGAGATGGAAGTTGAAGGTCAGTCCAAATCCATAGGTAGGAGAGGTCATAAAGAGGACATGTGAATAGCATGAGGGCACAGGATTAATCAATGACCTAGGGGCCTATGCAGTCATGCTGTTGTCCAGGCAAAGGATAATCATAAAAGGTAAAGAAGCTATTTTTACTGGAGATAGGGTGTGTTCAGCCACAGGTATGAGGAAACCAGGATACAAACCAGCAAATGTAGTTCCAGACAGAATAAAGAGTAAGTCAGGAATCCTAACACAGAAATGCAGGACTATCACTGGTGCGAGCTTTTTAGTGGTTGTGCTCTGCATTAGTCAGTTATTACCACATGATGCTATGTAAAACCCACTCAAAATTCATTGGCTTAAAACAGCAATCTTGGGCTTCCCTGGTGGCACAGTGTTTGAGAGTCCGCCTGCCGATGCAGGAGACTCGGGTTCGTGCCCCGGTCCGGGAAGATCCCACATGCCGTGGAGCGGCTGGGCCAGTGAGCCATGGCCACTGATCCTGCGCATCTGGAGCCTGTGCTCCGCAACGAGAGAGGCCACAACAGTGAGAGGCCCGCGTACCGAAAAAAAAAAAAAAAAAACAACCCAGCAATCTTTACTCTTACTCAAGTATTTGTGGTTCGGCTAGGGGCTTACTGATCTGCTCTGGCTAAACTGGTCAGCTCCGCTTTAAGTTTTCCTTGGGTCTAGGCTTATTTTGTCATTACAGGTTGGATCAGGGCAGCTCTGTGTATGTTCATTCTGGGACCATGCTGAATAGGCAGCATCTACCCAAGGGAGGTTCTTCTCATGGGGATGGCAAAAGTGCGAGAAGGCAAACTCAATCATGCGAGTCCATTTCAAGCTTTTGCTTGCATATCTGCTAACAGCTCATGGGTCAAGTAAGTCACAGGGTAAGCAGAAAGTCAAGGTGGGAGTTCACTCTACCTTTAGTGGGAGGGACAGCAGTGTCACACAGCAAAAGCCACTGATACAGGGAGTAATGGACATTTGGGGCCAGGAATACAATCTACCATAAGCCTTTTGAGATCTTGAGGGTAACTTTACAGGAGACAAAGAAGTTGCCTCTCAATAACTTTGTAAATGGTTTTAAGTAAATAATTTTCTTTTAAAAATAACATAATTCCACAAGTAATATACAGAGAGATTTATGTTTTCATCACCACGGAATTATATAACCTGCCCTCAATTTCAGCTCCCGCCCAATACAACACCTCACGTGTGGCTAAATTCTACTCCTCACCCAGCTCCCAGCATAGACACACTGTCTGTGTTAGCATGCTGCTCTGTGCACTCATAGTACTGTCAACTCTCCACATCTTTGGAACTTCCGCGCTTACTTTACCACAGAGACAACCAGGTTTGGGCTATAATGTTAAGTGCTATTACCTGAACATCTAACACATCTGTGTACGGCAGCACATAGTACGTACCAACTAAATCTGTGTTGAATGAGAAGGAATGATGTCTTTGGCTTAGAGGCAGGCTTCTCAGATTTAAGGGGTAAATCTAATCCTGGACGTCTAGTGAGAATAACTTGAAGCTAGATTCATACATTTTGATGAGAAAGTGCTACTGGACCTTAGGAAGGGCCTAAGAGTGAATCCTGCATCTCAGTGAATAGGACTTCTAAAGGACGGGTCACCAGGCCTCTGGATACAAAGTGAATGCAGTGACTGACCTCATTTTAGGTTCACATTTGGGCTCTTCTGGTCTACAGAATAATGGTTTTTTTCATCATTATACTTCTTTACTAGAGCACATAAGTGTTCCTTCAGGATAACTTTTTTTGGTTTTGGATCCTTGGGATCAGAATATATAAGTTAAATTCACTTTGGGGAGGTCAGTGGAAAGTCTGAAACTGAATGCAAGTATCTTGTTAACAACAGAAATCCTTCTGGCATTAGGAGTTAACTCAGGTCTATGCCTGTAGCTTGAGTGAAAACCCCAGATCATCTTCTGTATATCTGATAAATCAACAGAGGCAGTGGCAGACAGCTCCAATGGCCCAGGAGAAAGGTGTTGATGGTTCAGAGGAAGGTGGCTGAGGCATTGGGCCCCTTAGGAGAGATCAACAGGGATCCTGAAAAACTTAATGTTCCTAAATTTGCTACCTTCTTATGTGGTAGGTTATTGAAAGCACTAAAATAATGAAGGCATTATATTAAAACAACACTGGTATTCCCGTTCTCACCCTCCAAAAATATTGTTAAAGGCTTGTCTAAAGATAATACCCAGTTTGAGTGGCTTTTGCGGTGATCAAGCAGCAACTTAATTAGACAGTTGGATAAAACCAAAACCCCTCACCCCAGCTTTCACCCTGCCCTCCCAGCCTCACCAGCGATCTGCCCTCCCAGCCTCACCAGCCCCTTCTCATCCCAGAAGCATCCTTGTTCCCTGTGGTCTAGGTACTCCGGTATTGATTCTGAAGCTCTGAAACTTGAACATACCAAAGTCTTTCTCATCTCTCTGCTTTTATTTCTACCATTTCCTCTACTTGGAATTTTTTCCTAAAATATCTTCCCGTGGCGTCTCCATCTCCTCATGCAGGTCTCTGTTCAAATGCCGTCTGCTGAGAAAGGCCTTCCCTGACCATACTTCCCAGCAGTCTCCCCAACTCCACCCACCTTTGGTTCCTTCACTTGACTTTTCTTCATAGTCCTTATCATTCGCCAAAATTATCTGGCCTGTTAATATATTTCTTGTTTATCATAATATTCTCTACTAGAATAGAAATCCCTCAAGGGCAGAGAGTCAATAAACATCTGTTGAATGAATAAATGCATGAATGGACAAAGTAATTCAAGCAGAACCTGCAGTAAGACTGATGCTGAACTTGAGACTATTGACAGAGGGTCCCGGCAGCCCTTGTTATAGGATTGATCCCAAAGTTTGATGTGGGGCTGAATTAGAATAATTAGAATTAGAACAATAATTATTAATAAATATCAATTCACATATATAGAACATTTACATGGGCCAGATACTGTCAAGCACTTTATATTCATTAACACTTAATCTTTAAATAACCCTATTAGGTACCATTTTTACCTCTGTTTTACAGGTAAAGAAACTGATAGTTACAATGGCTAAGCTACTTGTTGAAGGACTTTTGGAAAGTAAAGGGCACAGAGATAGGATCCAGAGATGTTTTATTTAAAGTGTAAGCCCAATGTTGCATCACCTTGCTACACACAGGCAACCCCTTTGCATTTCTAGCAATTATTCCCCTAAGGTATGTATGTAATTACCTCATAGTTTTTCTTTTGGCTTCCTCTCACTTCTTCTTTCCCTCATGCCACAGAGGACTTGAAATCTAGAACAAATCTTATTTCAACTCTCCCTTTCCATCCGGGGTCGTCAAGACCTTGCTGACCCACGAGGGTTCTGCAGATCTCTCCCTACGGGCCCCTAAGTCCTTGCAACATGGACATTTCCTGTACTGTCTATTTTGGTTACTTCTTGGCAATCATGCTTTCCTTGCCCATTACTCACGTCTACTGCTCTCTGTCACTGACTACTGAATGTCACAGAACATTCTAAAGAAATTTATAACCTCTTTAGTACATAAAATTAGATTGTCCACACACAAATTGAAAATTCCAACTTACTAGTGAATTTACTTTCTGTTTTGAGGACTTCAACATTCCCATCAGAGTCAGAGCATTTCAAATTGAAAGAAACATTTCCCAGGTAACCTCCAAGATTCTAATTTTTCATTTTGGTTCCTATACCTGGCATATACACAGACATTTAAATACCTAAATTCTACGTGAGACAAGCATGTTTGTGATTATAGATTTGGGGCTAAACTGTTTCTTCTTTTCAGCGTATCCACAAATACAACAGAATGATGAGCAAAGAAATAACTGGGACACCAATTATCTAAGCAGAGACAGGGATTATACTTAGTGTCAATAGCAGCAGTGGTAAGGGCAACACTGGAAAACTGAGCTGAGGGTGGTCAAAACTAGGCTAGGTTCCTAGGAATTATGAATCCTGGCCTTGGAAGAGGGAACCATGGGATAAGGTTTTGTTTCAAGTGTTCACTAGTTCCAGTCTATGTATTCGTTCTTCTAATTCACAACTCTAAATGTGGGCTTGTCCTTTTATTTTTGGTACATTTTCACATGGTTCCTTCAACTTAATATTTTTACATATGACTGGTTAAAGTGGTATGAAAATCAAAGTTAAATAAATAATAATCAAAAGAACAAAGCAAAAACAGTCCACATCAATAGGGCTCTGTAAGGAGGGGGCTTAGTGGTAATTGAGACATGTATTTGAGGATTGCTTCTGCAACCAAACATTGCTTCTCCAATGTTTCTCTGGAGAAACATCTATGTTCTAATCAGATTCTGTCTTAATAGGAAATGCCATACATGAAATACCCATGTGTAAGAAGGTCTAAGGTCATGGCTCTGGAATTAATCCTATACTAAATCCACACATCAAACTCCATGAACTTTAACTGAAGTTGGGAAAGACAATTTCAGAACCTGGCTGTAGGTGGGTAATTTATGATGTAGTGTGAAATAAAGAACTCTCTATACCTGAGCAACACAAAGGGATAAATTTACTGTCATCAATTACTTCTATACAACAGCAGGGTCAGCCTCTGCCCCCAATTACTCATGTGCAGAAACAGACCTGATAGCAAGAAAATCAACAGATCATCAGAAGTTGTAAAAGAAACCTGGAAGTGGACTGAGCAGAAAACACTGGTCTCTCCATCCTCTGCCCTGGGCACCAGGAAAGCTCTGTGACCCTAAGAAACTCACAGTCAGGCTTTCTGAAATTCTGATTCTTAAAAAATGACTTGAGTTTGGTTCTCCTTATAGTATGTGTAAGGGTAGAGACGAAGGAGATGCTGGAGCCTAAGTGGAGTATCTTGCACCTATCTTTTTTCTCCTGCGTTGACTGAAGCAGGTCAGGAGTGCTGTCTAGAAACCATAAAACTCTTGAATGAAGATATTTTATGCAGCAGAAAAAGGTTTCACGCACCAGCTCAACAAGACTTAGACTCTGCCTATACATGGTACACGCCAACTCTATCAAAGTGAATAAGACAAAAGATAGCTGTAGACTTGCCAAAGTTCAGGCCCAGTCTTCTCTCCATCCCCATGACCTACTTTCTACCTGCATGTTAGGAGTATGGGTCTGGACCAGGAGATATTGGGCACATCTTTTAACCTCTAAGTCAGTTATTTCCAACAGTGCTCCACTACCTAGGCTACCTCCTACTCCTTTGTTCAACCAGAGAACCTCTGAATTTATTAGAGTTGTAAAAATGGGATTCCAGGTAAGGTTTTATTAGAATAAAGTGTATGTGGCTAAAGATTTTGAAAATCACTGCAGAAGTGGGAGCTCAAATTTTTCTTTACTCCTCACTTCTACGTCTGAACTTCTCCTTTGAAAAGATGAACAAAATGTAGTTCTAAGGAGACCATGAGGCCAGATTCTATGGAGGTGCAGCTTTTAGTAAGTGGAATTACACATTGAACTTGAATAGAACCACTCTTTTGGAGGAACCTGTTTCCATTTTTCTCCGCAGAGCTCTCCCTATTCACTCCCATTTAAGATGAGTTGAGGAAGTTAAGGAGGAAGGTGGAATAATAACACCTTTTAATAAGGAAGCCTTATGGGACCAGAGTGGTGTTAAAGGCAGGAGACACAAATGGGGCACTTCCACCAATGTGAGACGAAGTTCCCCTTTTCTTCTTTCCCAATTTTCTCTCCCTGTTTTTTGAGTGGAAACTAAGGGCAAAACCATATACATATCTAGTGGAAGGAGAAAGCCTTTTTCTGCTTTTAGTCTGGTCCATTATAGAATGAAGGTAAAAATGTTCTTGAGGCTCACTTGTGGTTTAGACCGGCTTCACTGGAGTAAAAGATAAGATAGGGGTTGGAGTTCAATGCTCTAGCTAGTGATAATGTATATACACATTGCTTGGTGCCTTCTGAGGATATATTGCAAGGATGACAGAGCTATGATAAGTTCAAGATTTAGATTGAAGTTTCATGATCCCAGAGATCTTCCTTTAGAAGAAACATGAATAATAGAGTGGTCTAAGGGGCAGAGATCAGGTGTTTACAGAAGTGAGTTACACCCATTTAAAATGCCCACAGTGGCTAGAGACCTCTCCCAGGGACTAACTTGAAAGAATAGTCCCCAGGCAGACATAAATTTTCTGGAAAGATAGATAATCTAAATACTTTTTCTTGCCTTCAGCAATTTCTTCTGCCCCTAGTGAAAGGTGTAAATTCATCTGGTTATGGAGCAAAGATAAAAAGGCCTGATAGTTTGCAAGGATTGAAGAGTACAGTCAACATCTACTACATCCAAAGTCGAGGGTGGGCTTTGGGGATGTTGATTCAGGAAAAGTGGGACCTGGCAGGTTATCACCTGTCTTAGTCTGCTCAGGCTGCCATAACAAAATACCATAGACTGGGTGATTTAAACAATAGAAATGCATTTCTCAAAGTTATGGAGGCTGGAAGTTGAGATCAGTGTGCCAGCATGGTGAAGTGTGAGTGAGAGTTTGTATTCTGGCTTGCAGACAGCCACCTTCTCCTGGTGTCCTCACATAGAGGGAGTGGGCGGGGACTCTGGTGTCTCTTCTTATAAGGATACTAATTCCATCATGAGGACCCTACCCTCATAACTTCATCTAAACCTAATTATCTCCCAAAGGCCTCACCTCCAAATGCCATCACATTGGGGGTTAGCGCTTCAATATATGAATTTGAGGGGGACATAATTCAGTCCATAGCATACAGTTTCTACATACTTATACTACTGTCATTTACCTATAAGCATGCAAAATACCAAAATTATTATGATGAAGCATTAAGAACCCATCAGGAATAGAACTAAACCTTTAAGAAATGCAGCATGATTTAGAGAAATAAATATGGGCACTTGGAGCCAGGCAGATTTGTCTTGAAATTGTACTCCAGCACATGCTATCTCTGTGACAGTGGAGCTCTGGACAAGAATAATACGAATTCCTTTCTAACAGAATTGCTGTGAATATTAGTGAAATAATGTATAAAACATCTAGCACCATGATTGGTACTTAGTAACTACTCACAAATATTAATTTACCCTGTTGCCTTTTATCGTTAGGAGTGTTTTGAGCACAAATAATAGCAGCTTTGTCAGTAAACACAATTAATTGTCGCTCAAAATTAAGAAGTCTGGAAGTGTAAAGATCTAAGCCTGACACAGTAGCTCAACAATGCCCTCAAGGACTGTTGATATTTTTTCTCCACCACCTTAGCATTGTTTTATCAAACAAGAACATCATCAATTGATGGTCAAGGAAACATGTGCATACTTGCACCCGGATGGCTTGGTATACATGTTTGTCACCTCATGGTCACCAGGTGGCCAATGTTGCTCAAAGAATCATTCCTATATTCCATATGGGAAGGAAAAGCTCTGGAAAGCAGAGATTTTATTTTATCAGGAAAGCAAAGGTTTCTCAGCTGCTCTCCAGTGAATTCCCTCTTAATGGTTCATTGGCCAGGTCAAATAGTTATCCTACCTGGAAGGAAGCCTGGAAAACCAGTGGCTTTCCAGCTTCTATAATGCATATGGTATGGGAGAAAGGAATTAGGAGTGACAGATAGGTTAGCCATCTGTGGCAGGCAGAATTCTAAGGTGTGCCTCCAAATTCTCAGCTTCTGGTGTACACACACCTTCTCTCAGTTATACAATCAAACTCTAATATAAGTACTGCAATGAAGGGAGTTTTGCAGATGTAATTAAGGACCTGAATCAGTTGTCTTTAACAAAGGGAGATTATCTGGGTGGTTTTAAGTTAATCACATAGCCCTTAAATATGCCAAGAAGCCAAGGAGAGCTAAAGGTACCTTTCCTGGCTGGGTGATGGGGAAGGTCACAAGGCAAGGAAGGTAGCAACCTCAGGAGCTTAGAGTGCTCCCAGCTGACAGCAGGCAGTGACATGGGGACCTCCGACTATCACCTCAAGGAACTGAATTCCACCAAGAAGAATGAGCTTGGAGGAAGATATTTTCCCCCAGACCCCCCAGGCAAGAACTCACTTCAGCTGATGTCTTGATTTCAGCCTGTGAGACCCTGAGCACAGCCATGCTGAGCCGGACGTCTAACCTATGGGATTCTGAGCTAATAAATGGGTATTGTGTCATAGCCACTAAGTTTGTTGTAATTTGTTACACAGCATTAGAAAACTTATACACCATCCAGCACTGCTTACCACATCCACTGATTTTACTATTAAAATACTCTTATAAGAAGTATAACAAGTCATATTTAGACAGTCAAAGTAATTTAGGAAAATAGTGCATAGGGAGGAGGTGAGATATACTTTGAGGAAAAAGATGATACATTAGAGTCAGCAAAATGAAAAGAGGCAGAAAAAAGGAGCAGTAGTGAGTTTTGACTGAAGTCTCTAGACTGGAACAATTTGAGCCTTAAACTTAAAAGTTCCAGGAAAATTAGACACTTCGGTAGTAAATCAAATTTTCCTAAAATAAGGACGCTTTAAAACGTAATCCAAAGGATGACAAAATTAGCATTATTTTATAAAGCAATAACAGCACCACTTGTCCCAAAAGAAACTTGGACATTAAACTAAGATATGAACTTGTCTATACTATGGTTTTACTAAAAAGGCCTATTCTACGAATCTTAAGAGGCACTGTTATAAATTAAATTTACTTAGATTCTGAATAAAATAGAGCTTCAAAAGTCATAACTGATTATCCAACAAATATGCATTTAATCTAAATATATGTAACATCACTCCCGCAATATTCTAGTTATGGGAATTAAAATACTAAGTGAAAAGCCACTAAAATAAACATGCAGTATCTATATCAATGTCAGATAAGTTGATCGCCATGGGAGCCTTTGACACATTTAGAAATGGAGAATCACTACTTGATTCCAAAGGGTCAACCAGAACCTTGACCCCGGGGCAGGTGAGAACTTACCAAACCTTCCCCTTTGCTGGAAAAAAGAAAATAAGCTAGATGTGTCCACGATCCAATCAATCCCTGGCATCTTATAGAAAACATGGTCATTTGTCAGATTGACATCTGGATAGTTTGAGAAGAGTGTGAACCCTAAATATCATTCAGCGCATTAGGATTCTAGAAGAGAAAAGTAAAAATCACCCTGTCACTTGGTGGAACTGAAGGCTAGAAAAATTAAACTTCCTTGTGATTAATGTTAGTACCTTCAGCTTCCGCTCTGTCACCTACTTGTACGGAATCTGGGTTTACATTGTGGGCAGGAAGAATCAGTTAAAGCATGCATCAAGGCAAAAACAGAGCAAGCTTTTAAAGAAAGATTGCTTTAACTCTTCAAAGAACCTCCCCTTTCACATACATCATATCTCTTTCATTGGCTGGCTCAGATCAGCGAGTATAATTAGACTGAATCTCTGGTGCCAGGGCAGGTGGCAGCTGAATGGCTAGAAAATTACACACTTTGCTGCTAGGCCGCCAGAAGCTCCCGTTCTCCTGTTTCTGATTTTGTTCTTTGAAAAAAATAAGGTTTTTCAAAGAACAAATTGAAGTAAAGCTACATTCAGAATCATTAGAAAATAGCTAATATTGTGGGAAGACAGTACATAAATATAAAACCTTGTTGAAAATGATCTGTAAGTTAATAAAATGTAATATTAATACCAACCAGACAGGGTAAAAAAGAAAAGTAGTGAGATCAATTATACACAACTATTTTAAGTTCATATAAAAATCTAATTGAACTTATTCCTTGAAAAAGTTGAAGGTAAGATCTTGACCCTTATAGTCTTAAGTAAGCACGTTTATTTTCATCCTGGACACCTTTAAGAATTAGCTAAAATTATGAACCCTCTCCACATGATAAATATATGTGTACACATGGTGTAGTACCAGGACCTATAAATTCTAGAAACATTGGTATCAAATCTTTTTCAATTAGAATTCTATTCATGATAGATAACAGATTTTAAAAATTCAAAAATATGAGAAAGATATACGAGTATGAAAGAACAATCCATTCCTTCAACAAGTGTAAATCCCAAACTGCACAACTGTCCAAATGTGACAGTTCCTTTCTCAGAAGTAGTATCTAAGGTTGATGAAGGTGTGCTATGAGATGAATTAAGGAAGGCCTTCTTTCAAAGCAAGCTTTACACTTAAGAAGAGATTGACAGAGACCAGTAAATTATTTAAGAAAAGGGATAGTGGGGAAAAATATTAGACAAGGCTTTACTAAATGAAGTAAGAAAAAGGAACGGATGGTTATTTGAATGGAGGCAAGGGAAAGGACAGAGCATATATAAAGATGTACAGAAGGACACTGAAAGAGTGCTCTGAAACCAGGAAAGGACTCTGCTGCAAAGAGCAACAGATGGACATGTGAAAACTGTAAAGGGTGAGGATCATTTTCAACATGGTGTCAAAAGAAAGTAGCAAAGGAGTTAGAAGAAATAAAGTTGATGCAAAAGAAAGTTTATTACTTGACTAAAGAAATTAAGAAACACAAGGCATGGAATTCAAAAATAAATGACAAAGTTTAGAAATCATAAAAAGAAATGAGTGTCAGATGCTTGAGGGTATGATAAATGAATAACTATTGTGACAATTTTTGCAACTAAAGTCATTACACTACTTGACTTATGTTTGCAAGGCAGTAGTCCAAACACGACCCAGGGGTTGTGGGATGGGAGGTGGAGAGACCCTTTACTGGTTGTTCTCATTTGCCTGGAAGAATCACCTTTCAATAGGACACTTTCAGGCATTTCCAGAAAATCTGCTTTGCATAGATATTCCCTAATATCCATGAGGTATCCTTTGGTCTCTCAATTCATTCCCAAACAAGAATCCATGACCACACCAAGGGATGGATTCTTGCCCTCCTGAACCTCTTAATTTCTCTTCTTTATCTACTGGCTGTCTCTGATTGGAGTCAGCTTCAGTGATCTATGATCTCTCCCAAATCCATGTCTCCAGCTCTGTCTCTCTCTCAAGTTCTAGCTCTGTATTTGCAATTGCTTCAATTTGCCTATAGGAGGAGGTCAAGATCCCTCATCAGCAGAGAGAAGATCTTCAGAATCACCTGTTGATCTCTCTGCCCTCATCACCTTCACCTCTTGCTCTGTATTCCATTTACAGCCAAACTCAACTTCCCCAAACACATGAGCAGCCTGACTAGGAAAATTCTACTCGCTTTTTGTAAAGTTCAAATATGACTTCTCAGAAGCCCCTGCCCTTGCTATAGCACAGTTGTATATCGGCCTCGTCTAAGATACTTTGAATCCCGAGACGTAGGGCTTGCTATGTCTCATAAATTACTACAAATGCTGAAGCTTCAAATTCCTGTTTCAACCTACAGTTTTCCTTATGTACATTATTTTACCCAATGTACAGAGTATACATATGCCTCCAGAAAGAAATATGTTAGAATATAATAGGAAAGGATATTTGCCAGATACTTAGAAGTAGATAGGAGGGGAATTAGAAGCACACATATTGTTTTGCCATATCATTTTCAGAGCAAATATCAAAATAATACTCTGGATATAGCATGACCTGCATTTTAAAAAATACAAATCCGTATATAATCAAATGGATGGTTATCAAAGTCATGAAAGAACACAGAGGAAAATAAGGGCAGTTGGGATTTTCCTCCAATAATTAAACTAAGAAAGCAAATACATTAGATATAAAGACATGGTCTTTGGCCAGCAAGAATTGACCATAACCTAATCAACATTCTTGATATAACTGAGCTAAGAAAACATTATTCAAAAAAAGATTGTGCAGCTATAAGAGCACAAAAAAAGATTGTCACAGAAGTAAACATCCACAATGGTAATACAAACACTTACAGGAGAGAAGATACCTTTCCAGGCAGGCACAAGCATAGACCTGACCTGGCTGGAGTATTTCTGTTATACAGCTGGACACCATAAGCTCCTAAAGATGGTTACTATTACACATCAAGTCTATTTAACAAATACCCCTCACTCTAATTATACCATCACTAATCCCAAGTAGTTGGTCTATAGAGAGAGGGGGGCAAGTCATGCCAAGAGAAATACCTGATTTTTCTATTAGCTATATTTCTCATTTTAAATTAATAAGCTACATTCTTGTTTTTATACTGGTTTTTTGTGAGGTCTGTTTGCATGATTCAACATGCCAGCATCTTATCACTTTGGAGTACAGATGAGATTGGATTTCTAACTTTACAAGGCTGTGGGCTAGGTTCACCAGTCATACCTAAGACACACGTTTTATAATTACATGCTTTCTTCCAACAAAACTTACCGCAATAAAAAGAGGGAAATAGAGAACAATTGGTAGCAGTCTTAAGAAAACAATCTCCCAGAGAATGATGGTAATTGGGATAAATTAAAGCAAAAAACCCTTAGACAAAGGTCAAAAGATCCATCTAAAATAAAAGAACAAGAATGGAGGAAGGGGCTTCCCTGGTGGCGCAGTGGTTGGGGGTCCGCCTGCCGATGCAGGGGACACGAGTTCGTGTCCCGGTCCGGGAAGATCCCAGCAGCTGGGCCTGTGAGCCATGGCCGCTAAGCCTGCGCCTCTGGAGCCTGTGCTCCGCAACGGGAGAGGCCACAACAGTGAGAGGCCCGCGTAACGCAAAAAAAAAAAAAAAAAAAAAAAAAAAAAAAATGGAGGAAAAAACTATTCCTCTAGATCCTGAAGTGTGATTTCAAGGAGGAAAAAGAAACAAAGGCAATGATGAACTCCAGAAGGATAAGTAATGAGATTATACACTTGGAATTGGTAATAAGGATGTGATTTTAATGGACCAGAAACTAGACTGCTGAGAATGTAAGAGAAAGCAAAACAAAGAAAAGGCAATAATATAAACCTTGTAATGCACAAGGAAAAGCGACACAGTAAGATTCACATCCACACAAATCTATAAATCTGGGATTTTGCTCTCAGATTTACAGCAAACCATTTTGGTCAAGTGACAGCAGACATGACGGTAAGCAGGAGATTTCAGAAAGGTAGTGGCCAAAAAAAGAAGATGGTGGTCAATGCTAATTATATAAAATAAGAACTAAAGTGGCTCTGCAATCCTTGCGTCTCACACCAAACCAGTCCCAAGAAGAAAAGATCAAAGTTTAGGTGGCAATACAGAGAATGCTGTATCCACTGTAGACAGCAACGCTAGGTTCCTGCTGCTTTACTGCAACAAAATCAAGACTGCTGTGGCCTGTTTTGCACTCAAGTACAGATTTTGCCACCAATTTACGGTCAACTCAAGGAAGACTCTCAAACCCAAATTTAAAAGGTTAAGAAGCTTTTCTTTTACTGAAAATACTGTGGATTCCTCTTACAGAGAGGGATAACGTTCACTGTTTTTTTTTTTTTTTTTTTTTGCGCTATGCGGGCCGCTCACTGCTGTGGCCTCTCCCGACGCGGAGCATAGGCTCCAGACACGCAGGCTCAGCGGCCATGGCTCACGGGCCCAGCCGCTCCGCGGCATGTGGGATCTTCCCGGACCGGGGCACGAACCCGCGTCCCCTGCATCGGCAGGCGGACTCTCAACCACTGCGCCACCAGAGAAGTCCTGTTCACCATTTTTGAAATGAAAATTTGAAGAGTAAGAGGATTAGTAACACATAGTTGGCAAAGATAACCTAAACTACTGACGTTGATCAGGAATGATCTAGCTTTTAGGGCTTAGAACGCTTTATATTATAATTTAAATATAGAACTGGGATAAGCCCAAGAAGTTATTTGTTCTTTGAAATGGTCTCCTAAGGCAAGCAGTTCAAGTTTAGTAATTTAATATTGCTAAAGTGAAAATTATCTTCAGGGCTATTGAGAAGGTAATCCTTCATTGGCACAGGACCAGGCTGCCAAATGGGTCTTTTCCATCTTTTATTTCTTCATGGAGAGTGAAAATTCTGAGACCATTCAACTCTTATGGGATTAGACAAACATGAACAGTAAGCCTTCTAAAAGTTGATGAAACTTCCCTTCAAGCAAGGCCCTATGTTCTAACACATTAAAGCAGCTGAGCAAAGCTCAACCTTTGTAGCACATTATGTGATGCTGAGCAGGGTCAGTGTTTTTATTTAGCTCCGCAGGGAGCTAGAGAAATGAGAAGAGAAGAAGATGAAACACACAACAAATATAAATTATAGTTATCTAAATTCTTGCAAATATTAATAAATTGCTCATCCAACATTAAAAGTACATGTAGAAAAAATTGGAAACAATATTCCCAAGCATCAATTACCTACTTAACTATTTTTTCCTGAAGATCATGGGTCACTTTTAGACTTTCATGGTTCACTCCCTCGTAAAAGTCACAAACACACACACATAGACATACACAGACACACATATACAGAAACTGACACACCTCACAATACTGCAATGAATTTCACAGGCTTTATAGACCCATTGAAACAAAAACCATTGTATTTATCCTGGCTCTCTCCGAACCCCTTCCTGTGATAAAGTTGTGCTCTCTGTTCTTGCTATGTGTCAAACTTACTGGTAATTGCAGCCCATCAAGATCTTACAAAACATAATGCAATTGTAGTTAGCAGAGGTCAAAACTCTGCCTGAGAATTTTCAAAGTTCACAAAAAACATAGTTTCATTTAGTGAAAACTAACGGTATATCACACTGAGATACCATTTCACACCTACTAAAATAGATAAAATTGAAAATACTAACAGTACAAAATTTTAGTAAGGATGTGGAGCAACTGGAACTGTCCTACATTGCTGGTGAAATTGTAAAATACTACAACTTTGGAAAACTCTTAGGCAGTTTCTTATAAAGTTAAACATGCACCTGTACTATGACCCAGTAATTCTATGCCTTGAAATTTACTGAAGAGACATGGAAGCATAAGTCCATACAGAGACTTGTTTAAAAAATGTTCATAACAGTTTTACTTTAAGTGGCCAAAAAGTGGAAAACAGCCCAAATATTCACTGTTAGGAGAATGGATAAGCTAAATGTACTATAGCCATAAATGGAATATTACTCGGCAATAAAACGAACAAACTATTTATACAATATGGATCCCTAAAAAACTACATTGGGTAAAAGAAGTCAGGCAGAAAAGAGTGCATATCATGTAATTCCCTTTATATGAAGAATAGAAAATAATCCATGGATAAAAGTCAGAACAGTATTTATCTCTTGGGGAAAAGATTAAATGAAAGGCAATCCAAGGGAATTTCCTGGGGTGTTAAAAATGTTTTATATTTTGAGTAGGGTGTGGGTTAAATGGAAGTTAAATATCTTTCAAAATTCATCAAATTATATGTTTAAGATCTGTGCATTTCAGGGCTTCCCTGGTGGTGCAGTGGTTAAGAACCTGCCTGCCAATACAGGGGACATGGGTTTGAGCCCTGGTCGGGGAAGATCCCACATGTGACGGAGCAACTAAGCCCATGAGCCACAACTACTGAGCCTCTGCTCTAGAGCCTGTGAGCCACAACTACTGAGCCCGCATGCCACAACTACTGAAGCCCACATGCCTAGAGCCCGTGCTGTGCAACAAGAGAAACCACTAGAATGAGAAGCCAGTGCCCTGCAACGAAGAGTAGCCCCCGCTCACCACAGCTAGAGAAAGCCCACATGCAGCAACAAAGACCCAACGTAGCCAAAAATAAATAAAAAATTTTAAAACAGATCTGTGCATTTCACTGTGTATATATTATACCTTAATTTTTAAATTTTTAAAAAAATCTAAGGATAGACATCAAGCTTACTCTGAAACAAGAGAAACAGTAAGAAATAGGAAGAGCTTAGTGAAACCAGAAGGAAAGAGCTAGAAGGAGGTAGCCAGGGATCTTACTGCAGGGACATTCTCCAGACAAATGTAAGTCATAGAATCTGCATGTGGAACTCCGTCACGCATATTATCCAGCCTTTACTTATTTAGTTTTTTGTTTAATTAAAGTATAATTGACTTACAATATTATATTAGTTTCAGGTGTACAACATAGTGATTTGATATTTTCATACATTAAAAAATGATCACAACAATAAGTCTAGTTACCATCTGTCACCATACAAAGTTACTGCAATATTATTGCCTATATTCCCTATGCTTTTGCCTCTTTAATCTTAGATAATTCCTAGCACTTGCCTCTCTGGAACTTAATCCCTGGCTTTTAGCCCTGCCCAGTGGTACTCACAGATGATAACGAGTCCTTCCTCCATGGGATAGCATTTAAAATATTTATTGAGAGTCATCATGTCTCTTTAGTCTTCTCTCATCCAGTTCCTTACTTCAATTCATTTATATCCACCATGGAACCCAAGGCCCTTCTCCACTCAGATCCCTCTCGTCTTAACAGATCTCCATTTGCTAATGGGCTATGCTTTTATTAATTAATCTAAGTTTATATTTGCATTTTTGGAAGTCATGTCACTTTTTCAAAAGAACTGCTACTAAGCCACGTTTCTCCTGTGCTATGCATGGGCAGCGGATCAAAATCACAGAATGTTAAAAGCAGAAGGTGCCTCAAGAATTGTCCAGGCCAAACTACTCCTTAAATACCTGAAGAAATTGAGGTTCAAAGATTGATCAACCAGAAGTTTTCAGCAAGTTTATGAGGAAATCAGATCAACGTCCTGTCCTTGTTTCACTATACTATAACATCTACTACTGCCACATGTGTAGTTTCAGTCTCTAATCTTTAGAACTTTTTGATCTTGCAAAACTGAAACTCTATACCCATTAAACAATTCCCGATTTTTCCCTCTCCCCAGCCCCTGATAACCACCATTCTACTTTGTTTCTATGAATTTGACTATTCTAGACACCTCATATACATGGAACCAGACAGTATTTGTCTTTTGGGGACTGCCTGTTTGTTTCACTTAGCATAATGTCCTCAAGGTTCATCCATGTTGAAATATGTGTCAGAAAGTCCTTCCTTTTTAAGGCTGGATAATATTCTACTGCATGAATATGCCACATGTTGTTTATCCTCTGTTGATGGACACTTGGCTTGCTTTCACCTTCTGGTTATTGTGAATAATGCTGCTATGAACGGGCGTGTGATCAAATGGAAAAAATTAATTATTTTTCCTCATAGTTATAAATGATAATTATATCAGAAGTTAGCAAAACTAGAAGCCAATAAATCAAACATTATGCTCTTGGCAATAGACTAATAAAAGTTTCCATATAAAGTATAAACAGTCAATTTAACAGCCTTTACCAAGTTCAATATGAAAAATCCTGTACTTGCCAAATATATAATTAGAAGAAACTTTTAGAAAAAGAAAATAGTATGCTTCAGTTTTACATACATTATATATGCAAAGTTTCTAATTTTACTAAATTCGTTGAATAATTAAGAGCTAAAAGCAGATATAATGCCATCACTTGAAAAGTATTCAATGTAATACAAGGAGTTATTTCCTTATTAATCACTGTAACTAAACTCCTTCAAAATAATTGTCCTGTGTTAATAAGAAAATATCTTGAGATTCATTCCATGGCGTTTTTGGAGAATAGCAGCTAAAGACTTTTTTAAAACTGTGTACACTGAACAAGAGAAACGATTTAAATATATGGCTAGTTCTGCAGCTATAACTTGGCAGATGGTTAATACTAAGTTTGAAAAACTGAAATGGAGTTTCTCACCATCTTAATATACCATGTGATCTTATTTACCTGTTTAATAACCTCTGTGTCTTTCTATGATATAGATTATTTACATAATGGCTGTATGAGACAAGCTTATAGAAAATATGTGTTAAATATAAGAAAAGGAAGTGAAACAACCATAACAATTTACCTCAAGAATAATAACACTGATTTACTCATAAAGTCTTTAAATAAAAGTATAGTAAACCTAATCACCTTATTATAAGTTCTACTAAATCATGTCCCTTATGTCCTACACATGTAACTCTTACTCTAATGCAGGAAGCCTCTAACAGTAGTGTTAAGTGTTGTGGTTCTTCCATCCCTAGGTAAATGATAGAGTTCTATGCCTCTAAAAATAATAAAACATCTACAAAGACCAGTCCCCTACCCAAGCCAGGCTCATGCATTTACTAGAAAATTTTCCGGTTGGATTGTGATGTGGCCATAGAGAGGAAATTTTTAAATCTTTACCTATAGTCTACATATTTTAATTTTTCATGCATAGAGTCTGAAAGTGTCCATTATTTCTGATTGTTCACACATGGAACAGACAAGAGCTGTACAAAATTTGTTTAGGGAGATAAATATCTAATAATTATAAAAAGGATTACTCACTGACATAAAGTAGCGAAGAAATTCCATTCGGTAGGAGACAAAAACACAAAGGTAATTAAATACATACAGCTGATTCTCGCTATTTGCAGTAGTTATGTTCTATAAGGTTGCTACCAACGCTGAACTATTGCTCCAGGGAGAAATACAAGATTAGGCTCCTATGAGCCTCTGGCCACAAAATTTTCATCAACCAAAACACCCCTTGCCATTATACAGGTTCATTTTCCAATGTACTTGTTAAACAAGCCAGTCTCATCTGTACTGAAAACCCGTTCTTCCACATAACCCTTTCTCTGTGTAACACTTTACAGGTATTTTTGAATTCTTTGGCAGCATCCTGATCTGCAGAACTTGCCTCACCTTCAGGTTTAACATTTTTCACACCATATCACCTTTTAAAAGGTGTGAGCCAGCCAGAACTAGCCAAGAATGATTTAATATTTTCCTGACCCTGAGTAATGTGACCATAAATTTCTTTGGCTTTCAGCATTTCAGCCTCACAACAATGCTATCCACTGCATTTTAAAAATCAGTTGTCATCTCATATATCTACCAATATAGCCACTTATCCATAGCTTTATCACACACCATAGATGTTATTTTAGCACTGGAGCAGCCTCACACATGGATTGAAGAATTTCCTCTGGTTCCATCAGTCCCCAGACTGAGATCACCTAAGTCTAGCTACAGCCCCCAGGTTAAGTGTGATCCTGAGGCACTTGACCACTGTGGGCTTTATAATCTCCCTGACAGTAGGAGAAACTATTTTTGTTCTTTTCTCTCCCCATATAATCATAAACCAGAAATTCAAAGTAATAATTTCTAGAAGGGCTGATTTTTCTAATGTTTTCAAGCAGCTGTATCACAGTAATATAAAATAAACTGCACATATTTAAAGTGTATGGTTTGATAGGTTTTGACACATGGATAAACCCATGAAACCATCACTACAATCGAAATAATGAATATATACACACAAAAGTTACCTCGTATCCTTTTATAATCCTTCCCTCCTACCCATCCCAGTCTCTCTCCCCATGCCTCCACTGATCTGGTTTTCATTACTATAAATTAATTTGCATTTTCTAGACTTATATATAAATGAAATCATCCAGTATGATTTTGGGGGGGGTCTGGCGTTTTTTACTCAGCACAAATTTTTTTTTTTTTTTTTTTTTTTTTTTTTGTGGTACGCGGGCCTCTCACTTCTGTGGCCTCTCCCGCTGCGGAGCACAGGCTCCGGACGCGCAGGCTCTGCGGCCATGGCTCACGGGCCCAGCCGCTCTGCGGCACGTGGGACCCTCCCGGACCGGGGCACGAACCCACGTCCCCTGCATTGGCCAGCAGACTCTCAACCACTGCGCCACCAGGGGAGCCCCAACACAAATTTTTTTTTGAGATTCATCCATGTGGTTGTATATTTCAACAGTTCAAAGCTTTTTTATTATTGAGTGGTATTCCATTGTGTGGGTATATCACAGTTGTTTGTTCATTGATCTGTTGCTGGACACTTGTACTGTGTCCAGTTTGGGGCTATGAGCATTCATGTACAAGTTGAATACAGACCTTGTTGGGAAACAATGTTCAATTAACGTTTTCACTTTTCTGTATGGGTCAGAGCTTTCTGAGCAAAGAACACTGGCATTTGTGTTAAGAGATAACTGAGTAGTATCCTTAAGGATAGAGACAACCAGAGAGATGTGAAGTCTTATCTCTCCCTAAAGACATTATTTATTTACATTTCAGAGGATAATGACCCTAGAGACTTTCTCTCCCCTCCCTAGAGAGGCTTTGCTTACATTCAAACCTTGCTCTCTCTCTCTCTCTCTCTGGAAGGGAAGAAGGGATATATTTGCCAGCTGCTCTATATAAAATTCATAATTTTGGAATTCCTCTCCTGTGGTGAAAATCCCTCCCCACGCACAGGACCATTAGGCCCTCACTGTGTCAGCCGTGGATTATTGAGGCATGAAGAAATGGCACTAAGATGCTCCGTGAGTAAATAATTGCTTCGTTCTCTGACCCAGCAACTTTGTGCTTCCTGTCAGGATAAATGAATAAAGATACAAAAACTTAACTGAGATATGCTTTCATTTTTCTTGGATAAATAGCTAGAAGTGAAATAGCTAGATCATAAGGTAGGTGTATATTAAACTTTTAAAGAACCTTCCCAACTGTTTTATAAATTGGATGTACCACTTTACATTCTCACAAGCAGTATATGAGGACTCCCATTTCATTCTCTCTAACACTTGATATTGTTGACCTTTTTCTACAGTAACCATTCTAGTAAATAGTTTCATCTCACGGTGGTTTTAACTTGCATTTCCCCAATGATTAATAATATGGAGTACCTTTTCATGTGCTTATTTGCTATCTGTAAATCTTCTTTGGTGATGTTTCTGTTCAAATTGTTGGCCCTGTTCAAATTTTTCATTTTAATTGGGTGGTTTGTCTCATTACTGAGTTGAAAGATTTAGGTACATATTCTAGGATACAAGTCCTTTGTCAGATATGTGTTTGGCAAACAGTTTCTCACGAAAGGGCTTGACTTTATGTTCATAACAGTGTCTTTTGAAGAGTAAAACATTTAAATTTAGAGTCCAACTTAGTAACTTTCTTCTATAGTTCATGGTTTTTGTGCCCTGTTTAAAACATCTTTGTCAAAGCCAAGATCACTATTTTCTACTATACTTTATTCTAGAAGTTTTATATATTTACATTTTTAATTTAAGAATATGATCAACTGTAAGTTCATTTTTATATACGGTATAACATGTGGATCCAAGGTGTTTTTTTCTTTGCAAATGGATACTCAGTTATTCTAGCACCACTTCTTTCTTCATTGCATCTTTGTTAAATATAAGTTGTCCAACATGTGTGGGTCTGTTTCTCAGCTCTCTCTTCTCTTCCATTAACCTAGTTGTCTATCTTTATTCAAATGCTACATCATCTTGATAATTGCGGCTTTACAAGAGGCTTGAAATTAGTGTTAACCCTTTAAATGATTTTTTCTGTCAAAATTGTTTTGCTTATTCTAGGTCCATTGTAATTCCATATGAATTTTAGAATTAGCTTGTCATTTTAAAAAAGCTTGCTGGTATTTTGACTGGGACTGCATTGGATCTATACACCAATTTGTGGAGAACTGGCATCTTAACCATATTGTGTCTTCTGATCCACCAACACACTATATCTCTAGATTTTTTAGGTCTTTAATTTCTCTCATCAGTGCCTTTAGTTTTCAGTGTACAGACTGTACAACTCTTATTAGATTTATCTCTAAATATTTTGTATTTTGATGCTATTATATTGTTTTCCAATTTCAACTTTGTTTATCGCTAGTATATAGAAACACAATTGATGTTTGTATATCAGTTGCATATTCTGTAACCTTGATGAACATGCTCCTTTTTGACTAGTTACATTTGTGTGACTTTTTAGTTACTTTTATGTAGATGCCATAGCTCACAGATGCCCTTTCATTATTTCCCATCTTTTTCTTGGTTTCATTTTGTATCGTTTCTATTGTGAAGTCTTCAAATTCATTCATCTTATCTTCTTTAGTGTCTAATCTGTGTATTTTTATCTCAGTGTTTTAATCATATACAGTGTATTTTTCATCTCAGACATTGTAGTTTTCATCTCCAGAAATTTAATTTGGGTCCTTTAAAAAATATCTTCATGTTTCTACTTAAATTTTTGAAGATAAGGTCTACAGTTATAATTGTTCGGTGTCCCTGCCTGCTAATTCTAACATCTGTGTCATTTCTGAATCAGTTTCTATTGTTAATGTTTTCTCATTATGGGTTGTGTTTTCCTGCTTCTTTGCATGCTTGGTAATTTTTAATTGGATATCATACCTTGTTGGGTGCAGGATATTTTTGTATTCCTAAAAATATTATTAAGGTTTTTCCTTGATGCAGTTAAGTTGCTGGGCAACAGTTTGATTCTTTCAGGTCTTGCTTTTTAAGATTTGTAAGGAAGAGCTAGAGTCATATTTACTTTAAAGCTAATTATCTCCCTCTACTGAGTCAAGACTTCTGTGTACTCTATCCACTTCTCTGTGAATTCTAAGATTTTCTAGTCTGGCTTGTAGGTCTATTCCTAGTCCTGTAGTGAGCATTAGGTACTATTTCCTCTAATAATTTTGAATGGGTCTTTTCATAGCATTAAATCCTTTCCTTGTCACTGAAGTAAGGATACCCAATATGGTCCTGATTGAACTTGAGTGGCTTGGCATTAGTCAGGTAACTATCCCAAAGCAATCACTGTGGCTTGGGAGATGCTGTGTTGTGTTTGGAACAGGGATTGAATCGCTGTCAATCCTAGGACCAGGGTGCACTCAACAGCGCCACACTACATGGGCTGAGAGTCAGGTAGAAATGCCTCCCCAGAAAGTAATCAGGGCAGATGGGATGGCTAAGTGGAGAAAAATAGAACAAAACAAAACAAAACCAAAAATGACACCTGTTATATGCTTATTATGAGAATTATGAGAAAGTAAGTAGAGAAAACTTACTTTAGTCATTCAATTAAAAAGTTGTAGGTCTTTTTGTTTTCCTTTTTGGTTTGTTTCTTCTGAGTCATTTTGTTAACAGTTACAGTTTCATAATAATTCAACTGAGATTAATTAATTATGTAGCTCAATATTATAAATGCTCTCTGTTCAAGATCATAAACGAAATACACTTTTATTAATAAAATATTCCCAGTGCAGAGAAAATACATAGAAAATACTGAAAATAATAATAAGCCTTGCCTTCATCATTAGTCTATAGTAAACTTTTACATCACTTCGTCAATTATTTAACTTTTCAAGATATATTTTTACAATTCTGTAAAATAAAGACTTTCATGATTTATTTTATACTAAAGATCAGGAATATGCAAACATATAGCCATTGTTAGTAAAGATTTCAAAAATTTATCTCGCCTTAAATTAATTTAAATAAGGTGACCTATCCCTTGTTGATGAGTGGATTTCACACTGCCTCTTGTCAACAGAGCAAATGAGGTGAAAGTACACATTTCTTCCCCCTTTATTTGTATTTCTAAATGATTTATGAGTAGCTAAATATATCCTAAGATAACAACATTGTCATCAAAGCATATGTTACTTATTTTTCAATGATCTTTTCTACATTTTCTAGAGTTTCTTTAAAAGTAGGATCACCATTAAAACATAATTAAAAAGTGTTATTCAATATATCTTTCACTTTTTTTTATCTTGAATGAGTAACAAGGAATCAAGCAGTTTATATTAGAATCCTTTCTGTCTCCTAACTGCAGCTGTTTAAAGTGGTATAAAATTCATTTTAAAACTTTCAAAAGTTGTGAACTAAGAGTTCTTTAAATCAAAATTTTGTGACATAAGTAAAGGTATATCTGCCTACCCTTCAGAATAATGCAATGCCTAACTAGGAAGTGTTAGTTGGAGTCACCCCTCTGGATGCATTTAATCTACACCTGGCCTACTCCTCCTCACAAACCACCCCTAATTGCCAGTATAATTATATAAAGTTTGAATTACTTTTTTTTTTTTGCATGCATCAGTGCATCATTTCAGATACGCTTAAGCTTTCCATTTGTCCTCTATTATTTTTCTAAAATGTTAGTTCTTTGAAGAAAATGATATAGTAGCTCATCAACTTAAATTGAATAATTCTTTTCATCCTATGGACTACATCAATGCAATCTATATGATTTTATTATTTATTTCTCATCTTAATGGATAGTGTTGATTTGCCTCTACTTAAATTTTAAAACTACCTAAAATTCTTTTCAAAGTTATAAAAGAGTTTTTAATTATAGGACTCTTTCTGACTAAATTTACAAAAATAATGACTTAGAATGAAAGTTGCTAAAACAATTAGCATTTTTTTCTGGTTTATTTTAGATGGCTACATAACGTGATTTTATTTTTGAAGATATTTTTACAAACTTTCCTTATTCACCTTATCTCACCACAGTGTCAAATGAACTGAGTAGCAGCTACTCAGAAACTTACCACATAATCTAAAAAGTGTATATTGATTTGTGTCACAAACTCATCACCTAGCATGTTTTAAATGACGAGCTGTTAAAACATTAATAGATGATTATTTAATATATCCACTTAAAGATTAAGTATTCAGACTCTGATATCAGAAATCCCAAACTTCCTTAAATGGATTAAATCTATATTTTGTTAAAAAGCAATCATAGGGCTTCCCTGGTGGTGCAGTGGTTGAGAGTCCGCCTGCCGATGCAGGGGACACAGGTTCGTGCCCCGGTCTGGGAAGATCCCACATGCCGTGGAGCAGCTGGGCCTGTGAGCCATGGCCGCTGAGCCTGTGCATCCGGAGCCTGTGCTCCGCAATGGGAGAGGCCACAATAGTGAGAGGCCCGCGTACCGCAAAAAAAAAAAAAAAAAAAAAAAGCAATCATAGAACTGACCAGGAATTCCAATTATGGCCAACATAAAAATATAGATATTGAATGTGAAAAAATTGAAACCATTAAAAACAGGTAGCAGGCAATGAAAGACAGTGATTCCTAAAAGACAGGAAACAAAGGAGTAATTAAGCCTTACTATTGCTCCAAACCACTGTCTTGACAACATTTTCAGGCTGTGATCTATGAAGGGGAACACAGGCAGAGCCTGGAATCTATAACTGAAGAGATAGAGCTGAGAGTCAGGAGACCAGAGCAGATAGAGTTCTCAAGACAGAGAACCAGAGATGAGAGAGCTACAAAGAAAAAGAACCCCAGAGTTATGAAAAGGGTTTCCCTCAACTATTCAAAGGACTGATCAGATCATGCATGCTAAGAAATTACCTGAGTCTAGAGAACGAATCATCTGAAAACAATAAAGTACTTCAGAGAGGGCCAGAAAAAATGAATGTTCCCACAAGTCAAGTTGGAATACTTCATAATTCATGGGATATTTGGTAGAGTTACTAGAACGGTACTGCCTCATTAGAGCAATGTTTGAACTCACATAAAAAATCTTAAAAGCAAACCAAAATAATCAAACTGTTCTCAAGTAACTTAACTACATTCTTGAACAAAGCTGAAGAATATTTATAATGATACAAAAATATTAGGTATAGATAATATTACAAGGTCTGGCATGCAATAAAAACTTACTAGATATGTAAAAGTATGGGAAAAAACATGAAAACAAAATCTACCAAAATCAATCCATAACTGACATGGATGTTAGAATTAACAGACAAGGACATTAACAGAGTTATTAAAACTCTATTCCAGGGACTTCCCTGGTGGTTCAGTGGTTAATAATCTGCCCTCCAATGCAGGGGACACAGGTTCGATCCCTGGTTCAGAAAGATCCCACAAGCCACAGAGCAAGTAAGCCCATGTGCAACAACTATTGAGCCTGTGCTCTAGACCCCGTGCGCCTAGAGCCCATGCTCTGCAACAAGAGAAGTCACTGCAATAAGAAGCCTGTGCACCGCGATGAACAGTAGCTCCCACTTGCCACAACTACAGAAAGCCCACATGCAGCAACGAAGACCCAACACAGCCAAAAAATAAATTAATTTAAAAACCCCTCTATTCCATATGATAAGAAGCTCAGAGAGATTTAGCTTTCCAAATAGAGACATAGAAGACATAAAAATTACAAATTAAATTCTAGAGGTAAAAACTATAACATATGACATGAAAAATGCACTGGATGAGAGTAACAGCAGGCTAAACTTTGCAAAGAAAAATTAGAAGAAATAGCAATGCAAACTATCCAAAATGAAAAAAAATGATAAAAAGACTCAAAAACAAATGAAGAGAGAATTAGTGACCTGTGGTACAATTTCAAGTGACCTAATATCTGTATAATTCAATTGTCCAAAGGTAAAGAGAGAGGAGAAAGGGCAGAAAACTAGTTGAGAAAATACTGGATAAAAAAATTCCCCCAATTTATTAAATGTATAAACCCACACATCCAGAATATCTACAAAGTCAAAGTACATAAGAGACAAAGAAAACTACAGAAAGTCACATCACAATTAAACTTCTCTAAAAAGAGCATCACTATGGAAATAAATTAGAAATCAATAACAAAAATATCTGTAAAATACCACCAATTTTTAAAAATTGGTAAATAATGCAACCAAGTAACCATGGGTCAAGAAGAAATCAAAAGGAAAATTCTAAATAGTTGAAGTGAATGAAAATGAAAATGTATAAAATTTGTGGGATGAAGATAAAGCAGTACTAGGTTAAGAAATTTACAGAACAAGTTGCCTTTATTAGAATAGGTGAAAAGGTTTAAATAAACCTCAAGTCTGTTTTATAAAACTAAGAAAGCAGAGTAAGCTCAACCTAAAGTAAGCAGAAGAAAAGATATAATAAAGATTAAAGCAAAAAAAAAATCAATGAAATGAAAAATAGAAAAATAATAGACAAAAACCAATAAAACAGAGCTAGTTCTTTGAGAAGATCAGTACATTTAATCAAGTCCCTAGCCATAATGATCAATTAAAAAGGTCACAAGTTACCAATATTAATAATGAGAGATGTGCATCACTACATATTCTATGGATATTAAGAGGAAATAAGGGGATATTATGAATAATTTTATATTAATAAATTTGACAATTTTGATAAAATTGGACCAATTCTTTGAAAGACACAAACTACCAAAGCTCTGTAATAGGACCTGAATATCCCTAAATCTATTAGAAAAATTGAATTTGTAGTTAAAAACATTCTTACAAAGAAAATTCCAATTTCAAGTGACTTCACTGGTGATTGTTTTCAGAAAACCAAAGGGAATACTTTCCAATTCATTCTATAAAGCCAACATTGACCTAAAAGCAAAACAAAGCTTTATACAAAAGTACAACTAGAGACCAATACATCTCCTGAATATAGATGCAAAATTATTAACAAAATTTTAGCAAACAAAACTCAATAACATAAAAAAAGGGATAATACATTTTAATCAAGCAGCATGTAAACCAGAATGCAAAGTTTGTTTAACAACTGAAAATCAATAAATATAATCTATTATAATAGAAAACTAAAAGAAAAAAATCACATAATTTTTATTTAATTTAACTAATTAATTTAGTTATTTATTTTGTGGTACGCGGGCCTCTCACTATTGTGGCCTCTCCCATTGCAGAGCACAGGCTCTGGATGCGCAGGCTCAGCGGCCATGGCTCACGGGCCCAGCCGCTCCACGGCATGTGGGATCTTCCCGGACCGGGGCACGAACCCGTATCACCTGCATCGGCAGGCGGACTCTCAACCACTGCGCCACCAGGGAAGCCCACACTTAATTTTTTATTATGTGATTTATTATGAAGAAAAAAAATCATCATCCCTATTAACACAGAAAAATCATTTAACAAAATTCAACTGCCATTCAACATTTTTAAAAATCCTTCAATAAACTAGGAATAGAAGGGAACTTGCTCAATATTGATAAAGAGTGTCTACAAATAATCCTACATGTAGCCTCATACTTACTGGTGAAAAACTAAATGCTTTCTCCTTAATATCTGCTCTCTCAAGAAAAAGAAAGAAATGGTATTCATATTTGAAAGAAAGAAGTAAAACTACATTTATTCACAGATGACATTATCATCCATGTAAAATAATTCCTATAGAGTCTAGGAAAAAAAACTAATAACTGAGTTTACTAAGGTTGGAAGTTACAAAATAGATATGAAAAATATATTGTATACTAGTAGTGAACAATCAAAAATTGAAATTGGAAGAGATACAAGAAAGTTACTGTTTCTTCCCTCAGAAAATCTATGAGCTTCTTTCTGGAGCACACATTTTACTCAAAATAATAAACATAGCTATTTTAATCGTTTAACTAAAGAGACACATTTTGGAAAAAAATTTTAAATTGGAAAGCAATACTGTAGAATCAAAAATGTGAAATAATTAGGGATGAATCTAACAAAAGATGTTCATGGTTTACACGCTGAAAACTAAAACACATTACTATGAGAAGTCAAAGATGACCAAAATAAACAGAATGACAAACTGTGTTGATGAATCATAAAACCCAGTATTGCTAAGACAGCAATTTTCTACCAATTCACATGTAGATTTGATGCCATCCCAATTTAAATCCCTGTATGCTTTGCTTTAGAAATCGACAACCTAATTTTAAAATCACATAGAAATACACAAGGACTTATAAGAAGCAAAACAACTTTGATAATGAAAAGTTGGAGAACTAATAATTTCAAGACTGACTTTAAAGCTGTAATAACCAAGGCAGTGTGATTCAGTGTACATATAGAGAAATAGATGAATAGAACAGAATAGAATGCTATAATAGACCCACACATATATAAACAGCTAATTTTGGATAAATATTTAAAGACAAGTCATTAAACAAATATAAAGATTTCTACAAATGGTGCTAGAACAATTTGATATCCATATTAAAAAAATTGAACTTTGATCTATACCTTGCACTGTATACAGAAGTTACCTTAAAATGGATCATAGGGGACTTCCCTGGTGGTCCAGTGGTTAAGACTCTGCTTTCCAGTTCAGGGAGCATGGGTTCCATCCCTGGTCAGGAAACTAAGGTCCCATATGCCATGGGGTGTGGACAAAATTTTTTTAAATAAATAAATAAATAATCTATTTGATGGCTTAAAATTGGTGTTTTAGGATCAATGGGTCAAAAAAAAAATGGATCATAGGCCTCACTGTAATACATTAAATCATAAAACTCTAGAATAAAACATAAGAGAATATTTTTCTTAGATTAGGCAGAGACTTCTTAGATACAACAACAAAAGCATGATCCAGAAAAGAAAAATTGTTAAACTTGACTGCCTCAAAATTAAAAACTTCTGTTCCTTGAGAGACATTGAAATAAGAATGTAAAAACAAGTCACAGACCAAGAGAAAATATTTAAAAACCTATATCTGATAAAGGACTTGTATCTACAATATACAAAGACCTCTCAAAATTCAATAATAAGAAAACAAACAACCCAATTTTTAAAAATAATGGGTCAAAAATTTGAACAGAGATTTTTACCAAAGAAAATATATCAATGGCAGGTAAGTATATGAAAATATGATCAACATCATTAAGCATTAAGAAAATAAAAACTCAAATGAAAATGAGATGCTACTACATATATGTTAGAGTGACTAAAACTAGAAACACCATACCAAATATGATAAGTACACTGCTGCTGAAAATGTAAATTGGTACAACCACTTTGGAAAACAACTTGGCAGTTTATTAAGAAGTTAAAAGGATACCTATCCCATGATCCAGCTATTTCACTAATAAGCATTTACCTAAGAGAAATGAAAGCACATGTCCATACAAAAGCTTGTGCATGAATGCTCATAGTAGCATTTTTTTGGCAATAGTCCAAAACTGGTAATGCCCAAGTGTCCATCAATAAGTAAATGGATAAACAAACTATGGTGTATCCATACATCAGATTACTTACAGCAATAAAAAAGAATTGATACACACAACAGTATGGATGAATTTCAAAATAATTATACTGAGTAAAAGGAACTAGACAATACACACTGTCCAATTCCTTTTCAGTGAAAACTAATCTATAGTGACAGAAAGCAGGAAAGGAGTTGTCTGGAAATAGAGGGGGAGGGCCAGGATTACAAAGGAGCAAAAGGAAATTTTGCGTGATGATAGATATATTTACTGGGTATTTGCATGAATCAAAATATATAAAATTGTACATTTTTGATATGTGCATTTTATGGTATGTCATTTTATATTAATAAACTGTTTTAAAATTAAACGAAACTAAACAAACACAAGTAGAGACTGGAAATTATCAGGTCTGTGTAGCACAGTGGATCTACCTGGGCCTAAGGCAAGATCTGCCCCAGCACTTTGTAGTTGAGTGTGTGAATAAACTTAACCTCTGAGGAAGTTGTTTTAGATTGGATTTACTGTCAATAGAAACAAAGGAAGTTTTAACTGATATAAAGTGTCCTTTTATCTTATCCTCTGAGGTGAATTCTTAATCGTTCAAAATTATACCAATTACATTAAAAATTGAGAATTGACATAACCACTAAAACCCTACCTGGTCTCCCAAGGCCTTGTCTTCATATATGCTTCACTCCCAGGAACGACAAGGTAGAAATAAAGTGACTGCATTTCCTCTGCATCCCATGAGCTAGCAGTATCTACTGATGATAAATCATCACTGCTTTTATCCTCACTAGGTCTATTAGGGTTTAGCAAATAAAAATACAAAGATTGCAATGGACGTGCTTATACTAAAATATTATTTGTTGTTTATCTGAAATTCAAATTTAACTGGGCACTGTGTATTTTATCTGGAATCTCTAGGTGAGATAAATAATCCCAGATTTATAATCTTTGACAGTTTATATCTATATATTTATATCTATATCATGGAACTATTTCTGTTACCAAACAGAAATCATTTTAGGTATTTCAAGCAGAATGAGATTGAATAAAGAGAATTCTATACTTACAAATATGTTGGAAGGAAGAAAAATAAAGGTCAGAGAAGTTTCCTTCTATATCTCAAGTGTACAACTAGATTTCAGGAAATCTAGTGCTTGGGTCAGAAACTGCTAAAAACCAGTTCCACTGGTCATGGCTACCTAACAGCAACTTATAGACTGGGAGAAAATATTTGCAAACCTCCTATCTGATAAGGGGTTAATGTCCAAATCTTCAAAGAACTTATATGACTCAGCAGCCAAAAAATAAATAACCCAATTTTAAAATGAGTAAAAGAAGCTGAATAGACATTTTTTCAAAGACATACAAATGGCCAACAGGTACGTGAAGAGTGCTCAACATCACAAACCATTGGGGAAATGCAAATCTAAACCACAATGAGCTATCACCTCACACCTCTTAGGATGTCTATTATCAAAAAGGTAAGAAATAACAAGTGCTGGTGAGGATGTAGAGAAAAGGGTATTCTTGTATACTGTTAGTGGAAATGTAAACTGGTATACCCATTATAGAAAACAGTATAGAAAGTTCCTCAAGAAATTTAAAACAGAACTACCATATGATCCAGCAATACCAGTTCTGGGTATTTATCCAAAGGAAATGAAACCAGGATTTTGAAGAGATATCTGTACTCCCATGTTCATTGCAGCACTATTCACAATAGCCGAACATTAGGTATGTAAACAACCTAAGTGTCTTTTGACGGATGGATGGATGAAGAAAATGTGAGATAAACACACACACACACTATGGAATATCACTCAGTCATAAAAAAGAAGGAAATCCTTCCATTTACAACAACATGGATGAACATGGAGGGCATTATGCTAAGTAAAATAAGTCAGAGAAAGAAAAAGAAAAATAGTGTATGATTTCTCTAACATGTACAATCTAAAAAAAAAAGTTGAACTCACAGAAACAGAGTAGAAAAGTGCTTGTCAGGGGCTGGCAGTGTGGGGTAATAGGGAGAGGTTGGTAAAAGGTTACAAACTTTTAGCTATAAAATGAATAAGGTCTGAGGATCTAATGTATAACATGGTGACTACAGCTGATAATACTGTATTGTATAAATTTCCTAAGAAAGTAGAATTTAAGTGTTTTCACCAAAAAAATAAAATAAATAAATACGTGAGGTGATGGATGACAATGTATACATATATCAAATCATCACATTATACACTTTAAATACATTATAATTTTGTTTGTCAATTATATTTCAATAAATCTGAGGATGGGGAGAGCACATACTGTGTGCATTAATTTATATGAATTTCAAAAATAAGCAGAGATGATCTAAGGTGTTAGAAGTCAGAAGAGTGGTTACCTCCATGGTTGGAGGGTGAGATTGATTGACATGTAACAGGAAGGATTCTTCTTGGGGGCTGAAAATATTCTGTGTCTTTAACAGGGTGTTGATTACATAGATAAATACATAAATATTCATCAAGCTATAAATTTAATATTAATGCAGTTTACAGGGTACATGTTCTATTCCAATTAAAAGGTTTTTTCAAAAGTCATGTGTGCTGACATCAACACATTTATTTATCACATCAGAAGAAAAACAATATTCTCTACTTTCCTTACAACTTTCAAATTTCATCAAATGTCTCTCACTGATGAAAACTGGCGTCATACCAGCAAGAGATTCCAGGAAATTTAGTTCCCAGGATTCTGGGCTTACAAAACAGGGAATAGTATAAAAGGAAGTAAGAATAAGTGCCGAGTATCCCTAGCAATCCATTTATCTTGTGAGAATTTAATTAAAAGCAAAGAATAAAAAGTCTTCTAGAATATGGCACTACGGATGATATTTTTAAAATATTCCTCTTGGAATATCCTAGGATTCATAATTAAAATCCAAGAGAGGTACTTGTGTGTGTGTGTGTGTGTGTGTGTGTGTGTGTGTGTATTTTAACCAGGATAGCAATATGAGGGAAACATGGTTACCTAGAAACTAGAGTATTAAAATTATGAGTCCCTATACAATTCCATGATTAAAATTTAAATGTTCTTAGAATGTAGGAATGACAATTTTAATTAGACTATACTTTAACAGAACAAAACACAAGCATTGATTCTCTAACAAAAGAATTGTTAGTGAAATGATAGATGTAACAAAATTAAAATAACACATTTCAACAACTCTCTTAACATAACCCATGATATAAAAAAATAAGTATACCTTATTTATGTTTTGATTTTCCTTGTTTTATTTACTTTGCTTAGAAACTTAATCTTTGAATGTACCACGTCTAGCTTCAAGCTTATCAATCCAGTTTTATGATTTTTTAAAATTAGCACATTTTACTAGAAATATTTTGCACATTATAAAGTGTCCTGCCATTAATAGTGCAATTTTCAAGATTTTTCCAAATTAAAAAAACCTGATTATACATGCCATAAACCAATAGTTCAATGTTTCATCACACCATACTACAACTACAAAACCTATGTTGTTACAGAGAATCATAAGTTTGTAAGGCTTACAAAGAACAGTGAAAGTACTTTTTAAAGATTTATTGTGTACTCTTCTGCAAATTTTCATCTTTAATGCTATCCCCATTGCTACAATTTGCCATGTGTTCTCACCCATCCTCCTGCTACTGCCTAGACAATATCATCTGACAAGTAAAGCCCATATAACTCTTTTTCATTTGGAAGCCTCCAATTGTAGCCTTACCTTGGTATAAATTTGACACGTCTCCTTATGAGGAGGAACATAGGGCTGCCCACAAAATAAAGATACTTTGCCTCACTCCACCTGTCATTTGATCTTTTCCCACCTCTACTGAGAGTGGGAACCCTAGGTTCATTTGAATGTAGTGTCCTCACGTATCTCAGCATGGTCCTAAGGAGAAAAACAGTCTCTCTAATGGAAAGTATTCTCCCTATCTTCCTCAAATAGCATATTTTGCAATTTCAAGTTGACTGATCATTTCCTTCTGATTTATCGTATACCACTGTGCTGCATGTGTCATCCAATAAACTATTCATGAGGACATTTGCAGCAGGATTACTAGGAAAAAAAAAAAAAAGACAACTCAAAAACTACATTTACCAATATAAAGGTCCTCTCTCTTGCCATTCTCTTTTTTCACTAACATTATTACCCCCTTATTTCAATATTGTAGTCATTTGACATTTTCCATACATCATTGAAGACTTTGGTCTGAGTTGGATGAGAACATTTTCAAACGTCTAGAATTCAGCGCAACATCTCTGACCCACCATAACATCTGTAACTTTTCTGTGAAAGCTTTTGTTTCTTCATCACTTCTTGGACTTCCATGAGCTATTTGGCATTCTTTCCCTAATTCTGTTTTCTTAGTGATCTCTGAACTTATTTTACAAAATATTTTCAATTCTTCCCCTCTTCTTTGTTACTCATCTAAATCTGACCACAATTTTCTTTGCTTGAATATGTTTTAGTACATGTAAGTTGCACCTACTCTCTTGTTTGTTTGTGGGTTTTTTTTTTTTTGCCTTTTCACCATCTCTTAACTATATTCTTTCTTTTAACTATTTATGTTTTAATTTACACTCTCACTTTTTTCTATCTATGCATACAAAAGGCCCCATGATACAATGGGAAGGCATTGGAGAGGCAAGAGATCTGGGGTTAATCCTGGCATATTAACTCTCTCTTTGACTCTAGGCTGCCCCTAGTCTCTGCCACTGCCCCTCTGTGGGCCTCACTTTCCTCACTGTAAATGAGAAAGCTAATTGGGATGCTCTGTGAAGTTATGCTAGTGCTAGAAATTCTGTAGTTCTAAGAATCAGTAACTATATCTATGTCTATAGGCTATATCTATACCTATCTATCTATTTCCCTGTTACAGTCAATCTATTTCTTGGACAAAAAATAGAATCAAACTTTTTCTCCCAGTTCTAAATTCTGCAATATTATATTACTTTTTTCATTCCTTTTTACTTGAACTTCTACTTTATTTGTTATCTACTTCTTCCTGTTTTGGCTCTGAAGTCTAGAGAAATAAGACTGTAAAAGCTGTAAACATTCTGCTTTGTAAGTTTCAAACCTGGCAACATTGGTGAAGCTGCTCAGTTTGTGAACACATGTGCACATACACACACACTCACACATATGCACACTTTGCTGTTTCTGGAATCATACTGATCTAAGTTCAAACCCTAGCTATACACTTCTCTCTCTAAGCCATAGTTTCCTCAAACGTGAAAAGAAAGTACTATCCCATAATATCTGTCATGAGAATTAAATAGGATAACAATGTATATATAGTGCTCCACACCAGTACGTAGTAGGTCTTAGGCTGTTCTCCTTCTCCTCCTTCTCATTATTTTAATATTATTTCACATATAAAATGTAACTCAGCTCCTTGAGGCAAGTCAACTTCCTTTGTCCTCCACACCAGGCACCAGAAGTGTGACTCCAGTGGAAAGATGGGGTCCTTCAGATCCCTGGATCTATTTTTAATAACCCTTAGAAGAGTTCTTTATTTAAAGATTTTCTGGCAATAATAAAAGGATTTGTTGGCAATGACTAAATCAACTCTCCATAAGGAAACTACATAAAGTTTATTCTAAGGTGTAAATGTCAGTTCCAGAATACCCCCTCTTCCCTGAGGAACTGGCACCTCACTTGGCCAGTGTGATCAAGGTGATAACATTTGCCTTGGCCCTGCATGGAACCTCTTCCAGATTTTGTCACATGCAGATCCCTTCTTCTTTGCCCCAATAGGAACTCCTTTGTCTTCTCACCATGAAACCAATGACTCTAACTGCATCCTTACCCTTATTCTTTGCCTTCTCCCCTGTTATCGTGGAAGCCATGACTTGCCCACCATCCACCTGTGCTCCAGATCCCGCTTCCATTCACCTTCTTGGAGGCTTTTACTCCATGGTCACCTCTTTCTCTACTGCATTACTGATTCCTTCTCAACCATGCCGTTCCCATCTGCTCTTGACATGTTCTAGGATATACTCTCCTTAAAAAGTAAACCTCCCTCAATCCTAAATCCTCCTGTAGCTGATACTCCACCTCTGATCCCCTTTCACAGCAAAACTTCTCAAAAATCCGCTCTCCTCTTCATTTCCTCAACTTCCATTCATTCTTCAATCACTCTGGCTTCCTTCATGATTGATCAGAACTTTTCTTTGTATGGTAACCAATAAACCATCATCTGGTCAAATCCAAGCCCATCTCTCTGGTCTTCTCTGCCTCGGCCTCTTAACAGCATTCACGGAGCACTCACATTTTCTTAAAATATTTTCCCCTCCACTTCCACGTTGCCACACAATCTTGGCTTTCCTTTTATTCTACCCTCTATCTCTTTTGCTGGATCATCCTCTTTTCCAACATCTAAATATTGGAGAACCTTGGGGCTCAGTCTTGAGAGGTTTGATCTTAATCTTTCTGAATTTAGTTTCTCCATCTGTAATCTCCTCCAGCTCCCTAAATAGAATTGCTGCTTTTCAGTTGACTTCCAAAATCTTAACTCTATCACCAAGCTCCTCCCTTATATATCTTGTATTTCTACCTAGATATCTAATAGGCATCTACTTGACATGTTCTAAATCAATCTCTTAATATAACCCCCTCAGTTCTTCCAATCCTTCCCATCTCAGTAAATGGCACCACCATCATTCCTGTTATTCAAGCTTAACACATAGCCTTACCCTTGACTCCTCTTTCCTCCCCTCCCCCAATTTAACCTAGTTAAGTCCTGCCTATTATTTCCAACTATGAAATATATCTCAAAATATCCGTTTTTCTTTGCCTCAGATGCCACAATGCCCAGTTAAGCCATCATCATGAAATGTTTCATGTTACCTGGGCAGAGAACTTGGAGTGAAGGGGGATTAAATCATAATGTTGATATATTTACATGGCAAGGAGTTTCCCCAATCTTCAGCTCTGTCTTTTCAAGAAGGAATTTTAATGGATAGGAGAGGCATACAACGTACACTTACTCCATTAGAAGAAGAACTGGAGTGAAGAAGAAACGCGATTGCAAGTACAAAGAACACATGGACCAAATGGATATGATATTCCTTTTTTGGAAGGTCTCTAAGTATTGACTAGTAGGAAAGCATAATGGTAATAGTTTAAAAATTAAATTAGAAATAAATCCATGCTTTGAATGTGTTAATCCAAAATGACTCCAAAATGTAACAGTTCTGTCTTTCTAGTCTGAATATGTTAAATCTGCAACTTTTTCTGAAGGCTAAAAATCACTGTGTTTTCAATATGCTGTAGCAATAAATGAGATTTGGTAGAAAATATATCTTCATGTGTGAAGTTAGAACTTAAAATAATTCTCATTTATTCCTCTTGTATCTCCACATCCCCACCTCTCAGCCCAAAAAATAGTCATTTGGGACACTGTTATGTAATTCCTTCATGCTCTAAAGTAATAAATTACTGGCACATAAATGCATAATTTAATATTGACTCAGTTTTTATTGTGGGATCTAGAAAATATCTCTTGCAATTCGAGTTACCTTCCAATTCTCCTATTGGTTTCTTCACTTTGGGGAGCAGGGAGTTGCTAATATTTTTATTTGCTTGTTTGCTTAGCTCTATGCCACCTTTCTGAAGCCTAGCATAGGACAGATGAGGCAATGTAATGATGGAAAGATGGCCACCCTCTGTGAATCCTCTGTTTATATTTACCTCAGTGGTTGGCTTTCACTGCTCTCTAGAGAAGACAGAGTCTCTGCTCTGGTCTTTCAAATATTTTAAGAGAACTAAAATCTTAACTTTGGTTTCTCTCATTGCCGTCTTTATTTTTCTAGCTTCTGCCAAACAACAATTTTTCTCTTGTCCTCCACCTCCCAGATGACTTTATTCCCCTCAGCTATTCCTTTAAATCTTTCTCTGCCAATCAGAATTCCAATGCTACTCTATTCTATAGTATGTTCTCACTGTCATTTTGCAAAATACATGTTCGTTAGTTGACTCAAGACATCCTTTGAATTTCTCTCTTGCCCTACTGCCATTCTGACTGTATTTTTCAATTCTATTTCTTTCCTATTCTATATTTCCACTTGTTATAGCGTCTATATTTTTACCTCAATCAAAGTCACAGTGTCTCTTAGCCACACCTTTTCTGATCTTTACTTTATTGAGTGATATTCTCTATTCTGGCTTATTCAGAGGAATCACTAAAATCACTCTGAAGTCCAGGCCTCTCTTCCCTCATGTATCCTCCAAAGTCTGATCCATTTTTATTCCCCACCAATATGAAGCTTACAGAAAATTCACTATTAACAAGGATTTTAATTATCTTAAACATGTTTCTTGTGTTCAATCCAACTGAGTTTCTAATCAGTGTTACCTGGTTAAACAATTCTTCTCAGCCCCCTGTGGCAAGCCTTCACTGTGATTCTTCCCTCAAAGGCACAACCAGCAGCATCCTCTTAGAGCCTGAACAACATCTTTCAAGCTTACTCTCAAGCTCCTCCCCAAACTAGTCCTATTTTTTAAAAAATCTAAGCCAACAAGGTGAGTTTGCTTTCCTTTTCCTCTCCCTTCTTTTGTTTCTCTTTTCCACACTAACTCATCTTCTCACTATCACTCCTCTCTTTGAAAGTCCCCATTTGCAGGGCACCTAGACACTGACATGGACTTTGCTTGAGCTGAGGACCACAGCTGAGAGCTCGTCACAGGCAAGCCTCACCTGGTGGGCACCCGCTGTGGCTTTCCTCTTCCACAAGGACCACAGTAGCCTGAACAAATGCTCGCCTGTTGCTTTCCCCTGACTCCTCCAACACCTGAACCACCTGAGCTTTTAGCTGCAGATTGAAAATTGGAAGCAGTGAAAATTGTTTTAGGAGTCCTGGGCCCTTTACTCCTAATATTTCCTGTAAATTAAATGTGGTTTTCCTTTCCTCATTCTTTGCTCTTCCTTTATCCCAGGGACAGTCATGCTGCCTCATCAGAAATACAAGCCTCTCACACAGGTAAAAGAGGGTCCACAAACTAAATTTGATAGGAAAGCTATTTGAACTGTGTTTTCTCTAGTATTTGTAATTACTTCTAACCTGGAAATTATAGGGGTCTGCTGTAATCTAGTCTGGCAGGGTGTCACAATTAAAGAAACATAGTCAAACAGACAAAAGTAAATAAAAATTATTTCAAATCTGCATTCATCCCTTAAGAAAGCCCAAAAGGCAGAGTAAAAGATCTTTTAAAATCCATTCTAGCCATCCTTGCCACTCTCAATACTCTCCACACAGGCAGAGATCCTCACAAAAACTCAACCCATATTTTTTCTCTTTCCATATTTTCTCTCTTATGTTAATGGCTAAAAATCACTCCTTCTTTCGCTCATGAATGCAGCTCCCTTGGTCTACACACTACTTTCCCATTTCCCTCCTTCATACTCATGCCATCACTTCATCCACCATGTCTTCCCCAGAAACCCAAGATCTCCACTTATCGAACATTCCAAAGCACAGAGGAAAGAGGTGTAGTGAATCTGCTTCTCTCACAAGAATCAGCACATCAGCCAAACTCTAAACAACAAAGGAGAGCCCATGAACTAATCCATCACTGAAGAATAGAATTCTCCCTCCTTTAAAGTGGGCACAGGAGTGAGAAAAACTACGAATATGGTGAGTAGCTTATTATATTTTCTTTTTACAAAGTTCAAATCCGTATTACTTGACTATATCCTGCACAGAAAAGCTTACAGAGATATTTTCTGACTATACTCCTACCTCTATGATGTATTTAATGTAACCTTTCTACATAAAGGTCTAGAATTAATCAATATATAGATCTAGTGTATACAGAGCACTTCTGGAATACGGTAGTGCAAAGAACATTCATCTAAGAGTTAGAAGACCTAGAGCTGAACTATGCACCATCACTGGCTGAATGACACTTAACAAGTCATTTGCTGTCTTACTTTGGGTTCTCCAGAAGCAGAGGCTAATATAAATATTTAAGTACAATTAGCTGACATGGACGATGACTCCAAGAAACATGAGTTATTGAGTAGCAAAGTGAGATAGAAAAAGGCAAGAAGTCCGTAACAGATGTATTATGCCCCATTGTGAGCAACTGGAACTTAATCCTGCTGGGAACTCTGAGAGGTTGTATAGGAGATACCCTAGAAGTTATCCCCCTCCAAGATGAAGGAGACGGGATATTCAAATAGCAATTTCTATCAGACATGGGTTGAGGAGTTGTTTTGTGAGGGGAGGAGGTATTAATTCTAGTCTGCCCTTAGAACAGACAGAGAAGGATCTGTTGATCAGAATAAGCACTCAAAGAGTCACAAATCCTATCAGTTGGAAGATTTTACAGGGTACATGGAAATAGTAAATATCAAGGGGCTATGAGTAGGACACTTGCAGTGTCTTGCTACATTCCTCCCCTTGCACAACTCTGATTCACTCATACCTCATGAAGGTCCTTCCATCCTGTCACCAATTCACAATTTCTTTTGTAAAATTACCTTAGGAATGTTAGTGGAATAAGCTATAGTCCTCACTGCTTCAGCTGATTATGAGACCGTATTTGATATGTCCTTTCTTTATCACCCATGCTAGCTTTTTCTTCCTCTTCAACCAGCACTTCGGCTTCTCTCAGTTGCTTGCCTGTTAAGGTACCCCAGCCTTTCATCCCTGAGGGATCTGCGTCCTGGTTCTTGTACCCTTGTCAGAAGCAGCTGCTGCAGTGTGCATTCAAAGTTATCAGGCATGGAAAGCACCAAGAGGCACCTCACTGAATCCCCTGGACTCCAGACAGGCTCGTTCTTTCCCCCATTAGGTACCAGCAACTCTATCTCCTCTTGATAATCAGGGTCAGTTATCCTGCCAGTATGGTAATGTCTTTCTTTGCCTGCTTGTCTACTATTACGAGAAGCATGAAATTACTAGATGATAGTCCTAGCTAAGATTTAATGGAACACTTTTCATGTCTGTTGGCAAAAGACTTACTTCCCATTCTGGGACCCAAGACCTCTAATCCAGCAGAGTTTAAAGTTGTGGAAGGAGGAATCATAAATTCCCCCAATCAAACTGATGTTAAGAATAGCCACTCTGACTTCCATCCCTTGGTTCCTTTTCTATCATCAGGGACACAGAGCCATAAAATGGCAAGCAATTCAAGTATATAATACCTCTTGAAAGCAGCACCTCACCTCCTCAAAGTTTCATCCCCAGCTGGCTTCATAACCATGCCTTTAAGAACTAAATTACACAGCATTCCATCAGGCCAGAAGTTTCTGGGTGATGCATATAATGGTAGAATGGGTCCCTAGGTCATATGTTCATTGTTGAACCTCTAATCCTGTGAGTGCTTCCCTTGATCCAAGGAATGCCATGTGGAATTCCATTATGATAAATCAGACACTTTGTGGGCCCCTCTGATTATGGTTGCTGGAAAGGCAAAAGGTCACATTTATTGTCAATTTGAAAGCAATCTGGCATGCACAGAAATGAGAAATGCCAAAGGGATATGGGTGGGGCACTGACATCATCTGCAAAGTGCCTGAATCTGTCTCCTCATCTATAAATTGGACCAAATAATAATATATCTCAAAGGATTTCTATGGGAACTTGTTTTTGAAGTTGTATAGAAATGTAAGCTATAAATATTCCGTTTTTGATAGAAGCTACAAAAGAAATAAATATCATACTCCAGCCTCCAGAAAATGAGAACCTGGGGTTTTCTTGCAGATTATATTTCATACTTTGCCACCTGTGGTTAATATGTGACTTTAAATCTAAGATATAAAAATGAGGCAACTAAAAAGAAGTCATCTTAACTTACAAATGAAAAACAGAAAATAAAGATTTCCATTTTCAAAAGGATTGTTGCTCTTAATAAAACATACAAAAGAAATTAAGAATAATTAATTTTTAAAAATAAAGTCTGTAATTAAATATTTGGGCAGTTGATGGAGAGGCAGGTCATTTACTGGTTTATCTTAGAAAATATGATCACTGAATGATACCCTCGATTTCAAAAACTAATAAGAGTAATCATTAAGGTAGATTTTTATTTGTTTTTTATTTTTTAAAATTTAATTTAATTTTTTTTTTCCGGTATGCGGGCCTCTCACTGTTGTGGCCTCTCCCGTTGTGGACACGCAGGCTCAGTGGCCATGGCTCACGGGCCCAGCTGCTCCCCAGCATGTGGGATCTTCCAGGACGAGGGCACAAACCCATGTCCCCTGCATCGGCAGGCGGACTCTCAACCACTGCGCCACGAGGGAAGCCCGAAGGTAGATTTTTAAACATTATTTCAAAACTTATTAAATTGCTTTAAATCTATCAATGGCATTTTCTTTCTGTGAGGATCAACTAAAACTATTTTATACTCAGTAAGTACATATTCATTTTTGTGAAAATCCAGTTTCTGTTAAGCTGTATTAATTTTTGTGAACTTTCTAGGGAAAAATGATGGCATGGCCTTAGGAATATGAGGTTATATTGTGAAATGCAAGAGCCAGTCTTGTAGAAAGAAAAGTTGACTAGGAAAGAAAAGGCACTAGGCTGAGACTACAAAGAATAAGAAAGAAAGTTTAATGGCGCAGAGAGAGCATTTTTGTACCAAGAAGTTATTTTTAAGAGAAAGAACAGATCTGACCTACTTGGTCCAAATATGAATGTTCATGAGTGAGAATAATCTCAGGGAGACAGAAGAACTTCTCTCAGGAGAATGAGAGTGTCAAATGTCAGATGTGGTAATCAATTAATCTTTGAAAACTACTGTTATTTTTAAAGAGAGACAGTTTCCATTTGCAGAAATTTTCTTTGTCTTTCTTTTGTCATTTGTTATTATGGTTAATTGTAATTGCTTTAACTAAAATATATATATCTTGTTATAAATAAATATCAACATTAACTTTTATGAGACCACTGTAAAACCTGCACATTCCTGAGGCTGTTCAATTATTCTCTCATAGCTAAGGAATATCTAGTATCTCTTCTCACCCAGTGCCAGTAACAAACGACTTAGCACAAAATCTTAGCTGCATCTGAGAAATCTAGTTAGACCTGTCTCAAACCTCAAAGTAATAAGAAAAATAGAGGTCAAAGTCACACTCGGTAAAAAGGCATGATGAGATCCCTTACATCTTTTCACAAACGGCAAACATGAAAAGAAAAAATTCATTAATGACAACAAATGCCTGTCTCAAGTTTTCAGGCTGGACAAATCAGGACTTCTAACTATACCAATATTCAAGATTAATGTTCTCTTTTGTTCACATGGAGGACCCGAGACATGATTAAAGGTCTGTCTCTTGACCACATCCCCTCTAGTACTCTTTTTGCAAACAAAGAAATGATTTCCTTCTCATCATCCTTAGAGATAGCTATACCGTATTTTCATCCCCATACTCAGGAAAAATTTATATAATATTGTAAAGCAGATTGACTTTATGGATCTTACTACCTGTGGCATAAAAGTTGGTATATATGTATATATATATTCATATGCACATATGTATACATTTATAATATATATATATTTTATATATGCAATAAGTTTTACTCTTAACTTCTTGATGAATTACGCTTGTCTTCTATCAGCATAGAGGTATTCCCATGCAGTATTTAAAACTGGTGTTCTAGAGGAAATAATATTTTTGGCAATACCGAGGGGAGTGGAGTTTATTTTTTCCATTATAATGCACAAATGCAGAGAAGTTTGTTTCCTTTACACCTTCACACTTGGATGATATTTTAGATATTATTTTTCAAACTACCTTAAAAGAAATGTGCATCTCAAGGTATCTAATGATGAGTTCAATTCCCCCAAACCAGGATATATGTAAAAAGGAAAAAAATGAAATGTTTAAGAAGAGAAAAAAGTTACCTGATTGCCAGGACAGGAATTATTTTTAATTACAAGGTAATGATGAGAATCAGAACTCCAAGTCCCTGGTCTTACAGTTTATAGTAACATAATTTTCTATGAAGTTTAAATATGTAAAAATTGGAATACATTGTGTCAAAATGGAAAACTTAGATCAAATATTTTGTCAAAAATGGATGCTCAATTCAACTTAAAAATTTTAAACTGACTGCCAGTTACATTATACAAATTGAAACAGTTTTGTTCTATTCAAAGGAGAATACAAAAGAGTTAAAAGACAGAGTTTCTGATTTAGAGTATCTGGAAGACTATTATTTTATATATTTATTCTATTATGGTTTCTTGTTTAGCGACTTTATTTAGACTTAATTTGCATTACTGACAAGATATTCAACTAACCTGATCACCATACCACAATTCGAAATATTAAACAGATACAAGACAAAGTTGATTTTCCCTATTTGCTTCAAACACCTGGCTTTTCAAAGATAGAAAATTTTAATGCAAAGGAAATTCTGTGAACTAAAGATGCCACCTTTATGTAATACTGCTATTAAATGCTTATAATCATTTTATAAATTTACAACTGTATAATATATACATATATAATATATATAATGTATATTTAAGATGTTCAACAAAAATATGTGGTTCTAATGCAAATTCAAATATATAAAACTATCTTAAGTAAACCTAATAAGTAAATGTATCTGAGTTCAACAGTAAGAATGTGCTCTGAATATTCTGAATTCTCCTCAAATGACTATACCAAAAAAACATGAAAAAGAATGGAGAAAAAGATGGGAAAGGAACTAATATTTATTGAATGCTTTTCTCTGTTTTCAGTATATATTTTTTTAAAATTTTATTTATTTATTTATTTATTTTTTGCGGTACGCGGGCCTCTCACTGTTATGGCCTCTCCTGTTGCGGAGCACAGGCTCCGGACGCGCAGGCTCAGCGGCCATGGCTCATGGGCCCAGTCGCTCGGCGGCATGTGGGATCTTCCCGGACCGGGGCACGAACCCGTGTCCCCTGCGTCAGCAGGCGGACTCTCCACCACTGTGCCACCAGGGAAGCCCCTGTTTTCAGTATATTACACAGATCATCTTAAATAGCAATTGTCTTTCCTTCTGTACTCTGAATCAAGGGTTGGCAATTTTTTTTTTTTTCTATGAACAGCTAGATAGTAAATATTTTAGGCTTTGCCTATCTCTGTCACAACTATTAACTGTCAACGTAGCATAAAAGCAGCCATGGACTGTACATAACTGAATGAAGCACCTGTGTTCCAATAAACCTTTATTTATTAAGACTGAAATTGGAGTTTCATAAAATTTTGATGTCAAAAATATTCTTCTTGCAAATTTTTTGAGCTATTTTTAAAGGTAAAAAATATTCTTAGCTTGCAAATTGTACAAACAGGTGTCACGGTGAATTTGACCCACAGGCTAGAGTTTACTAACCTCTGCTCTAAATTTATCTCAGTATGATCTATATTTTAGCAAATTAATGTATTGATATTCTACCAAATTCAATTAAATTGATGGTTTAATTAAAGATCTATTTACTTTTATTCATCTTTTATGCCTGTATGGATTACATTTCCTTTATGTTTATTTTTCAGCACCCAAAACAATCCCATAAACTTGGGTAGAAACTGATAACTAAAGTCAAGGTGATTATTGCAATATTAAAATGTTAAATTTCATTAATTTTAAAATGAAATCTAAAAATCAATGCCTATGGTCTAAGGTACTTTTTTTTTTTCTTAACATCTTTATTGGCATATAATTATTTTACACTGCTGTGTTCGTTTCTGCTGTATAACAAAGTGAATCAGCTATACGTATACATATATCCCCTCCCTCTTTCGTCTCCCTCCCACCCTCTGTATCCCATCTCTCTAGGGGGTCACAAAGCACCAAGCTGATTTCCCTGTGATATGCAGCTGCTTCCCATTAGCTATCCATTTTACATTTAGTAGTACATATAAGTCCATGCCACTCTCTCACTTCGTCCCAGCTTACCCTTCCCCCTCCCCGCATCAAGTCCATTCTCTACTTCTGCATCTTTATTCCTGTCTTGCCCCTAGATTCTTCATAACCTTTTTTTTTTTTTAGATTCATATATATGTGTTAGCATATGGTATTTATTTTTCTCTTTCTGACTTACTTCATTATGTATGACAGACTCCCGGTCCATCTACCTCACTACAAAAAGCTCAATTTCGTTTCTTTTTATGGTTCAGTAATATTCCATTGTATATTTGTGCCACATCTTCTTTATCCATTCATCTGTCGATGGACACTTAGGTTGCTTCCATGTCCTGCCTATTGTAAATAGTGATGGATGACCATTGTGCTACATGACTCTTTTTGAATTATGTTTTTCTCAGAGTATATGCCCAGTAGTGGGATTACTGGATCATATAGTAATTCTATTTTTAGTTTTTGAAAGAAGCTCCATACTGTTCTCCATAGTGGTTGTATCAACTTACATTCCCACCAACAGTGCAAGAGGGTTCCCTTTTCTCCACGTCCTCTCCAGCATTTATTGTTTGTAGATTTTTTGATGATGGCCATTCTGACCAGTGTGAGGTGATACCTCATTGTGGTTTTGATTTGCATTTCTCTAATGATTAGTGATGTTGAGTATTCTTTCATGTGTTTGTTGGCAATCTGTATATTTTCTTTGGAGAAATGTCTATTTAGGCCTTCTGCCCATTTTTGGATTGAGTTGTTTGTTTTTTTGATATTGAGCTGCATGAGCTGCTTGTAAATTTTGGAGATTAGTCCTTTGTCAGTTGCTTCATTTGCAAGTATTTTCTCCCATTCTGAGGGCTGTCTTTTCAACTTCTCTATGGTTTCCTTTGCTGTGCAAAAGATTTTAAGTTTCATTAGGTCCCATTTGTTTATTTTTGTTTTTATTTCCATTTCTCTAGGAAGCAGGTCAAAAAGGATCTTGCTCTGATATATGCCATAGAGTGTTCTGCCTATGTTTTCCTCTAAGAGTTTTATAGTGTCTGGCCTTACATTTAGGTCTTTAATCCACTTGGAGTTTATTTTTGTGTTCATGTTAGGGAGTGTTCTACTTTCATTCTTTTACATGTAGTTGTCCATTTTTCCCAGCACCATTTATTGAAGAGGCTGTTTTTTCTCCATTGTATATTCTTGTCTCCTTTATTAAAAATAAGATATGTGTGGGTTAATCTCTGGGCTTTCTCTCCTGCCCATTGATCTATATTTCTGTTTTTGTGCCAGGACCATAGTGTATTGATAGCTGTAGCTTTGTAGTATAGTCTGAAGTCAGGGAGCCTGATTCCTCCAGCTCCATTTTTCTTTCTCAAGATTACTTTGGCTATTTGGGGTCTTTTCTGTTTCCATACAAATTGTGAAATTTTTTGTTCTACTTCTGTGAAAAATGTCATTTGTAGTTTGATAGGGATAGCATTGAATCTGTAGATTGCTTTGGGTAGTATAGTCATTTTCACAATGTTGATTCCTCCAATCCAAGAACATGGTATCTCTCTCCATCTGTTTGTATCATGTTTAATTTCTTTCATCAGTGTCTTATAGTTTTCTGCATACAGGTCTTTTGTCTCCTTAGGTAGGTTTATTCCTAGGTATTTTATTCTTTTTGTTGCAGTGGTAAATGGGAGTGTTTCCTTAATTCCTCTTTCAGATTTTTCATCATTAGTGTATAGGAATGCAAGAGATTTCTGTGCATTAGTTTTGTATCCTGCTACTTTACCAAATTCATTGATTAGCTCTACTAGTTTTCTGGTAGCATCTTTAGAATCCTCTATGTATAGTAAGTATCCTGTCATCTGCAAACAGTGACAGCTTTATTTCTTCTATTCTGATTCAGATTCCTTTTATTTCTTTTTCTTCTATGATTGCTGTGGCTAAAACTTCCAAAATTATGTTGAATAATAGTGGTGAGAGTGGGCAACCTTGTCGTTCCTGATCTTAGAGGAAATGGTTTTAGTTTTTCACCAGTGAGAACGATGTTGGCTGTTGCATTGTCATAAACGACCTATATTATATTAAGGTAAGTTCCCTCTATGCCTACATTCTGGAGGATTTTTATCATAAATGGGTGTTGAATTTTGTCAAAAGCTTTTTCTTCATCTATTGAGATGATCATATGGTTTTTCTCCTTCAATTTGTTAATACGGTTTGTCACATTGATTGATTTGCGTATTGAAAAATCCTTGCATTCCTGGGGTAAACCCCACTTGATCATGCTGTATGATCCTTTTAACGTGCTGTTGGATTCTTTTTTTTTTTTTTTTTTTTCGTGGTACGCGGGCTTCTCCTGTTGCGGAGCACAGGCTCCAGATGCGCAGGCTCAGTGGCCATGGCTCACAGACCTAGTTGCTCTGTGGCATGTGGGATCTTCACGGACCGGGGCACAAACCCACGTCCCCTGCATCAGCAGGTGGATTCTCAACCACTGTGCCACCAGGGAAGCCCCCGCATGCTGTTGCATTCTGTTTGCTAGTATTTTGTTGAGGATATTTGCATCTATGTTCATCAGTGATATTGGCCTGTAGTTTTCTTTCTTTGTTACATCTTTGTCTGGTTTTGGTATCAGGGTGATGGCCTCATAGAAAGAGTTTGGGAGTGTTCCTTACTCTGCTATACTTTGTAAGAGTTTGAGAAGGATCGGGATTAGCCCTTCTCTAAATGTTTGATAGAATTCGCCTGTGAAGGTATCTGGTCCTGGGCTTTTGTTTGTTGGAAGATTTTTAATCGCAGTCTCAATTACAGTGAGTGTGATTGGTCTGTTCATATTTTCTATTTCTTCCTGGTTCAATCTTAGAAGGTTGTTCTTTTCTAAGAATGTGTCCATTTGTTCCAGGTTGTCCATTTTATTGGCATATTGATGCTTGCAGTAATCTCTCATGATTCTTTGTATTTCTGCAGTGTCAGTTGTTACTTCTCCTTTTTCGTTTCTAATTCTATTAATTTGTGTCTTCTCCCTTTTTTTCTTATGAGTCTGGTTAATGGTTTATCAATTTTGTTTACCTTCTCAGAGAACCAGCTTTTAGTTTTATTGATCTTTGCTATCTCTTTTGGTTGGAGCATTTAATCCATTTACATTGAAGGTAATTATAGATATGTATGTTCTTATTACCATTTCCTTAACTGTTTTTGGTTTGTTATTGTAGGTCTTTTCCTTCTCTTGTGTTCCTGCCTAGAGAAGTTCCTTTAGCATTTGCTGTAAAGCTGGTTTGGTGGTGCTGAATTCTCTTAGCTTTTGCTTGTCTGTAAAGGTTTTAAGCTCTCCATCAAATCTGAATGAGATCCTTGTTGGGTAGAGTAATCTTGGTTGTAGCTTCTGCCCTTTCATCACTTTAATTATGTACTGCCACTCCCTTCTGGCTTGCAGAGTTTCTGCTGAAAGATCAGCGGTTAACTTTATGGGGGTTCCCTTGGATGTTATTTGTTGTTTTTCCCTTGCTGTTTTTAATATTTGTTCTTTCTATTTGATTTTTGATAGCTTGACTAATATGTGTCTTGGCATGTTTCTCCTTGGATTTATCCTTTATGGTACTCGCTGCACTTCCTGGACTTGATTGACTATTTCCTTTCACCTATTAGGGAAGTTTTCAACTATAATCTCTTCAAATATTTTCTCAGACCCTTTCTTTTTCTCTTCTTCTTTTGGGACCCTTATAATTCGAATGTTGGTGCCCTTAATGCTGTCCCAGAGGTTTCTGAGACTGCCCTTAATTCTTTTCATTCTTGTTTCTTTATTCTGCTCTGTGGGAGTTATTTCCACTATTTTATCTTCCAGGTCACTTACCCGTTCTTCTGCTTCAATTATTCTGCCATTGATTCCTTCTAGAGAATTTTTAATATCATTTATTGTGTTGTTCATCATTGTTTGTTTTCTCTTTACTTCTTCTAGGTCCTTGTTAAACGTTTCTTGTATTTTCTCCACTCTATTTCCAAGATTTTGGATCATCTTTACTATCATTACTCTGAATTCTTTTTTCAGGTAGACTGCCTATTTCCTCTTCATTTGTTTGGTCTGGTGGGTTTTTACCTTGCTCCCTCATCTGCTGTGTGTTTCTCTGTGTTCTCATTTTGTGTTTGGGGTCTCCTGTTTGCAGGCTGCAGGTTCGTAGTTCTTGTTGTTTTGGTGTCTGCCTCCAGTGGCTAAGGTTGGTTCAGTGTGTTGTGTAGGCTTCCTGGTGGAGGGGACTGGTGCCTGTGTTCTGGTGGTTGAGGCTGTATCTTGTCTTTCTGGTGGGCAGGACCATGTCCAGTGGTGTGTTTTGGGGTGTCTGTGCACTTAGTATGATTTTAGGCAGCCTCTCTGCTAATGGTTGGGGCTGTGTTCCTGTCTTGCTAGTTGTTTGGCATAGGGTGTCCAGCACTGTAGTTTGCTGGTGGTTGAGTGGAGCTGGGTCTTAGCGTTGAGATGGAGATCTCTGGGAGAGCTTTCACTGTTTGATATTATGTGGAGCTGGGAGGTCTCTGGTGGACCAGTGTCCTGAACTTGGCTCTCCCACCTCCGAGGCACAGGCCTGACACCCGGCCAAAGCACCAAGACCCTGTCAGCCACATGGCTTTTGGGAAGTCTGAGGTCTTCTGCAGGCATACAGTAGGTGTTCTGTGGGAGTTGTTCCACATGTAGATGTATTTCTGATATATTTGTGGGGAGGAAGTTTATCTCCATATCTTACTCCTCTGCCATCTTGAAGGTCTCCCCCCAGGGTATTTTTTAAAACATAAACCTTTAAAAGATGGTTAATATAATAGTTAAAAACTACATCTCATAGTATATGGAAAAGTATGTTCACTTTGACAAATTGTAATAAGAAATATGAATTCAAAAACATGTAAACTAGGATTCAGACCAAGATGATGGAGTAGGAGGGCACAGAACTTACCTCTCTCCATGAACACATGAAAAATACATCTACATGTGGAGCAGTTCTCACTGAAAACTAATCAGAGGCTGTTTGAAAGACTCTTGAACAACCAAGACTGTAGAAACATCCACACGGAATTGGGTAGGTAGGGAAGTGGAGAGATCAGGTCAGGACCCGTGCCCTTGGGAGGAAACTTAGAGGAAAGGGGAGAATACACAGGTGGATATCCTCCTTGGGGAATGAGCTGTTTGAGCCACATATTGAGCACCCCAGCCTTGGGGTCCAACATAGGGAAGACAATTCCCCCTAGGCTGCTTAGAAAACAAGTGAGATGAGCAAGAGGGCTGAAAGAAACCTAGACTCCACTCCTGAAGAGCACACAGATGCTTGTTTACTCCTGAAACAAGGTGTAGAAAACAGACTGAAACTGCATGGGACTTCAGCCAGCTTCCCACTGCTCTGGTGCACACCCCAGCCTGAGTCACGTGCTCACTCTGCCCCCCCTTGCTCTGCAACGCAGCTCTACAATAGGGCTGCCATGGGTGAGGGGAATGCTCAACTGGGAGGGGGGTAGCCAGTCCAGCCCAGAAATAGCATCTGAATGGGGGTGGAAGTAGGGCAGTCCTTACTGGTGATGGTAGAGGCAGTCCATCAGAAGCAGACCTGGACTCTGACTGCAGCCAGAACCAGCACAGCTTACTCACAGACTAACACCAAGCCCCACTGCAGGCCTTCTTGCTCCAGCACTGCTCCCCTCTGGGGTGAGGGTTCTGGAGCTGGGAAGGGGAAGAGGACACACTTAGAGGGAACAGAGCCAAGTTGGACCCGACCCTCAGGGCTTCTGTTCCAGCAACTTGGGACACAACTCCACCTCCAATAGGGTAGTGTTGGCCACTGAGCAGAGAAGACCTGGGTCACAATTTGCTCTGGTTCTAGCTCCTCCATCTCCAGCCCCACCTCCTACCAAGGTGATAGCTGACAGCACACCCTGGGGAAAGATGTGACTCATGCTCACATCAGATCCAGCTCTGCCACCAAAGCCACTGGGCACATGCAGACTGTATAGGGACACTCCCATATAAGGACATCCTTTCAAGACTGAAATAGGTAACTGATTTCATAAAGACAGAGAAAGTTAAGCAAAATAAGAAGACAGAGGAATTTGCTTCAACTGAAAGAACAAGAGAAAACTCCTGAAAAAACCTAATGAAACAGAAATAAATAACTTGCCAGATAAGAGTTCAAAGTATTAGTAATAAGAGTGCTAACCGAATTAGGGGAAAGAAAAGATGAACATAGTGAGAATTGTAACAAGGAACTAGAAAATATACAAAAGAACCAGTCAGAGCTGAAGAATAAAATGACTGAAATGAAAAACACACTAGAAGGAATTAACAGCAGACTAGGTGATACAGAAGAATCTATAAGTGATCTGGAAGATAGAATGATGGAAATCACTGAACCAGAACATCAAAAAGAAAAACAAATTAAAAAAATAGTAACAGTTTAAGGAACCTCTGGGACAACATCAAGGATACTAACAGTTGTATTATAGGGGTCCCAGAAGGAGAAGACAAAGAGAAAGGGGTAGAAAATGTACCTGATGAAAGTTATGTCTGAAAACTTTCTGAATCAGAAGAAAGAAACAGATATCTAAGTATAAGAAGCACAGAGGGTCCCAAGCAAGAGGAACCCAAACAGACCCAAACCAAGACATATCATAATTAAAGTAGTAAAGTTAAAGATAGAGACTTCTAAAGGCAGCAAGAGAAAAACAAAGAGTCACATACAAGGGAACGCTCCATAAGGCTATCAGCTGATTTTTTTTCTGAAGAAACTTTGCAGGTCAGAACTTGAAGCACTTTAATAAATTTAAAGTGCTTAAAGGAAAAGAACTTAGGGTACACCACCCAGCAGGATTATTATTTAAAATTGAAGAGACAAAGAACTTCTCAGACAAGCGAGATCTAGAAGAGATCATCTATACTAAACTTACCTTAAAAGAAATGTTAAAGGTTCTCCTCTAAGTGGAAAAGAAAAGCCTGAATTCTTGAATCAGTGGACAGACAAAAGCCACCAAGAAACCAACATTCTATGTTTCTAAGTCAGTGAAATTTGGGGTTTAGTTGTTATGACAGCCATCATTAGTCTAATGAGTATAACATCTCATGTGCAAAGTAGAACTATACTCCCCAAGGACATTCCTCCCCCGTTCTTTGCCATCTCAAAAAATGTGGCACCAACCACGCAGTTTCTCAAGGAGAAATCACCCCAACATCTATTTCTAAAACGTAAATCAGATTATGACAATCCCCTGCCTAAAACCCTTCAAAATTTTGTCTGTGAACTGAGTTAAATATCCGAATTTCTTATTATAGGTCCTCCAGTATCTTTAACCTCATTTATTTGCCACAGACCCTTGCAGTCCTTGCACTCCAGCCGAACTGGCTTCTTTCAGCTCCTCAAAAGTACTAAACTCTTTCCTAATACAAGAAATCTGAGCTTGTGTTACTCTCATCCTGGAATGCTCTGCCCACCATACTTGACCTGATTAATTCAGACCTCTGCTCAAATGCCACCTCCTCAGAATAGTCTTTCTGATCTTGTTGTGTAACTTACATCTCCCTTTTTTTCTCTTCCCATAACATTATATTTTTCTTCACAGAATTCTTTATATTTATTAGTATACAAACATTTTTCTTTCTATTGATTTGATGTCTATCTCACCTACTAGGCAGAATTTCCCACGTGGGTAGCAGGTGACACAAGCGATGCACCTGAGGTTCTATTATTAAAACTGTTATTTATGTTTCTTTTAATCTCATCCCATCAAAATTTATTCTTGAGTTATTTTATATACTTAGTATATTAGTGAAATAGTACTTGCATGCAATTTATAAATAAATATACATATGTTAATTGTTCCTTCTCAAATATTATTCTAATACAGCTATTCAATCAAACAAGTTTTAAAAACATTGCACTAGACCATAAACTCCACAAGAGGAGGGATTATGTCAGTCTCTGCACCCTTCAAATGGCCTTACACATGATTACACCCAATAAATACTTGTTTAATAGGTAAATGAATAATAAGCATTTCCAGTTTATTGTCTTTAATAATTAGTTGGAATTATTATATGTATGCTAGAGTAACTAAAGCTGTGTTTGTAAAAACAAATTATTCTAGGCTTGCTTTAATAAATAGACACAAATCAATTCAAATAATAGCATGCATTTGCATATAAACAATGTTCTAGAATCTTCTAAAATTATGTTGTCTCTTTCATAAAGGTTAAACACCACCATCTTCTGTAAGCTATTCATCTAGTCAGTTAAAACTCTCTTCAAGATAACACAAATGGAAATGTCAGCCTTGGCAAATGATCACAAATTCCAAATTAAATAGAATCTGAATTAATGAGGCTTTATGGTATCTTCAAGCCAGCAAAAATCATACTATGCTCAAGGTCATTACTTCCATTTTTTAAATGATAAATTTAACTTTTAAGTAAATGTGTGCTCATTAGTGATTCTCAAGCCCTATGGTACATTCATATCTTGCAATCATGTCTTGAGAAACATTGAAATAATTATTACTATTAAACTTCACATCTTTGGTATAATCAACACCATACTTTTACATTTTTTTCAAATCACATAGTTGCTTTACTATTTTCTAGACATATTAAAAACAGAAAAACTTCCTATTTTGAACATAATCTTTTATATATAATAGTTTTTTGTTTAAAGCAATTCCAATTACCTACCCCAGATTTCATTTACTTCCCTTTCTCTACTTCCCTTTAAGCTACAAGAACCCACTACTAGTTCTCCCTACTAGTAAGCTATCAGAATGAAGTGACAGAAGGTTTAGCAGGGCATTGATCTCTGATAACTACCAGTCTGTTTCTCTTCAATCAAAGCAGGAAGAATAAGTTGAGAATTCAATGTCAGAAGCTGGTGACAGACACTAATCTTCACCTACAATTACTAGTAGTACTTCCTCTCATTTGTTTATTCATTCAATAGTCAATATTTACAAAACGCCCTTATATGTCACGTGTTATAGATTCACGGATGAACAAAACAGGCTTAAACCCTGACTTCAGGGACTTCACTGTTCAGCAAGAGTTTTACACCCGTGAAAAGATATATAAGTATATTTTTGCAAATTGTGATAAATGCTAAAAATTGTAAGAACAGCTATTCTAATCACAGTCTACCCACAAACTGGTGATTTGATAAATGCAATCGACCATAATAGAGAAAGGAACATTTTTTAAAAATTCCATTCTGTATATTGGCAAATAGATGAGCATTAGCCAAGACTTTCCTCATTAGAATTCAAACACTGCTGTGCTGATTCACTCTCAATATTGTAACCACATCAGGCCTTGCTTTTCCCGCCAGACTTTATCTCAGTATTCTTGGTTACTCTGTATAGGAAAGTTGAGAAGGGTAAGTTAGAGGAAGTCAGAACTTAATTTTTTTAAATATATGTGTAAAATAATAAAATATCTACCATGGTAAACATTAAAGAACATTGAGATAAAGGAAGGGAAAAATAGAAGGCAATTAAAATGCTGACAATGCAATGGTCACTCTTACACACTAGCCAGAAAAAAATATATACATACAGCCTGATTGCATTTGGCCATCGACTATATCTATATCTATATCTATCTATCTATCTATCTATCTATCTATCTATCTATCTATATATATAAATGAATATAAGGAATACACATATATACACGTTTGGCTACAGAGTATATGTATATAAACATATATATAACATATGTATATATATATGTTTATATATGCACATTCCTAAGGAATATATTCCTTATAATATATATGTATATTTCTTAGCCAGATACAATCAGGCCAGTTCTAACTGAAATGGGTATCTTCTCCCAAGAGAATGTTCTCACATTCCAAGCCAAAATAGCGTTTTCAGTTGCCTGCACCAACATATTTAATATCATCTAAGGAAGTCACCCTTCAGTTTCTGCTGTGGAATGTGCTTAATTATCTCTTTTTTTTTCTGAGCTTCCAGAGAAAATATCAATGTAAACCTACAAGACAAATGAGAACACAGTTTAATTATTACCATTTTTTGGTGTGAAAACTTGGGATTTTTCCTACTGAAATCTGAAACCGGCCCCCAAAACACCAAGGGGAAGGAGAGACCAAGGAAAGAGGCAGAGCACACCAGCCAGATTGGTAGGTGGCAGGTTTAATAAGTAAGGGAACTTACTTAGGAGGCTTCTCTTGGGCAGCCACAAGATGAGTTCATTTCCACACCAGCCCTTAAGAATCTAAAAAGTTTATATAGAGCTCTTAATGGGATTCAGTCATGTATTCAGTCCAGATGGTCTCAACATCACATTGCTATCTCAAGGCTACATCCCTGAAAATGGCTCCCACTGTGGGAAAGGGGGGCAGAAGTTACATTCCAAGGAAAGGGGTGAGGAGCCTCGTATTTTCTGGGTCCAGCTCACCAGTGAACTGGCAGTCATATCCTCTCAATGATCTCCTCCAACACTATTAATTCAGGAAATGTGTAGTAATTCACCGAGGAGGGGAAGCTCTAAATGAGAACATTCTGTGTGGAACAATAGCATTCAGAAATGTACTTTCCTCTTATTGATTATCTTTTCCATTTTAATGGACATTCTTCTTGTTAATATTGTTATTATTTGAGGTTTCTTTTATCCAACACATAGGGAAGCAAAATATATATTCTATTTTTTTTTTTTTTTTTTTTTTTTTTTTTTCCCGCTATGCGGGCCTCTCACGGTTGTGGCCTCTCCCGTTGCGGAGCACAGGCTCTCGACGTGCAGGCTCAGCGGCCATGGCCCATGGGCCCAGCCACTCCGCGGCATGTGGGATCTTCCCGAACCAGGGCACGAACCCGTGTCCCCTGCATCGGCAGGCGGACTCTGAACCACTGTGCCACCAGGGAAGCCCACAAAATATATATTTTTATATAAAAATACAGGTATACCAATAAATTATTTCTACTTGCCAGCTTTCCCAAGGTAAGGTTGCTAGGTAGTATTTTGGTGCATTTTTATTATAATGATTAATTGTTAATCTAATTAGCATTACAAAAGAATGCCATTTTCTCATATTTCTAGGCAGATATTAATCTTTCCTATAATTCAATTTTGTATGGTCTAAAAACATCATTTTTACTGGGCATACACACAGAGAAAACCATAATTCAAAAGGACACATGCACCCCAATGTTCACAGCAGCACTAGGACATGGAAGCAACCTAATGTCCATCAACAGAGGAATGGATAAAGAAGATGTGGTACATATATACAATGGAATATTACTCATCCATAAAAAGGAACAAAATTGGGTCATTTGTAGAGGTGTAGATGGACCTAGACAGTGGCATATAGAGTGAAGTAAGTCAGAAAGATAAAAACAAACATATATTAACACATATATGTAGAATCTAGAAAAGTGGTATAGATGACCTTACTTGCAAAGCAGAAATAGAGACAAAGACATAGAGAACAAATGTACATATACCAAGGGGAAAAGGGTGGGGTGGGAAGAATTGGGAGATTGGGATTGAAACATATTCACTATTGATACTATGTATAAAATAGAAAACTGAGGGGAACATACTGTATAGCACACAGAACTCTACTTAATGCACTGTGGTGTCCTAAATGGGAGGGAAATACAAAAAGGAGGGGATAGGGCTTCCCTGGTGGCGCAGTGGTTGAGAGTCCGCCTGCTGATGGGGACGCGGGTTTGTGCCCCGGTCTGGGAAGATCCTACGTGCCGCAGAGCGGCTGGGTCCCTGAGCCATGGCCGCTGAGCCTGCGTGTCCGGAGCCTATGCTCTGCAACAGGAGAGGCCACAACAGTGAGAGGCCTGCGTACCGCAAAAAAAAAAAAAAAAAACCAAAAAGGAGGGGATAAATGTATATGTATGGCTGATTCCTTTTTCTGTGCAGTAGAAGCTAACATGATGTTGTAAAGCAACTATACTCCAATAAAAATTAATTAAATTTTTTAAAATTAAAAACAACAACAACACAAAAAAATGAGGTAGGGTCAGTACTTCCTCTCCTTGTAATTTTAGCAGAAGAGACACTATATGACCTCTGAGATTAGGTCATAAAATGTGATATAGCTTCTACCTGGTCCTCTTAAAATACTTGCTCTTAGAATCCAGCTGCCATCCCTGTGTGGAAGGCCAAACTGGCCCCATATAAAACACCATATGGAAAGCCCACACATAAATGCCAGCCCACAGCCCAGTTGAGTTTCCAGTCATGCTACACCATAACTGCCAGATGTGAATGAAGATGTCTTCTGATGATTTCAAACCCCATCCTTCCAGTCTTTCTAGCTGAGGCCCTGACACAACAAAGCAGAGATTAGCTGTCCCACTGTTGTTATTTTATGCTTGCTGAGTTTGGGGGTGATTTGTTACTGAAAGAAGAGGGAATTGTTAAATATCAGAAGATGAAAGGATTTAATAGTTTCTGAAAACTATAACTTGAAGGTTTAAGACTCTAAGGTTGTAAAGAACAGGAGCCAGGAAAGCAAGGGATTTAAAGCAAATGTCTTCAAGTCTTTGTCAAGTTGAATTCCCAATAAAATGTCCCAAACAGAAAACTGAGTAATTTGGTCTCCTTTAAAATATAAGACATTACATTTAAAAATATTCATATATGTACCAATAAATCCCATTCCAATTTAAAAAAAATCATTTTTTCATGTATCTACAAATATCTGAATTTTAGATTTTTAGGACTGTTGCATTTCTTCTATCATGTATCTTCTAATCTGATCTTCTGTACTCATTTATTTTCTTGTTGTTATTTATCTTTTACTTATGGGAGAGGATAATTTTAATTGCTAAAGATTTTAACTATCATATGTTACATTCTATATATTGTTATAGATTTTTCATACATTTAAGGAGTGAAATACATTTAAGTTTCATGGCATCATGAATTTCAGTACAGTTAGGAAGATATTCTCTACTTCTGTAAGGTGAAATTGACATTTCTTTCCATTCTTCTTTTTTATCAGTTATTATTATTTTTTCCATTAAACTTTAAGCAAGCCCCCAGAATAGCTAACTAGCAGCAAATTCCTGAATGGACTGCTGCTGAATCCAAAGCAATGTTTGAATGAATTAATGAATAAATAAATAAATAACTGTAACTGTGACCAAGTTTCCCACTCTTCTGCCAAGTCTAAGTGCAACACAAGATTCTTTCATCCCTTAAGAAAGAACTTTAGGCTGAGAATGAGGCCAAGACTTGATGTTGGCCATTCCTCTGAGGGACACTTCAGTCCATGAGGATGCCTGGGACAGCTTTCCCTCAGCCATCTTTACCCTGTTCCACAGCCTTAATAGTGATATTTTACAACTGACTGGGAACACAGAACTTTCTTTCTAAAGCAAATTTTAACTGATTTCAAGAAAAATGTCATTTCTCCCCATCAGAAGAGGAAGGTACAAGAGGAAGGAAACTTGAGTAAAGGAGAGATAGAGGAAAGAAGAGGTAAGCTAGTAGCTTCATCTTTAAATGCAGAGAGTTTGTAATTCTGTCTAAAATTGATAGAGCAAAAATAGAAAAAAGAAACTGAGTGAAACTGAATTTTTTATAGTAACAAATGTAAAAAAACAGATGAACTGAAAATAATAACTATATTAGGAAGAGAGGAGGCATAAGATGGAGAGGTGGTATGAATTAGTTAAGGCCTTGTCTACTGAACTCCTGCTAGAATAGATTATGTCTAAAGTTGATAAATCAAGAAAGAAAAGTAAAAGCATATTATTTGGAGGTCCAGACATAGCGACAAGAAGAATTAAAAATGGAAATTTGGAACTGGGAATAGTGGAGGGTAGAGCAGAAGTCAGGGAGGGTAGAGCCATATAAGCCTTTCTGCGATTTTATATTTAAATCATGTGCACGAACTACTGTGATAAAACCTAAATATATGCATAAAGAGGCAAAGCAAACCCAATGATCAGTCTTAGCATTACCAACAGTTAGACAGTATCGTCTAATAATAAGATGCAGTAACAATGAATTACTATGAATTATTTTTGCCTTAAAAAGAACCTAAACGTAATTGAACATTTATATTCTAACCACCAGTTTATTGGAAATACATGGAGAAAAAAAAAATTTAAGCTAAACGAGTCAAGAAGGAAGCAAGCAATCGAATTCCAAAATGTCGGACATACTAAAGGACAAATGATCTAGTTTCTAACAAATCAATGGCAAATAAAAAGGGTGGGGGAAGAGACTATTACAGCATGAAAGGGACTTAAGAGACATAAAATATGAATACAATATGTGAAACACAATTGATTCCTGATTTGAATAAACCAACTGTAAGGATTCAACTTCGAGAAACAAGAAAATTTGAATATAGACTGGATATCAAATGACATTAAGGAATTACAATAAGGCATGATAATGACAGAATGAGTATGTTAAAAATGCCTTTGTGGTTACAAATGAATATGAAAGTATTTATAGGTAAAATCACATGATATCTTGAATTTGCTTTTAAAATGTCTCAGCAAAATAAAATGTTGGGGGTAGTAGTGATAAAAAATGATGAAAATAAATGATTTTTGTCTCCAGGTGATGAGTACATTGTAGTTCATTATACAGTACTATATTCTCAATTTTTGTGTATATTTGAAAGCTTCTACAATAAAAAGATTTTTAAATTTTAAGAAGCAAATGGATTCAGATGTACTGGGAGGTTTTATTTAGTAATGTATGATTGTGTCAAAAAATTAAAATACATAGATAAGCAAAATTAAGATTGAAATCATACAGTGTTATTGTGATATATACCACTCCACATCTTTTTCTAAGTATGTGTGTGGGTAAGATAGTGGTGGTTTCCACTTGAAGAAATATGATTTCTCCTGAGAGACAGGAATTAAGACCTGGACAAGAGTGCTGAGCTGATTCTAGGGTTGGTTTGTGACAACTTGTAAAACGCTCTGGACCCAGCTACTGTATACTTGCCTTGGAAACAGGATTATGAGTGAACCTTAGAAGAATCATGAGTTTGTGAGCACAGCCAACCTTCCTGTTGGTATTTCTGGCTGAAGAAAAGAACACTGAACAAAGAATTTTCCTCCCTCACAACCCAAGGATCATTGGGCTGGGCAGGAATGTGAACCAGAAGAGGGGGCAGTGAAAGAGCAGGCTTGACCCTAACCATATCATTTCAGGCTGACGAATCACACGGGCAACATCTGCCTTGCTGGAAACCTAGTAAAGCAACCAGCATTCAGTGCTATTGTACAGTCTTTCACCCTCAAGGAAGAGCTTCTCAATTCTAGCTTTTGCAACATGGCTAGGAAAAGTAGGATGGGTCCTTTCGACTTGAGAAAACAGCCCTAGGTATTCTTGGAAATATCAATGAGGAAGGAGCCCAAGGTGAGAAAAACATTTTACTAGTCTTTGTAGGAAGGTGCTCCACGGTCATGTAGTAAATGTTGGGAACTATTTATTGAAAAGCCATTATTGGCTCCCTAAACAGTTAAGGAGAGTATTTCAGTTAAATATGTATTTACATAAATATGATCATATGTACATATTCTTTGTTTTATCCCATTTAATAAATTGTGAACATGTCAATAAATAAACTATAATGCTATCTTGCTTGCAAGTATTCCATTACAGTACTACACTTCAGTTTGCTCAGTTTACCCTTTTATATCTAGATATTTAGGTTGTTTCCCAATTTTTACTATTATAAAAAATGACATATAGTTTATAGTTAAATAAATAGTTAAATAAAATGACATATAGTTTACAGTTAAATCTTTGTGCTTATCCTTGTTTTCCTAGGGTGAATTTCAAGCAGTAGAATTTCTGAGTCAATATGGTATTGTGAATGAACAAAACAAAATGAACTCCCCAGAACAGAGTTAGTATATGTAAAGTATTAAATATATGATAAAGTAGACAACATGGATTAGTGTAGAATGGAATTATTTTACAATAAACGCTACTAAGCCAATTGCTTAGCTATTCATCAGATTTATTTTTTATACCCCTTTTTGTCATGTAAATAGTTTAAGATGGCTTACTAAGATATGTATCAAACTGCAAGATAAGGTAAATTTTAGATGGGAGAAACAAAGTAAGGAAAAAACAAACAAAAGGAGAGAGGTGTTTGTTTTAATGTACGCCTTGAAATAGTATATATTTGCTGGACATAGCCACAAACTTTACATTTCTAGCATCAAATGAGAAGACAGAAAGTAGTTGTAGTTGTTTAATTCACATAGATAATGAAATAAAGACAACCTAGTTGCTAGGAAGAAGCACAAATACTTGTCTGTAAACCCTGAAGGAAAATCCCCCTAGGCTTTCCTACAGAACAAGGTATAAAAGAAATGGACAACACCCTTACAATATGCATAGCAATGCATTTCATCAGGCTGTTTACTGAAACATCCTTCAACATAAATTAATGGCATTGTGTCGGAAGTGCAAATCAATACAAACTCCACAGGGGAAGGTGAGCAATAAAATGCAGTCCACACAGGCAGCAACCTATTGTATTGATTTCATCTAGGACAGAGTATCTAAAGGAGGATAAAGAGCACATTTTTAAACTCAATCACTCTTAAATACAGTTTCTCTCAACCAGAGTTCTGACAGATGTAGAGCATTAGTGAGTTTATACTTCTGAAATGTATGATGAGTATAGCCACATTAAAAGTGGTGAACAGACCAATGAAATCCCTCACAAGTATACATAAACCTTGGTATAAGTCCACCTCGTCTCTCTGAAGTGATCAGTGCAAGTAGCTTTAAACAGTTTAGATAGAATAACTGATCAGTAAATGGGTCCATAACCTTTAGATCATGGCTGTAATTAAACACTGATATAAAGATATATTTAATATGTAATATTCCTGCTAGACTGTAAGCTTTGAGGGCAGGAATCATAGCTATCTCACTCATACAAAACTGAAATATCATAGGAATTTACAACTCATCACTACCACCTCTTTGTGTCTGGCATGGAATACTGACCTATAAACTCAGGCTTGTAATTTATAAGCCAAAGAGTGGCACATATGTCCGACAGAATGTCCACTAAGTTAACCATCTATAATTTGGGGGGGATTAAAAGAGCTTCTGTTTTATGAAAAGGAATACACTAAAACTTGGGATCTCACGTCATCAAATTCTACCTGTTGAGTTGAGGAACATGCAAGCAAGAGCTAAAGCCCAAAATTAAGACAGATTCTTGACAATGTTAATGTCAGGAATTCCTCCCCAATTGCTTTGTTTAGCTTAAAGCTTTAATCATACTCTATCTGGGTGCTGCAAAGTTTGAACTGGGGACCTTTGGTTTACAAACTGGAAGAAGTAAATCTTCCAGGTAGTAATTTTCCAGAAGTATTGTACTCCTTAAAAAAATGAATCTCTAATTGATGGCCGTGTAGGCAGCTGTGGAACTCATATTTCACAGCTTGCTTTCTTAGGATACACCCTGCCTGCTGGCAGATGAGGGCAGGATCAGGGTGGGGGAGAAAAGTAAGAAACATATAAGCCTTCTTCTCTTTCTCTTCATTCTTTGTCCTTGTTTACTTTGGTGCCGACCAGCACTCACCAGCCTGGAAGGCTTGTCTACTCACCCGCCAGGATGGGTTGGGGCTGGGAGCTGAGGTTCGGGCTTTGGAGGTCGGATCACAGGGAGAGGACTGGGGTTGGCTGCGTGAACATAGCCTGAAGGGGGCTAGTGCACCATAGCTAGCCGGGAGGGAGTCAGGGCAAAAGTCTGGACCTGACTAAGAGACAAGAGACCACTGTTTCGGGGTGAGCGAGGAGAGGGAATTCAGAGCACCGCCTAAACGAGCTCCAGAGATGGGTGTGAGACGCTGCTGCTGCTGCCGCCACCAAGAAGCCTGTGTGCAGCACAGGTCACTATCCACACACCCCTCCCAGGAGCCTGTGCAGCCCGCCACTACTGCTAGGGTCCTGTGATCCAGGGACAACTTCCCTGGGAAGACACACAGCAGGCCTCAGGCTATTGCCACATCACGCCAGCCTCTACGCCACAGGCTCTCCCCACATTCCAATTGTAACTACCATACCCCTCCCTCTCTGAAGCCTGAATGAGCAAGAGCCCCCGAATCAGCTGCTGCTTTAACCCTGTCCAGTCTGGGTGGGAACAGATGCCTGAGGGTGACCTACATGCAGACGTGGGGTCAAAACCAAAGCTGAACACCAGAAGCTGTGGAAACAAAGAAGAGAAAGGGAAATTTCTCTGTGCAGCCTCAGGAGCAGTGGATTAAATCTCCACAATCAAGCTGAGGTATCTACATCTGTAGAAGACCTGAATAGACAACGAATCATCCCAAAATTGAGGTGGTGGACTTTGGGAGCAACTGTAGACTTGGGGATTGCTGTATGCAACTGACTAGTTTCTGATTTTTACATTTATCTTAGTACAGTTTTTAATGCTTGTTATCATTGGTGGATTTGTATTTTTTTGTTTGTTTGTTTTCTGTACGTGGGCCTCTCACTGTTGTGGCCTCTCCCGTTGCGGAGCACAGGCTCCGGACGCGCAGGCTCAGCGGCCATAGCTCACGGGCCCAGCCGCTCTGCGGCATGTGGGATCTTCCTGGACCGGGGCATGAATCCGTGTCCCCTGCATCGGCAGGCGGACTCTCAACCACTGCGCCACCAGGGAAGCCCGGTGGATTTGTTTATTGGTTTGGTTGCTCTCTTTTTAAAAATTTTTATTTTAATAATTTTTATTTTTTCACTTATTTGTTTTTTCTTTCTTTTCTCCACACTTTTCTTCTGAGCTGTGTGGCTGACAAGGTTTTGGTGCTCCAGCCTGGTGTCAGGCCTAATCCTCTGAGATGGGAGAGCCGAGATCAGGATATTGGACCACAACAGACTGCCTGGTCCCACATAATATCAATTGGGAAGAGCTCTCCCAGAGATCTCTGTCTCAATGCTAAGACTCAGCTCCACCCAACGGCCAGCAAGCTCCAGTGCTGGACACCCCATGCCAAACAACTAGCAAGAAAGGAACACAACCCCAACCATTAGCAGAGAGGCTCCCCCAAATCATACTAAGTTCACAGACACCCCACAACACACCATCGGTTGTAGTCCTGCCCACCAGAAAGACAAGATACAGCCTTAGCCACCAAAACCCAGGCACTAGTCCCCTCCATCAGGAAGCCTACACAACTCACTGAAAAAACCTTACCCAGTGGAGGCAAACACCAAAAACTTTGGGAACTGCAAACCTGCAGCCTGCAAAAAGGAGACCCCAGACACAGTAAGTTAAGACAAAGACAAAAACTGACAAGACAAAGAAACACACAGCAGATGAAGGAACAAATAAGAACCAACAAGACCAAACAATGAAGAGGATAAAGGCAGTCTACCTGAAAAATAATTCAGAGTAATGACAGTAAAGATGATCAAAATCTTGGAAATAGAATGGAGAAAATATAAGAAACGTTTAACAAGGACCTAGAAGAACTAAAGAGCAAACAAACAATGATGAACAACACAATAAATGAAATTAAAAGTTATCTAGAAGGAATCAATAGGAGAATAACTGAGGCAGAAGAACAGATAAGTGACCAGGAATATAAAATAGTGGAAATAACTCCCACAGAGCAGAATAAGGAAAAAAGAATTAAAAGAATTGAGGACAGTCTCAGAGACTTCAGGACAACATAAAAGTCACCAACATTTGAATTATAGGGGTCCCAGAAGAAAAAGAGAAAAAGAAAGGGACTGAGAAAATATTTGAAGAGATTACAGTTGAAAATTTCCCTAATATGGGAAAATAAATAGTCAATCAAGTCCAGGAAGAGCACAGAGTCCCATACAGGATAAATCCAAGGAGAAACACGTCAAGATACATATTAATCAAACTATCAAAAATTAAATACAAAGAAAAAATATTAAAAGCAGCAAGGGAAAAGCAACAAAGAATATACAAGGCAATCCCCATGTAAGCTGATCTTTCAGCAGAAACTCTGCAAGCCAGAAGGGGGTGGCAGGACATATTTAAAGTAACGAAAGGGAAAAACCTACAACCAAGATTACTCTACCCAGCAAGGATCTCATGCAGATTCGACGGTGATATTAAAACCTTTACAGACAAGCAAAAGCTAAGAGAATTCAGCACCACCAAACCAGTTTTACAACAAATGCTAAAGGAACTTCTCTAGGTAGGAAACACAAGAGAAGGAAAAGACCTACAATAACAAACTCAAAACAATTAAGAAAATGGTAACAGGAACAAATGTATTGATAATTACCTTAAATGTAAATGGATTAAATGCTCCAACCAAAAGACACAGATTGGCTGAATGGATACAAAAACAAGACACATATATATGCTGTATACAAGAGACCCACTTCAGATCTAGGAACACATACAGACTGAAAGTGAGGGGATGGAAAAAGATATTCCATGCAAATGGAAATCAAAAGAAAGCTGGAGTAGCAATTCCCATATCAGACAAAACAGACTTTAAAATAAAGACTATTACAAGAGACAAAGAAGGACACTGTATAATGATCAAGGGATCAATCCAAGAAGAAGCTATAACAACTGTAAATATTTATGCACCCAACATAGAGCACCTCAGTACATAAAGCAAATGCTAACAGCAATAAAAGGGGAAATCTACAGTAACACAAGAACAGTAGGGGACTTTAATACCCCACTTACACCAAAGAACAGATCATTCAAAATGAAAATAAATAAGGAAACACAAGCTTTAAATGACACATTAAACAAGATGGACTTAATTGATATTTATAGGACATTCCATCCAAAAAAGGCAGAATACACTTTCTTCTCAAGTACTCATGGAACATTCTCCAGGATAGATCACATCTTGGCTCACAAATCAAGACTTGGTAAATTTAAGAAAACTGAAAATATATCAAGCATCTTTTCCGACCAAAATGCGATGACACTAGATATCAATTACAGGAAAAAAACTATAAAAAATACAAACACATGGAGGCTAAACAATATGCTACTAAATAACCAAGAGATCACTGAAGAAATCAAAGAGGAAATAAAAAAGTACCTAGAAACAAATGACAATGAAAACATGATGACCCAAAACCTATGGGATCCAACAAAAACAGTTTGAAGAGGGAAATTAATAGCAATACAATCCTACCTCAAGAAACAGGAAAAGTCTCAAGTAAACAACCTAACCTTACACCTAAAGCAATTAGAGAAGGAAGAACCAAAAAAACACAAAAACCCAAAGTTAGCAGAAGGAAAGAAATCATAAAGATCAGATCAGAAATAAATGAAAAAGAAATGAAGGAAATGAGAGAAAGATCAATAAAACTAAAAGCTGGTTCTTTGAGAAGATAAACAAAATTGATAAACCATTAGCCATGCTCGTCAAGAAAAAAAGGAAGACGACTCAAATCAATAGAATTAGAAATGAAAAAGGAGAAGTAACAACTGACACTGCAGAAATACAAAGGATCATGAGAGATTACTACAAGCAACAATATGCCAATAAAATGGACAACCTGGAAGAAATGGACAAATTGTTAGAAAAGAACAACCTTCCAAGACTGAACTAGGAAGAAATAGAAAATATGAACAGACCAATCACAAGCAATGAAATTGAGACTGTGATTAAAAATCTTCCAACAAACAAAAGCCCAGGACCAGATGCCTTCACAGGTGAATTCTATCAAACATTTAGAGAAGAGCTAACCCCAATCCTTCTCAAATTCTTCCAAAATATAGCAGAGGGAGAAACACTCCCAAACTCATTCTATGAGGCCACTATCACCCTGATACCAGAACCAGACAAAGACGTCACAAAAAAAACTACAGACCAATATCACTGATGAACATAGATGTAAAAATCCTCAACAATATACTAGCAAACAGAATCCAACAGCACATTAAAAAGGATCACACACCATGATCAAGTGGGATTATCCCAGGAAGGCAAGGATTCTTCAACACATGTAAATCCATCAATGTGATACACCATATTAAGAAACTGAAGGATAAAAACCATATGACAATCTCAATACACGCAGAAAAGCTTTCAACAAAATTCAACACCCATTTATGATAAAAACCTGCAGAAAGTAGGCATAGAGGGAACTTTCCTCAACATAATAAAGGCCATATATGACAAACTCACAGCCAGCATTGTTCTCAATGGTGAAAAGCTGAAACCATTTCTACTAAGATCAGGAACAAGACAAGGTTGCCCACTCTCACCACTCTTATAGTTTCGGAAGTTCTAGCCACAGCAATCAGAATAAAAAAAAAGAAATAAAAGGAATCCAAATAGGAAAAGAAGAAGTAAAGCTGTCACTGTTTGCAGATGACATGATAATATACATAGAGAATCCCAAGGATGCTACCAGAAAACTACTAGAGCTCATCAATGAATTTGGTAAAGTTGCAGGAGGATACAAAATTAATGCACAGAAATCTCTGGCATTCTTATACACTAATGATGAAAAATCTGACAGTGAAATTAAGAAAACACTCCCATTTACCACTGCAACAAAAAGAATAAAATACATCGGAATAAACCTACCTAAGGAGACAAAAGACTTGTATGCAGAAAACTATAAGACACTGATGAAAGAAATTAAACACGATACAAACAGATGGAGAGAGATACCATGTTCTTGGATTGGAAGAATCAACATTGTAAAAATGACTATACTACCCAAAGCAATCTACAGATTCAATTCAATGCCTGTCAAACTACCAATGGCATTTCTCACACAAGTAGAACAAAAAATTTCACAATTTGTATGGAAATGCAAAAGATCCCAAATAGCCAAAGCAGTCTTGAGAAAGGAAAATGGGGCTGGAGGAATCAGGCTCTCTGACTTCTGACTATACTACAAAGCTACAGTAATCAAGAGAGTATGGTATTGGCACAAAAATAGAAATATAGATCAGTGGGCAGAACAGAAAGCCCAGAGATTAACCCACACACATATGGTCAACTTATTTGTGACAAAGGAGGCAAGAATATACAGTGGAGAAAAGACACCCTCTTCAATAAGTGGTGCTGGGAAAACTGGATAGCTATATGTGAAAGAATGAAATTAGAATGCTCCCTAACACTGTATACAAAAATAAACTCCAAGTGGATTAAAGACATAAATGTAAGGCCAGACACTATCAAACTCTTAGAGGAAGACATAGGCAGAATGTTCTATGACATCAATCACAGCAAGATCCTTTTTGACCCACCTCCTAGAGAAATGGAAATAAAAACAAAAATAAACAAATGGGATCTAATGAAACTTAAAAGCTTTTGCACAGTCAAGGAAACCATAAAGAAGATGAAAGACGACCCTTAGAATCAGAGAAAATTTTTGCAAATGAAGAAACTGACAAAGGATTTATTTCCAAAATATACAAGCACCCCATGCAGCTCAAATTCAAAAACACAAACAACCCAACCCAACAATGGGCAGAAGACCTGAATAGACATCTCTCCAAAGAAGGTATACAGATTGCCACTAAACATATCAAAGGATGCTCAACATCACTAATCATTAGAGAAATGCAAATCAAAACCACAATGAGGTATCACCTCACACTGGTCAGAATAGCCATCATCAAAAAACCTACAAACAATAAATGCTGGAGAGGGTATGAAGAAAAGGGAACCCTCTTGCACTGTTGGTGGGAATGTAAATTGATACAGCCACTATGGAGAACAGAATGGAGGTTCCTTAAAAAACTAAAAATAGAACTACCATACAACCCAGCAATCCCACTAGTGGGCATATACCCTGAGAAAACCACAGTTCAAATAGAGTCATATAGCACAATGTTCATTGAAGCTCTATTTACAATAGCCAGGACATGGAAGCAACCTAGGTGTCCATTGACAGATGAATGGATAAAGAAGATGTGGCACATATATACAATGGAATATTACTGAGCCATAAAAGGAAATGAAATTGAGTTATTTGTAGTGAGGTGGATGATCCTGGAGTTTGTCATACATAGTGAAATAAGTCAGAAAGAGAAAAACAAATACCATATGTTAACATGTATATATGGAATCTAAAAGAAAAAAAAATGGTTCTGATGAACCTAGGGGCAGGACAGGAATAAAGATGCAGAAGTAGAGAATGGACTTGGGGAGGGGGAAAGGTAAGCTGGGACGAAGTGAGAGAGTAACATTGACATATATACACTACCAAATGTAAAATAGCTAGCTAGTGGGAAGCAGCTGCATAGCACAGGGAGATCAGCTCTGTGCTTTGTGACCACCTAGAGGGGTGGGATAGGGAATGTGGGAGGAAGATGCAAGAGGGAAGGGATATGGGGATATATGTATACATATAGTTGAATCATGTTGTTATACAGCAAAACTAACACAACATTGTGAAGCAATCATACTCCAATAAAGATGTTTAAAAAACGGAAGGGCAGATAAGCCAGCTGAGGAATTTCCCAGCCAGCCCACAGAAGCAGGGGAAAAAAATAAATTGGTGGTGTTTTTAAAATAAAGAAACAAACAAATAAATAAATAAAATTTATTTTAAAAAATATGCATAGCAAACCAAGAAGTTAAGTAAAATATTTAAATAGTTTTCATATGTATCCTCGATCTTAATATTAGGGGAAAAAGTAAATTTCCATAATTACATTTGAATTTAACAAAGCTTGTATTTAATCCAAGAATCCAAACTAAACTCAGGTAATATTTCATTTGCCTGTAACCTCAGTAATCAAGAAAAAAAGTTTTTCTTGAAAATAGACTAAATGAAATTCATTGTTGAAACAACAGTTTGCACAACTACTTGAAGTGAAAAACAGTAGAGCCCTATGCTGAAAAAAAACAAAGGGCAGGGTAGCATACATGTTACCCAGGAGCCTAAATCAATGGTACCCATCTGTGGAACATTGATGACTTGCTGGACTATCTCTGCAGAGAATTCTGAAGTAGAAGGGGGAGGGGGATACAGTGATAGAGCAGAAATTGAGAGGGAAAAGGGGGAATTAATGGTTTGAGGCTTTAGGAGAGGCAGGCAGGGTCCCTGGGAGTTTGCTAGAGAGAAAGAAAGAATTGAATCGACAAACATGACTTGATCCACTGAGTCAACAAACATCTGAATGCTTACAACATGCCAGACCATGGTCCAGGCATTAATGACATCAATTTCAAATACTTGAAATAATACCTTCCAAGACATAGAACTCAGTAGTCCTTGATAAAATATTATATAACTGAAGCAAAGTAAGAAATGTGAGTACCAAGAAATGCAGAGCAAATGGCAAGAGTTGACATGAGCAAATAAGCAGGACCAATAACTGCTGGTTTCGACTGTCACAACTAAAGCCTATCATCAGTTGAGGGATGCCAAAGTACTTGTGTTCCTTTGTTTTTATTTTTCCCTTGGAGAAATATGCTTTTTACCAGCCTGTATATTAGAACATGACTTATATTTCATAATATTAAGAGTCAGTTTTAAGTTGATGAGAGCAACAGTTCTTTTCTTTTCTCTGGTAGCATACATGGAATGTGTGGTCTCCTCTGAACCCCAACACACACACTCCTGATGTTCTTATTTGGATTTATTTGCAGTTTGGAGCAAGATTTATAACTGCAAAACCTCTAAACAGAATGTTGACTAAAATTTTATTTGCTTGACAAAATTAACAGTGTTGTAGACCTAAGATCAACAGATCTATAAATCTAAGATAAAAGCTTACTTTGAAACATATAATATTTCAAGGCTCCAGGGCCATATATGTCCTTACAGTGTCAGCTACTTTCTTTTGCCCCACCTCTATTTGAAAAACTGCTGTGGTGTCTTCTCTCCTAATCTGAGTTAAGTATCACATTTTTCCTCTGGTCTTGTCCTCACTGAGAGTCGCTTAAAGACAGGTGCCCTCCTTCTGTCAGCTGCTTGCTGTTCATCACTCACTGAAATAACAAGGCTCAGATAAAACCTTAGTCTGCTCTACCCCTATTCATCTGAGGGGAAACGTCTTAGGAGAATACCAGGTGCCGTGTATAATTTTATAAATGGTAACCCAGTTAAAAAACAAAAACTAAATGATTATTACCACAAACATCCAAAAGATACATTTTAACATCTTAAGCATAATAGAAATTCAATAAATATTTGCTGAATCCGTGTACAGATGAATGATAAAGAAAATCAACCTGCTTTTTTTATTCACTATAGAGTTGAATTATACACATGTAATGATATGATGTTCTATTTACTTGTTCTGCGTAATATTTTCCATGATTTTATATTACTGTTCTCTTTTCTAACCTATGAAATATTATATTCTGCAACTTAAATATATAAAAATTTTAATTACAAGTGGCACATTTGTAGACTGGGGTCTTCTCCTTAATAAAAACTATTTTTGACCCAGAGGATAACAGAGTCAAGACCACTTCCATCTATTTGGTCAATGATAACTGACCTAAAATGTCCTAAATTAGGTCATAGCACAAGACACCATACTGGCTGAAACAAGTCATTAGGCTGTTTCAACTTCTGACTTCTTTGGATTTTTCTAGATAATTATAAAAACATAATTTTTTTAAAAAAGGAGAAAAAATTTAAAAACCACTTTTTATACCCTCATACAGACATGACATTTAGACCTTCATAGTTCATAATTTCCACAAAAGCTACATGACTATTGCCAGTCATCTACAGCTGTCATAGATTATAAAGCAATTAAGACCTTTTTAAGAGCTCATAATGACTATTTTTTCTTAGAATATTATGGCAAGCAACAAATGACATTCAGCTGCATTTAAGTCATTTTAATGGTTTGATTGGATCACATTTATCATTAGGATGAAAAACTCAGAAGGCACATTTTTCATAATCTGTACAAATTATTGCTGCACATGCATTATTATAGACTCTTCTCAATTCCTGGGTTCAAGGGCCTAAAGGTAGTCTTGAAATTTTAGCTTTACCTCTATTACCTTGAGTTGGTGCACTAACACTAGACTGTACCCTCAGAATTTTATAGGAACTCTTTCTGTTGTCTTCAAGTCTACATATTTTTATGCATGAGAAGATATATAGAGCTATGACCAGAAGAAAGTATTTCTGAAAGCAAGCCACAATCATAGATAAGTCTTTTAAATGATATGGAAGACAAGTGTAGTGAGCAAATCTGTGTACTGGCTGGAGTGATAGGCACAGATAAAGTCAAGTTCTGGTTATCAAGAAAGGACAAAAAGAAGCTCAGTGCTTAAGAAAAGTGAATGGAAATGTGCTGCCTGAATGCTCTGAAACAGACACTGAGGTCTGGATGACAGCTTCCATTCTCACTTACTGCTTACACAAGATTGATGACAAGTGGTAGACGAAGGAAAAAAGATCGTCCCAATCCTATATATACACAGCATCTTTCAGCAGTTTCCTTGGGAACATTAAAGTTATTGTTTTTAAATCCTAAACCCAGATATAGTTCTAAAGAGTAATCAAGAATCTAACCAAAATTACATTAACACACAGGATTTGAAAGCATGGAATAATGAAAGCTAAAAATACATTTAAGAAGAGAGGTTTGAAATTTAAACTAGTCTTTCATAATATTCAATATATAATTGATCTGATGCATGCACTTAACTTTAGAGGATGTAAAATAGCATTCCGTGACATTTTATTTTTTACTAAACTTAGGTAACCACACTTTTTTGGAATGCCATCCATGAGTCATGGTACATGTTGAAATCATTCCTCTTTGGTAGCATGAATATATAGGCCTTTAACTAAACATTAAACTATCTCCTATCATTTCTGAAATAGAGTAGATGCAAGGATAGAATCGGATAATAATGGTTTGCTGGTTTTGTATGTGTCAACTTCCTGGTGTACCATCCCTTTCTTCAGTCATAGTGTCAATTATCATCATCATCATCATCCTCTAAAATGAGAGAATGTTTGTACTAGAAGGAACATTAGAGATAAAGTTGCCAAAGTGCTTAATTTTCAAGAAATTAAGGTCTAAAGAAGCTAAATAATACAGGGCAACCTGGCAAAAGATCGAGAATTCAAGTATCACCACACGTAAGCCAATACTTTGCTACTAATTTTGCGTGACTCTGAATGGTTGCTTCTATTATATTGTATTTCATTTCATTTATAGTAAGGCACTATCAAGTATATGGCACATAATTATTTTCTATACCATTTTAAAAACTGATAATGGACATTAAACTATGATACACCGCCAACTGTATGACACATCTTCATTTCAAAGATGTTAATTGTGAAAAAATAGGAGTCTTAGAACTGCTGAAATATGGTATCACATACTATACATGAAGGAAAGGATCACTTCTTGGACCAAATTCATAATTAGATAACTGATGATTATCTAATTCATACAATTTTAATTTTATAAGCAATTGAGATCCAGAAGAACAAGTGACTTTCCTTAAATCACATAGAGATCTGATATAAATATTAAGACTGAAACACAAATTTGGATCAGCTGTGATGGCAGCTTTCATAACTTTAATTCCTGTCTCAAACAGTAGGTCACTCTGTGACAGTGGGTGAGTCATATGGCCCTCTCTCTGAATCACCGGCTTAAGAAAAGAGGTCTGCAATGAGAAGGTAGCACACAGTGATCTGTGCAACTCCTTCCAGACCGAATGGTCTTTAATTATTATGCATGTACGCAATAGAATATTCTACACACAATATAGCACGGTTCTTATTAATTACTTGCAAGAGAAATGCAAACATTTATTGACATCTTTTCTCCACCTTATACTGAATTCAGTAGAAAAGCTATAAAATAAAAATTCAAAATGTTTATGAAGGATCTGATTCTCACCATGTCTACTATAATCACCACTTTCTTTCCAATCTCCCATTTCATGAAAAAATTTATTGAAACTTCAGATATATGTTGGACATCAGTATCTTCGTGGTCATAATTTGTAGATTGTAACAGAGTCTAATGTTCACTTTTCACATCTAGACCCAACATATTACGGTTTGTTAAGCAAAAAACCCTGAGAATTCACCACTCTTACACTTGTAGGACTATGTGTTGCCCTTCCAGTCTCCTGAGACTGAAGGTTGAGACTAGACATAGGTCTGGACCCTGCTCGGACCAGACATCCTGGAGCAGGATATTACAGTGATAATCTAGGTAGCCACCTGGGAGAGACACTACAAGGGGACTGAGGGACCAGCACAGAAACCACACAGAGGTTGGGGTACTGGAGGGGATGCTTTGGTATCCCATCCAGATCACCCATTTAGGACTGAGGCACTTATTCCTCCAGCTGCCAGGAGTGTTCACCAACAATGGTACACAGCTGAGTCCCACTATAAGTAAGCACTGCCCTCAACCAAAGAGAGTCGCTTCACCCAAGCTTATGCCCTCCCCAGGGGCAACCTATATCCAATGACTGAGCAGTGTGGGGTAGAAAAGCCCAATATCCTTGCCTCAAGTCAGGACAACTCTGAGAGTCCATACCAGCCCCATGGACCCCCATGGGGTCCACTGAGCGTTGCAACTGCATGGTAATTCAGCTTCTCCCCCTGCCTAGTCCATATTTCCTCTCTCCCTCACAGGTGTTTTTCCCAAAAGCACTCCCAATACAACACTTGCATGTAAATTTCTGTTCCAGAGTCTGATTTCCAGGGAAACTGACATAAGGAAGGAACTGTGGCCTTCTGCCCAGGTTAAATTTATATAAATTAGATTATCTTATGTTGAATAATGTTTTTGTTGTGTTAAATAATTCTATAACAAATATAAGTATTTTGAAAATCTACCTTTGTCAGTGTCCACATCTTTACATTAAATCCACTTAATATAATGTTTTACACTGTGGGTTTTAGACCTGCAGTTGTTTTGTTACTGCCTTCATATATATTTGTAAACCAATTGTTGGATACTATTCAAATATATATAAATACTACAATCTATTTAGCTAAATCACTATCCATATATTTGTTTTTAGACTAGCTTTTATATAATGTATATAATTTCTGCATATGATAGAAAAAATAACTACACAGAAGAATATAAAATAAGTAACATCTCCCTTACACTTCTCCTTGACTTCTAGGTCCCAATGGTAACCACTTTATATTGTCTATTTTTTGGTTTTTGGGGGGACTGCCATTACAACTCTAAATAATATAATTGAACTTCTTTTTTCATAGTTTATAAATATAAATAGTATCTGTTGATACTTCTTATTAAAGATAAATTTATACTATATTTTATTACTCCCGCCACCTCTTCACTTTGTTTCACTATGTTATTATACGTAGTTCTTCTAATGGTTTCTCTTTTACATTTAAATAGTACACTGAAGCCTCAAATTCTTGATTCACCATTGTGAGACATTATTCATTACCTTCCCACTATTTATGATAATAGTAAGTAGTGAGACTGGGCCTAAAGTGAAATAATTATAATTCTCTTCCCCTTAAAAGAAAAGCAACCATACATCTAGTTCTTCTGAATTCTCTTTTAATTTCTTCCTGAATTTCATCACTTTTCTTAGATATAATCACCTACCTTTACATATTGTATCCTGTTCCATCTTTCTTTATTCATTTTATTGTTTTGGTCATTTTAATGAAGTACTTATTCCCTGAGAATGATATTTTACATGTAGAGTGTATGAACAGTAAATGTTCCAAGTACTATTGTGTCCAAATTTTTTTATTTTTCTGATAACTTTGCTGGATATGAAATTCTGGGATTAAAACCCTCAAAAATTTGAAGAAATTGTTCCATGAACTTCTGATATACATTGATGCCAGAGTAGTTCTCATCCCTTTGAAGTGACCTGTTTTTTTGCTTTTTCTCTCCAAGAGGCTTTAGAATTTTCTTTGTCCTATGGGTCTTAAATTTCACCAAATTGTATCTAGGTGTGGTTTGGGGGTTTTGTTCAGTTTTTATTTTTCTTTTTATTAAACACACTCGGCATTTGGCAGACCCTTTCCATTTAAAGACTATCTCTTCAGACCTGAGTTGGCATTTTGTTTTTTCTATTTAATGGCTCATTAGTATCCTCTCCTCCCTCGACTTTATTTCCTTTTTTTTTTTTTTTGGCTGCACCTCATTGCATACAGGATCCTAGTTCCCCAACCAGGGATCGAACCCATGCCCCCTGCAGTGGAAGTGCAGAATCCTAACCACTGCCAGGGAATTCCCCCTTTATTTCCTATTTTTAAACTTCACATTAGAAGAATATTGCATCTCTTAAAATATTCATACATGTATTTTAGTTTTTCTCATTTTTTTAAACTTTTTATTGCCTAGCTCTGTGTTCTCAACTTTATCTTCCAAATAACAAGCTTGGTACTCACACAAGTCTACTTTATTTCTCAGTCATCCACTGAATGGTGTTTATTTAAGGAAACATAATTTTAAGTTCTTTCTTGTTCTCATTTCTTTTTCATTAAGGTTTATTCTTGATTTATGGGCACAATTCTTCTGAGGTTAATAATTAGATTTTTTTAATATGTATTTCTTATTTAACTGAAATGTCTCCCTTTCTAACAGAGTTTTTGAGTCTTGATGGTGGATACTGTGGTGTGCTGCCCACATGCCCATACAGGAAGAGCTTGTTACCCTAACTGTGAGAGTATTCTGCTGTCAGCCACATCAGTTGCAGAGAGCCCCATTCCACAAGGCCACGTCCCTTTCCAGGATTTCTCACATCTCATGAGGGCTTGACCTGGCCTAACCTGGGACAACTGTGAAGGGCCACTCCAGTCCAGAACTCCCCTTATCATTGGCTGAGGCTCTCATTAGGCCTCCATCACAGCTCAACTTCTCTCTATGCCACGAGAAAGAAGGAAATATGGAATATTATTCAGCCACAAGAAAGAAGGAAATCATTCCACTTGCAACAATATGGATGGGCCTTGAGGGCATTATGCTAAGTGAGATAATCCAAAGAAAGACAAATACTGTATGATATTACTTACATGTGGAATCTAAAAAAGCCGAACTTATAGAAACAGAGATAGAATGGTGATTACCAGGGGTTGGGAGAAGATCTTGTTTAAGGGTACAAACTTACAACTAACAGATAAATTAGTTCTGGATGTCTAATGCACAGTGTAGTGATTACAGCCAACGGTACTGTATCCTTCACACTGCTAAGAGCATAGTTCTTAATTGTTCTCCCCACCCAAAAAGAAATGATAATTATGTGACGTGATAGAGGTGTTAGCTAATGCTTTGGTGGTAATCAGATTGCAATGTATAAATGTATCAAATCAATACTTTGTACACTCTAAGCTTATACAATGTTATATGTCAATTATATCTCAATTTAAAAAAAGAATGAATGTATCACTTCTGTTTGTTAACTGGGAAAAGGATTCAGAGAAGAGGTGAGATTTTATAGATGTCATAAAAGATGATGTTGACTGTCTCTAATCCATTCTGAAAATGTTGGATAATAGCAGATCTCCATACATGTATACATCACAGCAACATTAAATGAAAGTAACAGTTCTACTTTCCCCCTTTAATACTTTACGCTACCAAGAAAATCTCTTTGAAGAGAGTGGTTTTGAAATAAGTATTATTGATTGACAAAACCAGAAGACATTTTAAATATTTTAAACCATTGCCTCATTTCCACTTTCGAAAATGAGAGCTCATTGAGCTCCTCTGAAGTCAAAGCAGCTTGGAAAGTATGTGATAATTTGAGGGCAGGCCAACAACCTGATCCAAAACATTTCATATGCCTAGAATAGATGTAAAATGCATCTCAACACTATAAAGATATGGTTAATCCTATTCACATGGAGGGGGAAATGTGAGATCAAATTTACTATAAACTGATTATCTTCCTTCCTTCCCTGAATTCAAGTTTTCTAAATTTCAAGCTATGAGTAATGACAAAGAAATGGACTAAATCCTATGTTGTCTGAATCTAACCATCTGCTATTCAAAATTATGTTTAGAAAAGGATACATAGGGACAAAGCAATCAGAATCTCTTCTACTGCAAACATTCTTTAAATTAAATTTTTTTTTCCTTAAATAGCAAGAATCTCAGAAGAAAATAAATCTTGAAAATGCAGTCATCCACTTGACCATGAAAAACAAAGCATCAAGACATTTTTAATAAAAATGTTATATCAGTTTCAGATTTGAATCTAGCACTTTAAAAATATAAAGTACTTAAAATTGCTTACAGTGTTATTTTTGTTTGTTTTAACAAGACTGATTCCATATATACAGCTTTTTTTTTCTTTAAGCCAGCCATAGATAGTAAAAATTTGGTATTTCTATTCTTTAAAACACACACACACACACACACACACACACACACACACACACACACACACAGAGTAACTTCACAGCTATATTCAGATAAAAGTAAAATTTTAAACACATTATTTCTAGCACTTATCTCTTGTGAATATAGCAAATTTTCTGGGTATTCCCATAATTATGTAGCTATGTTTTCTATGTCTAGTTTAATTAGTTCTTATTTTTCATATTAATGAAACAAATCACAATCATAGATAAACCAAAATAGTACACAAACTTCCTCCCACACAAAAAAACCCACTTTTCATTGGAAAGCAATTCTGTCTTTAAGTATCAAGAGGCAGAATGTGAAATGGCTAAGAACACGTGCTTAGAGCCAGACGTCCCAGGATGGATTCCCAGCCTCACTATGTATGACCCTGTGATTTTGAGCAGATTTCGCAATCTATCTAAGCCCTAGTATCCTCATCCACAAAACTGGAGTTGCTGATAATACCTACCTGGTAGAGTGATTGTGTAGATTAAATTAGTTGAAGCATATGAAGTTCTCTGAACAGCTTCTAGCACATAAGTGACTAATAAATGTTAGCTGGTAGTAGTAGACATAGCTGTACTATCATTCTGGAAATCCACTGCAAACAAAATTATAAAACCACAAAGGAGGTGATTTTATAACTTAGGAGGTTTTAGGATCCAATGTTTACCATAAGTACAGATCAGTGAAATTAAATCACTATAATTTAAAAGTTGAACATCACAGGGCCTGACAGCTGAAAGGCTGCCTGCTGACAACACTTTCACAATTAGGGTAATAAGCTCTTCCTTGAGGGGGATATGGGCAACACATCACAGGATCCAAAAAGAATCAAAGGCCCTGTTAGAAAGAGGGACATTTCAGTAAAATAAGATACATATATTATATATATATATATATATAAAATTATATAATTATATATATATATATATAATTATTATCCTCAGAGGAATTTATACCTGTAAGTCCAAAATAAGCTTTAAAGAAAAAGGAACAATCAGGGAACCAGAACAAACTAAAAATATGCTTACTTAAAAAAAAAATTCTGTGGATCACTGGAAAGAAACCAAAGGAGCTGAGAGTTGCAAGAATGGGTATAAAATACTAAAAATCAAACAAATTCAGAGTTTAGAAGAAGCAATAGTCTGGTTTAATGCTAAAGTATCTATTTCACTAAGAAGCTAGAAAACCTAGATGCCTAAACAGTGAAATCAAAGTGAGGAAAGAATGTCTATAACAACTTTACCCCAGTTATTTTATCATTCCTGTGACTCTCCTTGCTTGGAAGATGAATCCAAGGAGTTTCAGCAATAGAAAGAGAGAGTCCCTGCATATTTTTTCTCCATCTTTCTAGCGTGACTTCACTTGGAAGTAGGAAATACTAAATGATAATGAGAAGCTAAAAGGTAGTTTGAAGACTCCCCTCAATATGTAATGAGCAATGGGCCAAACCTATGATGTCCCATCAGGGGCTGTTTCAAAGAACAGAACCTGAGGGTTGAAGTGACAGCTTCCTTCATAATGAGGCGGCAGTTCAGGGAGGAAGACTGCAGGAATTCTAGGCCAACGCACTCAGCTGCCAAACAATGGCAGAGGTGCCGCTGCAGATGACCCTCGAACACTTCAGCTCATAAGAGAAGTAGTTTCAGAATTAATGCCTCTAGCACCTAACTGAAAGACGGTGAGAATGAGTGGTATTGAAAAGACCTTGCATTGAGCCTAGTTTCTTGCTGCTTTCAACTCTTGTTCCTTGTATATGGCCATATTTATCAGCTTCATGTAGCAGTGTTAATTTTAATCATATTAATTCCGTGAATTTTCATTCATTCATTCCAAAAAAAATGTTTCTTAATTTTATCTGTATCTGCTTTAATATGTTTCCAACTTTCTGCCTGGAGGTCCCAGTCTGCACTCACCACCAAGTGCCTTCTCCACCTTGTATCAGTTCCTTCAATTTGCAGAAATGAGCCAGAAAGCAGGAATGAGCCTAAAGAGGGCATGCCTTGCCACGATGATATGATTTTAGCAACAGCTCATAAGATTTGTACCCCTCATTTTACGTAAGGACTCTGAAGCCAAAAACATTTTCAGAAAAAAAGTGTCCGAGATCATATGGCTGCTTCTGCCACCACCACCCGCCCTGTGCTGGGCTAGGCTATGTCAGCCTCTATTACATCCACTGGGGCAGGAGCTGCCACAGCTCCAGGCCCCAAGCCCAACCCAAGATTTTGGCCTCTCCCACTCTTCCATACTCAGATGAAGTTCCATGCCATGGGATGTAGGATCCATCTTTCAAGTGGCAAAACAGGGAAGTATAGGAGAGGACGATGAGAAGATGCTGACAGATCCCTCTCCCTGCCTCCCTCTGTGAGACTGTTCTGAAGTGCAGTGGGCTCCACAGCTCACCTCATCCACAAATAGCTGTGGTTTTTCATCAAGTCATGCAAGTTTGGTAATGAACCACCTCACATTGACCGATTCTCCTCCCCTGCCTCTCCTTGCATTTCCCCTCATTACTGACACCTGGGATTACACTTCCCAGTAAGATACCACCACAAAAAGTTTTGCCTCGGGCTCTGTTTTCTGGAGATCCCTAGCTAAGACTAAATATTTTGAGTCACTCCTCCAGGAAATGTACTCCACAAATTGAAACACACGTGTGTGCTGTTTCACCACCTAAGGACTGTATTTCCATACATGAGTGGTCCTAATTCGTACCTGCAATAAAATAAAAAATTTTAGTGTTGCTCTACTAGTCTTGGTTCTTTTATAATTCTCAGATATGCATTCCACTAAAACTGTCTAAGTATCCTTGAAAGTCTTTTTCTTCTAGTTATTTTACTCCACCAAGCTTTTCATAAGCTTTAATTTGCAAGTATATTGCTTAAGCTTGAAATATTTCCACACTTCAATAAAGCTTTTATAGTACAGATTTAAAATTTTTTTCTCAATTAAGTCAAAGTTTTAAAAGGGAGGAATGTTGTTCTTAAAATTGTAGAGCATGAGTATATATAAGAATAGAAGGCTTAATATTTTACCAATTCCTTCTTTATCTAAAGTGGACGTGTAAGACACATTTTTTGGAGAATACAATATAAAAAGAAGTGATAGTTCTTAAAATACTGTTCCATCACCTCTAGATTACTGAGTAAAGAAACGGTCACACCATCAAAAGAAGAGAATTACTGCATTAGCAGGGAAGACTGAAAGGATATCAGATTATGCATATCTAACTTACAGGAAGTAAAGAGGTTTTGTTTCCATTGAATCAGTTGATTCGATTGAAGCTTTCACATATATGTACTAATTAAGCTCAATGATAGTGATCCACTGGAGATGAATTACAGTTTCATAAATAAAATGTTCAAAGGATCCAGAGAGGCTGTACTAGGTTCTAAAGGGTGTTACTGTAGATAGTCAGTCCAACTTGAGGACAGGGCATTCAAACAGTGGCAACTTGTCATAGGTCATTACAACGAGAGTAAATGAAGAATTCACAACAGTACAGGCTCTCAAAGAAGGAAAATATTAGGCTCCTTTGCCTTTAAAAATAAATTTTCTACTGGATATTTTAAAGTTGTTTTCCCTGAGATACAGTGAAAGCTAAAGAACCTTAAAGCTTTCATTAAGCAGGTTCCAATGTAACACCACTCAGAGAATATCAATTGAAATCTCAGCACAGGGGTGGTGATGTCTTACCAACAACAAATAATAGACCTAAGACTGAGTGAGCAGATGTCTACCATTTTAGGGAAGTAGCTACACATCCATCTTGTTTTCCTCTGTGGAAAGTTGTGTGGATTATGGCGTATGCTTCCTTTTCAGTTTTTGACACATTTGCCTTTGAGAAAGTCACCAAATCCCTGAGAACATGAATTTCCCTTCTGCCAATGCAGCCTTCATTTAAATGAGGCAGCCATAGGAGAAATTTATAAAACTCTTCTAAATGTGATGGTGACTCCTTTGCTTGAATCAAGTATGAGTACACAGCTTACACATCTCACATATCTTTTTCAGAAAATTAGGCACCCCTGATCTATACAACTGGTGAATAGGGATGATAAAAAAAAAGCACTTAGAAAATCATGCTTTTTAAATAAAATGTGTTCATTATATTAAAAAATGTGTTTGAAACGGTAGGAAGAAAGAAGCAACTTTGAAATCAGTGGTCTACTTGCTTCAGTAAAGAAAACTTTACCTTTAGGAGCTAATGATTAGGAGGGAAAAGGAAGTAGGGTGGTTGCCTTGGCCAGCATAAAAATAGAAATAGCCTGTGATAGAAGCTTGGAAACATATAACTATTGCTGATTGAAGGTTGGCATCACAGGGAGACAGGAGAGAAAAAGAGAGAGAAGGAATAGCATATTTTCTATTTTTATCTGAAATAGGCAACATCAAGCAGTGGCCCTTCTAAGAAATGTACTATAAACTAGCCTCCTAGACTGTGAGCTCCTGGAGAACAAGGTCTGTGTCTTCTTTATATCTTTATTCCCAGCCAGCACACAGTATGTGACTCAGAGAAGGGGGGTGATAGATGTTTATTGAATGAATAAATGATCATGCAGCTCTTTAGTAAGAGGGAAGCACAACCAAACAGGATACAGACACACAGGAAGTTAGCTCATGGAAGATATTATCTGTCAGTGACCACCACACACAAAGGAGCAGAGAAACATACAGCCTGAGAAACCCCTTCTCTTTTAGCTACTATCTCCACCATTCAAGTTTTATGAGATTCCTAAACAGAAGCCATTTTGTGCAAAGAGGTTGAAGGTATTTCATATTTTTTTTTATATTTTAATCACTGTGGAAACCTGAAATTCCTTCTTGAACTATTACAGTATCTTCTCAAATGGTGCTATTAGAGGCTAGAACATCCATACCTCAACCATGGTCTCACCTTCTTTGCCTATTTGCTCTATGGGCAGCTCAGTTTTACTTCTATATCAAAGTTGTGCATATTCAGAATCACATTTATCTACTCGTGAAGCTCACAAATTCATGGCACCCATTTGATTGTGGAATGGCTTGAGAATATATTCTAGTCACATTTTATGTTTATAATTAAGAAAAATATTGGCTCAAATCCCAATCTGTAGATATAACTCCTCCTCATCAACTGCCAAATGTATTCCGTGGCTATTTGTCTGGGAGGTTTTATGTCCCCAAACACCAATTCAAAACAGAACACAGGGTAAGTCATTACTTAAAGCACAGCTACACTTTAAACTGAGTGTTTAAATGACATTGTGAATTTGTTTTTTTCTAGGTGACGTTCACATTGTTTATTATTTAACACACCAGTGTGTGATTCTCCTGAATACTAACATGAAAAAGCACTGCTTATACTACTGGACACTCCCCATGATGTCTCCTTATAGCAAGTGTGCCTGTCCCAGGAGCACAGGCCACTCAGCACATACAGGGGCATCCAGACCCATGTCCTCCTTGGGTGACTCTCACGAACTAGCTGACACCTTGGTTTGACACACAATCCTGCCAATCCTAGTTTTCTGACCTCGGCTATTTTCTTGTTATGGTTCCATATCTCCATTTTGGCAAATGATCCCATAAACAAAGCACTTTTGTTTCTACCCAAACTAGAATTCTTGGACCCATGTACCATCCCAGGGGGTAGTTTTCATCAGGTTTGTCCCCAAATTGCAGAAAGAATTTGTACAATATTTTGATCTACAATGGAATGTACCATACAAATCATGCATTATTATATGCACTAATAAATTATGTTTAACTATAGACTTTCTCAGCATGACAAATAGTCAATCAAACAGATAATATGAAGCTCATCCTTTCAACTCTCTCCTTTTGCCAGCTTTGTCAACTAAATATTATAGCCGCAAAAATAAACACACCCACCTGTGACCACACCCATCCTGATTTACTGTTGTTCAAGGATTAGCAGACCTCACTTCAACCCAAGCAATGACCTCACAGCACAACTCCTTTGGTCAGATTCCACTCTTGAGCCTCACCTCCCTTGGAAGTTCCCTTTTGCTCCATTTTGACCGTGTGTCTCAGTATTCTATTGACATCTACTTATCCTCTCAAGGACAGACTCTCCCACTAAAACTAACACATACTAAGTTGCTAACACTGGTAAAGCTTATTATGGAAAAGCTTATTAGAGTAGTTTCATTCTAGTGATGGACAATTGCTTACTAATGGTCAAATCTCAGTCATCAGCAACAAAATTAAGAGGGGATAGTCCAGGGAAGAAACCCTTCTCACAGGAAACTACTTACCTCCTCTACATAAAATTGACTGACCTCCTACCCTCAGTCCTCAGTCTTCCCAAGTGTAAGTGATCAATAGGACTAAACTCTAAGCATCCATTGAATGACAGCCTCTCCTATCACTGCCAGTAATTAGATTTCCTATAGGTGCTATTGTTTCCTGTTAACCAAATGTCAATTTCACTAATTCAATAAAATAGATATAACGCCATCTCAGGATGTACCTGATGAATTCTACAGTGTTCTTCATTCAGTAAAATATCTTCTGGACCCCTAGAGTCAATTACTTCATAAAGGAAAGCCTGAGATTTAGTTGAGCAATATTTAGCAAATTCCATTGCTAAGAGCTTTATTTATATGTCACTAAATGATCAAACCATGATATTGAACTAGAAGTTCTCTTTTCAGAGTTGACCTCCATACTGCAGGCCACAAAATATTTCTCAAGTTAAAAAGTAAACCTTCTCCATTAAGGCAGAAAAGACAAAATTTGTTTGTTAAAGAGTGACTTAAGTAGAAAAACTTATGTTTAGCAAGAGTATAGAATGTCCCAGTCTCAAAAGTAATTATCCTAAAAGTAATGGTGAATGAAATTGAGTTTAAAATTGAAGGGCATTATCAATTCTAAATCTGAGATAAAAATAAAAACAAAACTTGCTAGTTTTCACATCATGCCCATGTGTGATGATTCTATGCCTCTGTGCTTAGCTCTTCCCTCCAACTGGAAATCATCACTCTCCTTAGAGAGAGTGGTGATTTAGAGAATTAGAAACTAATTCTCTTAGTCTTTCAAGACTCTATTCAAATGCAACCTCTTCAATGGAGCCTTTCCAAATACGGTGGGACACTAGTGATGGGACGATTGGACATTATATGCTTCATGATATGGAGGTGATACATTAGGAAATATTCACCTCTACCTCTAAAATATTCTTGCAAAAAAGTAGAACCTCTATCTAATAAAGCTCCTCAATCTAACAATCAGTTTATAGGAAACATATGAACGGAAGAACCAGTTAAATGATACCCCAAATAAGCAATTAGACAAATACAGAACATGGGATGTTCTCCAGTACAAATTAGTGAGATTTAAAATGTTAGGGTCACTTTCACAGAATAAAACTTACAAAGAGACGTAATAACCAAATGCAATAGGTGGATCTTACTTTGCTCCTGATTCCAACAAAATAACTCTAAAAAGATATTTTTGAGATAATTAGGTAAATTTGAATATGTATTGGGTATTAAATGGTATTAAGGAATGGTAATTAATTAGGTATTATAATGTGGTGGCTCTTATATTAAAATATTTTTTTTGGTTAGAGATTCATGTTAAGTGAAATGACATGGGATTTGCTTTCAAATACTTGAGTAAAAAAAAAGAGTAGATAACAGTTTAAATAAGATTGGCAAAATGATGGAAATTATTGAGGCTGGTGGTAGGTACATGAGAGTTCATTAAACAATATTCTCTACTTTTGTGTATCTTTGAAAATTTCCATAATAAAAAGTTTAAAAATGCTATATATCTACAGTGTGGAATAAAGCCACAGGGCATAAACATGATGGCCATCCTAAGGTCTGTCTGCTACCTGTATAAACAATATTTATACCATAATATTACCATAAATTAATTTGTTTTAATTTTTAGAATCAACTTACAAAGTATAGTTATTAATAGTCATTATAAAGTTCTTAACAAGAGAGATGGAAAATATTAAAAGATATGTTCTAAAGTAGGTAAATGAATAAATGAAGAGTATGTTATTTAAAGCCATAAAGGTAACCACTGGAAAAACTAAAAATAAGACATTAATGTAATAGATTCTTCATCTTTTATAAAGGGAGTCAATATTGTCCGGTAGTGAAACTAGAAATCAAGCCACAAGTATATTGTTTAAATGGTAATCACTGGAAGAAGTGAAAAACAGAAACCATTAATGCTTGTTTGTGTGACACAGACCAGTGGTGGGAACAGGGGAGAAAGGAGACTCAATTTTTCTTTAGACCCTTGTGTAGTACTTGATTTCTTTTTACCATCGCATTATTTTCATATTATTTTTAAACTTTTTTTAAACATAAGACATTTTAAAGAATTGGGTGACAATATTTACATCAAATATAAAGGCCTGAAAGGAACATAAAGATTATAAACACCATACTCTCCTTTTTACAGCCACAGAAACTAAGTCAGAGAGAAATCACCTTGTTTACTCCAGATCATCCTGCTGACTCTAGACAGAGCCATGAGTAGAACCTCAGTCTTTTGATTCTAAAACCATTCCCCATTCCTGTATAACATACTGCTCAAATACATTTAGTCAAAAGGCAGGACAGCTGGGTTCTGGGTTCTGGGTTCCAGTCCTGGATCTGCCAATAATTTGTTTGGGGCAAGTCATTAATTGAACTTCAGTTTCCTCATGTATAAACTTCATGGTCACATATAGATCGATGATTTTTAACCTTTTTTTTAAAGCAGCAAAATTTATTGTTCAAATGAAATACTGGAGTCTCAGATTTGACAGAAGCTTGAAATGAAAGGAAAAAAAAGTCAGACCTGAGCTTCTCTGAAGAGGGCAGAATGAACACATCAGACTCTCTACAGCCCTGACAGACCCTCTTTCAGAGTCTATAAAGTTCTTTGCTCCAAGTATGTGAAAACCATGGTTAGATCAAAATTGAGAGGCTGGGTGGGTAGGGAGCCAGAGTCCACATTTCTAACAAGCCTCCAGGTGGTGCTAATGTTGCTGGCCTTTTGGCAAGTCACTAGATGATCTCAAGGTCTTTTCTAATGCCTAGGTGGATTTTATCTTTTCATTTCACGACTTAACACTCATTTTTATGAGCCCATTGATGACAGAGACCAATCTCAAAGAGCATGCTGGCTCTCTATTTACTAGTGAAGGAGCAGAACCATCTGAATCTGCATTGAGGCACCAGAGCACAGTGATGGACAACATACCCTCTGCATGTGACAGAACCGGACTCAGGTCTCAATTGTCCCACTTACTGTTTGGGTGACCTTGGCAATTAACTTCATCTCTGTGAGTGTTAGATTTCTTATCTGTAAAATGGAGATAAAAGTAGCAGTCTTCAAGGTTCTTGGGAGGATTATAAGTGGTATTATTCTTTAAGGTCCTTAGTATGGTCCCTTGAATATAACAGGCATTCAATAAATGTTAGCTATTAAAGGGGCATAAAGGATATTTTAAAGAATTGTTTGCAAAACCTTAAGTCTAGTATCAAAGCACCTATGTATAAAGAATTCTAACCTGTGGTTGGTAGACTCAAATCAAAGGTACAATGTACACAGCAGAAACGCATGAAGGGTTAAGCAGCAGAAATAAACTACGTTATTTTACCAGGGCCCTACTGACTATTTATAGCCTATCAGGAGAATAGTGTCATGATTTCATTACAGTTACCCAGTGCATCACCAGAAAGTATTGTTCATGTAATGTGTCTTTGTAAGAACAAGTTATAAATAAAATACAAATAAGAACAGATCTTTTCTGTTATAAATAATTAAATCTGTCCTGAAACATTGATTCCATCTCCTTAGCTTTTCTGTCATTTTTTTCCTGCTAAAAACTCTACTATTACAAGAAAAAATACATATTTTATATTCATCCTCAAAACCAAGAATTAACATTCTTTCCACCATATCAAAAATATTCCTTCTAATATTTCCCCCCAGCTCACCACACACAAATTACCAAAGTAAATTTTCTTGAAGATTCTACACTACAGACTTCTAGATTTAAACAGAGGAAGTTATGCCACATTACCGGGAAACATACTCAAGAATGCTCTGGTTCTTTCTGATTTTCTTTGAAGCGTGGCACTTCCCATGACAATACAACTCATTGTACAGGGTAGCCGAGGAATTTAGTGAGTTGGGGCTAAGGCATCAGGCTAAATTTTGGCAGAATGTTGTGCAAAGATCCAACCTCCGTCAAAATGCAATTCCAGAAAGTTTAACCGTGAATAAGACAGCTAATTTAGAAAATAATCAAAAAGTTTCATCTGTTAGTAGAATGTGAAAGAATAAAGAAAAAAATGCTAAAGCTTCATCAAATGACTATTGACTAAAAGCTGCACATATTTCCAAAAATAAAGCTTAATTTACTAGAAGCACATACATCGCAGAGGGCAACAACGCCAAGGCAAGAAAGGAATTGGTTGAGCCTTAGTGAGTTTCCCAGACAATACTAAAGAAAATAAGGTGAGAGATAAGCTCATCTACATGTTCCAGTAAAATGTGCTTTGTTTTCTCACATTCAAGAAGTAATGTATTATCATTTTTATAACTTCTAGATTAAAAAATGAATTGATTTCTTTCCCAGTTTTACCTCTAATGGGTTGTATGACCTAGGGCAAGCCATCCAATTTCTCTGAACTTTGACTTTTTAATTTATTCAATTAAGGGATTGATCATTTCAATTATAATTTTATTATAAACATTATATTTATTCTAATATAAATATGCTTATTATTCATTTTATTACAATATAAATATATAAAATTATATATAAATTTCTAATTTGTTCTATTTTTTTTAACATCTTTATTGGAATATAAGTGCCTTACAATGGTGTGTTAGTTTCTGCTGTATAACAAAGTGAATCAGCTATATATATACATATATCCCCATATCCCCTCCCTCTTGCGTCTCCCTCCCTCCCACCCTCCCTATCCCACCCCTCTAGGTGGTCACAAAGCACCGAGCTGATCTCCCTGTGCTATGCGGCTGCTTCCCACTAGCTAGCTATTTTACATCTGGTAGTGCACATATAATTTTTTTATATCTGTTCTGTGCTTATTACTGTAACCCTTTCAATACCCATCTCTTTCACTTCATTCCAACCTTTCAGAAACTTAGAGTAACAAATTTTTAAGTGGTTAAAATAAATTGTATTTGAGAAGGAGAATTGTATCTGTGAGAAAGAGGGACACAGAATTCACACCTGAAAGAATACATATGTTTTTAAGATAAATGAATATCTCTTTCTAAAACAAACCCAGGTTTTAGTTTTATTTGAATTGTGTATTTACACTGCTACCTCCTGAAGGAGAAGGAACCTTGCTTCAGAATGATTCTGCACAGTGCCTGTTATGGTCTCACAGGCACTTAGGGAGTTATGAGGCATCATGCCCAGTAGAATTGTTTCTTCCCTAAACAATTTTTCTCTTCCTTCTCTTCTATTACAGTTCTTATTTATTTCCCAAAAGGCACAGTGTCTTATTTGTGGTGGCACTCAGTAAATGCTTGCAGAATGGAACTGAATGCTAGCCAATGTGAAAATAGGGCAAAAAGAGCAGTGTCTCCTTCTGAACTTCTTTCTCCTATGTCTGTAAGTGTCTTTCTCTTACTTTGATGTCTCAGTGTCCATCCTACCAAGGAAGTCTGACCTTTCTCTACTTCTCAGCCTGCAAACCTCCTGCAGCTCAGCCACCTGCTTCAGACAGAGTTAACCAGCATGCACCTCCCACGCCAGATGGCTCCCTTCCCCTGCCTTTGCTTGTCAAGAATTTATAAACATGTTTCCATGTGTCCAGACCAGGACATGCATGGACACATTCAAGGGTCAAGATTCTGTGTAAACATCAGCAGAAGAGGCCCCAACAGCCCAAATGAACTTGGAAGATCTGTGCCACTATACCATTTTGCATTCTTTTTTGTTTACACTGTTGGTGTTTTGTTTTTTTTTGCATATAAATACTTTGTTCTCGAAGCTTTGTTTCCCCCATCCATCTTCAGAATTCCTCACAAATTTTTCAAGTTTCACTCCACAAAGCCGTATCAGAGAACTGAAAAGATTTCTTTAATCTCAGTTTCATATTTGACCTCACAATTTTGTGTAACCAACAGTCCCAACACCACAGGGATAGTGAGATAAAGGCTGGAGTGCTTCTGTAGTGCAGCTAGAATTAAAGGTTTGGGAGGCGAAAGTGTGTGGAGGAAGTGGACTTTAGAAGCTGCCTGGAACCCAAACTGGCAGATCACTTGTACAGGCCAAAAAAGCAAATTTTCCTATCCACATTTCAGAGATGCCTATCACTTCTCTCCTTCTTTTGATTTAAATTGTTCAAAAGTGAACACAGTTTTCAAAATGGGACTATAGACACTATAGAGTTGAAACTGAAAGCACTTTCTTTCCTCTGGTACATCTGTTATGGAGCTGAAGGAAGGAATCAAGTCTTACTTATACCTCAGTTCTTCCTATTATACTGTATAAACTAATGTAAAAAGGGAGCTGAAAGTAAAACAGAGCAGCCTTGGAAAAAACAGAAGCAAGAATTTAATTCTCAATCTCTTTAACAGTTACCTTCCTTCACCAAAAATCAGTGACATATCTGAGCCATTTAGCTCAGTTGGTTAGATCCATGGTCTCAAGATATAGACAAGGACCGGTGAATCCTTAAGGTATACCAGGTAAACTCTGGGGTGGTCTTAAATCATGACATTTATGATATTGCTGAGCCTAAGCTAATAACTGTAGAGTAACTGAGTAATCTGTCTAAAAGTTTTAGTAGAAAACTTTTACTGATAACATTTAAAAACTATCAACTTGCCCCCTCTGTCCATTGAAGTTCCTTGGCTGGTCCACTTGGTTGGGAGGTTGGTTAAGGTAGAAGTCAAAACATGGTTTGAATGGTCCTTAGCTGTTTCTAGACATTATCAGGGCCACTGCATATATATTCCAACTATTATGTATTTACTAGCATGTCTCCCAACCTCATAAAATTATCCTCCCCCCACCTGGAGAAGGAAATGAGAAAATCAAAAAGGTGATGTCTTTGAATAATTTCCACTTTTACAAATATTTTTCTCTCCTTGAAAAAACAATCAAGGCAAAAGCTTTATCAGTTTCACAGCCAATGGGAGGGAGAAAATCTTGTACAGCCATCATTTTCTTAAACATTTTCCTTTAGCTCAAGGAGATCCTTCCATTAAGAATCGTTGACACTGAGCCACACAGATGGTTAAAACAAAGACACAGTGAAGGTTCTGAATATCTATAGCTGCTTCACCCCTGCTCTTCTCCCACTGTTGTTGTCTGTCTCCATTATTGCTCATTTGAACCAGTCTAGCATAATGCTCTTCCTGTGGACCAAAGGTTCTGAAGCCAAAAGCCATAAGTTTGAAAAAGAAAGGAAAGTAATGAACATCAACATCACTTCTCAATCACTTTGCTTGCTTCCAAAAGCATTGGTGCATTCAGTTTTATTGCTTTCCTAAAGACACTTTCCCTAAATTGCTCTCAAGAAATAGCTGAGGAAAGAAGTCAGGGAAGGAGGGAAGAAGAGAGAGAGAAATAAGAGACCAAGGTTAAGGGCTGGCGTTCTGAGTAGGCACTGGGTGTGGCTGTCTACCTTGTGTCCTTTCAGAAAGGCTTCCTTGCCCCACAAATTTCCTTACCCCACCAGCTTTCTAAGGTTGAAAATGCCATCTTTAGACTTAGACAAGTTTGAATTAAAATGCTAGCTCCTATTAAAATACAATTGCAAACTCTGAAAAACCTTAAATGATTTATGAGATCCATTTATAAGACTATATTTTGATAGCAGTAGTGGAGGACAAACATGAGAAACCTGAGGATGAATTAAAAAAAAAAATGACCAAAAAAAAAAGAGAGAGAGGAAAACATAAAAAGAGAGAGGAAAACATACAGAAAAATAATTGCCTGACATGCAACAGATAAACTGCTACTGCCTAACTTTGAGGTCAGCATTCGGTTTTTAGTAACAAGAAAGAGAATCGCAGGTTCTGGTAATACATTCACATTATTTGCCGTCTCTCTCACAGAGTAGTGGTGAAATGTGCAGACTCTGGCATTAGAGTGCCTGCTTTGAAGCCTGGCTCTACCACTTGCAATCTATGTAACTTTGGGCATATCACATAACCCCTTCCAGTTTCAACTTCCTTATGTGTGAAATGGGTATAATAACAGTGCCTGTGCATGTAAAGATTAGTGATATGTTGCACATAAAATGCTTCATTCAGTATCTGCTACATTTCAAAACCCTAAAAAGTATTTTCCATCATCATCATCATCATTATTATATGGGAAAACCATGAAGAAACATAGACATTGTGTAAGAAAATTAGATAGTAAAATGGTTAATTTAAAAACAATTCCCATTTCATACTAATATTCCCTATAAATGAAGCTCAGTATCAAATTGCAGTTGGCTTATCTTGAATGATAATAGTCATCATTTATTGAGCAACTACTAAGTATAAGCACTATATTATTTACTATATACATTCACATTTAATCTAAGACATGATACCCCCTACAAAGTTTCAGTAATGCATAATGAATAAGCTCTGGACAACACAGGGCCTATAGTTAACAATACTGTATTGTATACTTAAAATTTTGCTAAGAAGGTAAATATTATGCTAAGTGATCTCACCACAAAAGAAAAAAATATTTTTAAAATAAATAACAGGGGCAGGAGCTAATTTTTGGAAGTGATGGATAAGTTTATGGCCTTGATAGTGATAGTTTCATGGGTATATATTTATCTCCAAACTCATCAAGTATTAAACATTAAATATGTGCAACGTTTTGTATGTCAACCATACCTCAACAAAATGGTTTTAAGAAAAAATAAAATAAAATAAGACACAGTATCCTGGAGAAAAGCCAATTTTTCCTAAATAAGCAGATTACATTTTAAAATTTCTTTTCACATAGCAATTTATCTTCTAGAAATTTTCCTAGGGGAAAAAATCAATTTTTGCACAGAAGTTTATATACAATGTTTATAGCAGCATTACCTATAATGTCAAAACAGTGGGAAGAAAACCTGGATGCCTGAAAATGTAGAATTGGGTAAATATAAAATATTCACCCTTTTGATGAAATACGATTAAGCTATTTCGAAGAGAAATATTCAATGCCATGGGAAATTATTCAAAATATTTAAGTAAAAAAGGCATTTTACAAAACATTATTTATAGTATTATTTCACCTGTATAAATATTGGTACAAAGTGTCTAGCACAAAGCCTAAATCAAATAATATTTGTTAAATATATGTAAATCCAAAGAACAAAGACAGATTAAGGATGTTTAATGCTACCAATGGTTACGTAGGGGTAGAGGGCTTACAAGTGATCCTTGCATTCTTCTTTGTAATTTCTGAATTCTCGAAATTTTATATAATAAACAGATATTATTATTGTAATTCAAAAGAAAACTATAACAACAACAAAACCTCATTCTGACTATCTCAGAAAGTAAACAATTCTAAGAAGCTCAGCAGAGGGGAAGCATTTATAGGAAACAAGAATGAAAATCCTACAAGACAGGTAAGTGAGGGCTTTAAAGATTGAGAGCAGGCAGCAGAACCTGGACAAATTTCCTTAGCGGGACAAAGGAGAGTTGCAGCTGTTATTATTACATGCAGCACGCATGAACCAGGAAGTAGGTGTTAAAGGTTCCAACCCACCTCGACATTCATTAGTGTCAAAAAATTAATGGCTACTATAACTGCTTAAAGCATATAGACATGTTCCAGCAAGTTGTTCACTGCTCCCTACAGGAGACCTCATGTGACCAATTCTTTTTAGTTTAGTACCAAAAGGAACGTCTTCTCTGAAGGAAGTTTAGATGTACCCTCTTTAGCTCTGGTGTCTGTATGTGGAAAATTAATGTTATAGTAGTAACTACTTCATGGGCTTTAATGAGGACCAAATGAGATACTACATGTGTGATTGAAATCACTCATTAATATTAGCTGTTTTTATTATTGCTATCAGATAATAAAGTATATATGTCAGACAGTCTTTCCCTATTTGCCTAGGTTTCCAGGGAGTCCTGCGTAAAATTTAACCTTCAATTACACTAACTAAATTACCCCTTGTGAATAGACTATTTTCTTAGTTGGCTTTTACAAAATTTTACTTTTTAATTTTATGTTCAGACAATATCAGATATTTAACATTTTTCACAAAATGACACAAATTATTTTCTAAAGGAATTAACTATTTTTTAAAAAAAATTTCTCCATTCTACTTCTCTTTCTAGCTCTCAGCCTATCTGATCTCCTTCACACTCAAACTTCTCCCAAGGATTTTCTATATTCACCGCCCAATTTCACTTTTCCTCAAACCTCTGTAATCTGATTGTGCTCTGTTGTGGCCCAATCACACCACTGAAGAGCCTCCCTCCAAGGTCAGCAATGGTATCTGAGTAACTAAATTCACTGGATATTTTCAGGGCTCCTTTTACCTGACACTCAACAGTGCTTGTCACGGTGGGTTACTCCCTTTTAGAAACATTCTCTTTCCTTGGCTTCCACAACACCCCTCACTTAATTTTCCTTCAAAAATCTCTGCCTCTGCCTTCTCTGTCTTAACTCACTGGCTCCCTCTCCCCATGCTAGCCACTAAATGCGGATATCTTCAAGTGCCAGGCTTAGCGCCTCTCCCTGTAGAGGATGTATCTACTGATCTCCATGGGGATTTCCCCTAACTCATGTCATAACCCATCCGATGATTCCCAAATTACTTCCAGCTCTAGGCTTGAATAACCAGCTGCCTACTAGATTTCTCCACTTAGATGTCTCAAAGGACATTTAAGTTGTTTTCTCAAATCCAAAGTCAGTTTTCCCCCAATGGTTTGAATGGCTTCATAAACCAACAACGACAACAAAAATAACTCCCTTTCTCTAACCCCACACACGGTTTATTAATCCGCCTTACATAATTTACTTCTCTCCTCTCCCCTGAAACCAACTTGGCTCAGACTATCACCTCACACCCAGACTAGTGTAATAGCCTCTTAATCGGTTTCCCCAGGTCCATTTTGCCCAGCACAAGATCATTCTCCATGTATCTGTCAGAGTATTCACCTTAAATTATAACCAAATGTCTCTCTGCTGTTTTAAATCCTTTGTTTTGGGGCTGAAGCACAAAGGCTTAATCTGACCTCTGAGACCTTGAATGATCTGGCCTCATTTCTCTCTCTATTCCTCTGCTTCAACTTCAAGTGTCTCCGCCCAGTTGACTGAATGTAACACCAGTTTCTCTTTCACCTTGAGCTTTTGAATAAGCTGGTTCTTCTGCCTAGAATCCTCTTCCATCCTCCTCCCCATCTTTTACATGTAATTCTTACCCATCCTGATTTCATATCTAACATTACTTCCTCAGGGAACCTTCCCTGTGTCACAAGCTTGGGTCAGATGTCCTACTCCATGCTCTTCTAGCACCAAGTTTATTCCCTTCCTAGCCCTGTGTTTGCAATTACATAATTATGCAATTATTTGAATAGTTTCTTGCCCACTACTATATTATATACCTTATGAAGACAAAGACCATTCCTCTTTTGCTCACCAGGATTCTTTCAGAACCTAGCAGAGTCCAGGGTATCCAGTATATATTAATTGAATGAAAGCACAGCATAATTTACTCATCTACTTCTTCCCATTCCTACTGCAAAATCAGACCTGCATTATCACTTTCCTAGGCTACTGCAATACTCCTTAACTAGAATTCCCATCTCCCAGCCTCTTCCCCCTTTAGCACATATTCACTGCCAGATTAATCTTCCAGAAGCATAGCCCTGATCATTTCATTCCCAGCTTGAGAATCTTGAGTAGTTTTCTGTTGCCCACAGAATAAATCCAAGTTCCTTTTGGCCTCCAGCCAAACTTTCAAATCTTATTTCCCCACTAATCTTCACATGCCCTGTGTTCTAGCTAAAATGAACTGTGTGTGATCTGACACATTCTGTAATTTTTTTGCCACACATGGGATCATTTTTTTTTCACGCTGTTTCCTACACCTAGAACATTTTACTAATGCCTCTACCATCTCCACACTCAAATCTTTGTGATTTTCTGAATTTAGCAAAAATCTAATTCCTCCAAGAAGCTCTTTTTGATTTCTTCCAACTAGAAATAATCTCTCTTGCTTCTGAATCCCCATCCTTCCTTTCCTGTACCTCTTGAATCAAGATTGTCATTTTCTACCATTCGTTAGAGCCATTTATCATGTGCAAGCTCCACTAGACTGCAAACTCTTTGGAGACGGGACTGGAACACCCAATCACTGCCTTGTACTACACAAATATTCACTGAATTTTTGACTTGTGCAAGTATGTGAATTACTCTAGTAAGATGCTCATTAAAGATTATCTCATAATTAGAAAGGGACAAAATCCATCTACATTACCACTCCTTTGAGGAAAGAAGTTGGTTTTCATTGACCCAGTAGGTAATTTTCTTTGTTTACTTGCTTAATTTCTTCTAATCACTAAAGTGACAAAAAACGATACAGGAGAAAATTACACTTTTAGCCATTTCCTTCCCTTTTGATGGTAACTTCAGGAAACGTCTGCTAGAGATCCTTTTGATAGAATATAATTATAATCTATAGTTTTTATCTGTTTCTTATTAATTCCATTCAGGGGCTCCTGATGGCAATTGAAATTCTTAGTTTTTCTTTTTGCCTGAACTGCTGCTTCCAGCTAGATCAGACAGCTCATGCTGTGCACCCAAGCCATTTCTCTCAAGGGGCTCGTGCTTCCTCTTTTGAAGTAAGGAGGCAAATCAGCGAGAGAAAGTGCCTTTCCTGACAAATTTAAAGCATTTAAAGGCAGAAAGAGGGAATTAACCCAACAGCATAGCAATGTGGACTGTTGTCACAACTTTATTCTCAAAAATTCAGAATCAAGTGAATTCTAGGAAAATGAATTCAGATTAAGAGATCTCATAATTATGGCTTTAAACTTGTTTTGTACATTTAGTGTGGTTATACAAATACAAGACATTGTTAATACTAACCAGATGTGATACAAAAGACTGATACAGCTATAACATTTAATTATGCATGAAGGATGTACCGCATAATGTTTGAGAACCTAAAGTTTTTAAACAGGAAGTGACTCCATTCCTACCTCTCAGGCAGAGTAGCCCACAACAGTGAAAGTCAGGAAACCTGGTTCCATCTGCCCCTTGCTGATCATGAGTCGCTGGGTAAAGTACTAGACCCCTCCGAGATGAAGATTTATTTTCCCTGAAATGAAAAGAATATCTATTCTACTGCCTCTCTGGATATTTTTTGAGAATAAAATGAGAACAAATGAAATATACAAAAGCATGCTGTAAACTGAAAGCACATGATTTCAGTGATACATTTTCAGCCTGAGTTAATATATGACATGAAATTCAAATATTTCCAAAAATATTTACCATAAACCAAATTTTAATTTTGTCCACCCTTATGAAAGGTGATAATAGCACACCTTCATACATAATTGAATGTAGTCCTTATTTCTTCAAATAATCTGTTTGATTTAGGTAAGATTACTACCTTGAGCCTTTTCTTACATGGCCTATTCCCTCAAAGTTGAAATCAGTCCTCATTTTCTCTTCACCTTTTCCAAATTTCCGAAATCTGATTTAAAATGCTGATCTTAGCAGTAGACAGACTGAGCAAATGGATACCAATTTGTGGTTGTCCTTATTACCTTACACAGTTCTTCCTTCAAGCTATATCTCAATGTCTATTCACTTATCCTACCATCACTCATTCAATAGCATTTACTGAGCACATATTATACGGAAGGCAGTAGAGAATGCATACAATGTAGAGAATACAAATTTGTGTTTGATTCTATCTTGGCTTTCAGGAGTTTACACTTCTGACAGAGGAGATAAAACATGCAGACAGGTAATACTGTCAGAGAATGGTTCAGTGTCAACAAAAAACAGAGAAATTTTTTTTATCTGTGGAAGCTTTATTCTAAGAAAGTAACTTAGACATTCATGCTGTCCCAGGAAGCTTACTGAAAGGATATTTTTTACTTTTCTCAGGAGCAGTTATGTACGTAAATGCTCAGAATCCTAGGCTAGCAGCATCTGTTAACTTTCTTCACGTGTTTAAACAACATTCTTCTTTACCAAGACCAGGAGGCCTCCTGAATCTAATCAAGGCCCTCCCAGACTGTGTTGCTGTTTCAGTTTTAGGCATGAGACAATCATGTTTTTAATATGTCCAATAGCACTGACTCCAAATGAAACTAGAACCAAATATGGCACTTTTAAGTGAAATAAGATGTTAGAAATCTTCTGATTCAAGCTCTTATTTTACAAATTGAAGCCCAAAGAAATTAGCCTGAGGTTCTATAAGTAACTAGTAACTAATCTATGACTGTCGCTCCTCCCAGGCCAGTGTCTGTTCTACTACACTTCAAAAGAATGCTTTGCACAGCTGGAAACCATAAACAAAATGGAAAGGCCACCAACTGAATGAAAGAAAACATTTGCAAATCATATATCTGATATGCGATTAATATCCAAAGTGTATAAGAGTATAAAACTCATTAGTAAAAAAACCCCAAACAATCCAATAAAAAATGGGCAGAGGATCTGAATAAACATTTTCCAAAGAAGACATACAGAGGGCCAACAGGTACATGAAAAGAGGCTCATCATAACTAGTCACCAGGGAAATGCAAACTGGCTGTTATCAAAGAGACAAGAAATAAAGTGTTGGTGAACATGTGAAGAAAAGGGAACCCTCTTGCACTGCTGGTAGGAATGTGAATTGGTGCAGCAACTATGGAGAACAGAATGGAGGTTCCTTGAAAAATTAAAAATAGAACTATCATGTGATACAGTAATTCCACTTCTGAGTACTTATCCAAAGAAAATGAGAACAATGACTCGAAAAGATATATGCACGCCCCATGTTCACTGCAGCATTATTTAAAATAACCAGGATATGGAAGCAATCTAACTGTCCATTGACGGATGAATGCATAAAGAAGATGTGATGAAATATAATGGAATATTATTCAGTCATAGGAAAAGCAGGAAATCTTACTATTTGTGACAACATGGACAAAACCTGAGGGCATTATGCTAAGAGAAATAAGTCAGACACAGAAAGACAAATACCATATGATCTCATTTATATGTGGAATCTAAACAAACAAACAAACAAACAAGTCAGGTTCATAGATACACAGAACAGATCGGTAGTTGCTGGCAGTGGGGGTTGGAGGCTGGGCGAAATGGGTGAAGAGAGTCAAAGGGTACCAACTTGCAGTTATAAGATAAATAAGTCATGGGGATGTAATGTACAGCATGGTGACTACAGTTAATAATACTGTATTACGTATTTGAAAGTTCTTTAGAGAGTAAATCTTAAAAGTTCCCATCACAAGAAAAAAAACTGCAATTATACATGGTGATGAATGGTAATCATTTTGCAATACATACAAATATCCAATTATCATGTTGTACACATGAAGCTAATGTTGTATGTCAAGTATATCTCAATTTAAATTTTAATTTAGAAGTTTTAAAAAGGACTTTGTCTTTCAGAGATGAAGAGGCAGGAAGAAAAAATAAATCCCATGGAAGGATGAAAGAAGCTCTGGGCTCCACGACCCTACCTATTTAAAGCTTTTCTTCCCTCAACACTGCCTCAGCCAATCACTGTGAAGAGAAGTGTGGTCCCAGAACAGACACTGAATTCCCATTCCTGAGAACAACACTCTGGTTCCACCTCCATTTAATTAACTCTGACCAGAAACATGTTGCCCTTTTCTGTAAAATTAGAAATCAAATTAGAAGAATGTTAAGACTCTTAGAGTTCCAAACCTCAGTGATATTTTTTCTTCTCTTGCCTTCTTAACCCCATCCACAAAGATAAACTTCAGCAATAATAGATGTGCTTTAGGTCTGCTCACTGCCTCTAGAATGGAATGCTAACAGTCTAGGCGGAAAATGCTTTCGCAGTGTGTTCACTCTCATCCCTTCCCTTGATCCTGAGGTAGAAGAGGCAAGCATTGCTATTGAAGAAACCACACAGAAGAAGCATGTGTAGAGGGTACTTCTAGATTCTTCTAACCCCAAATCAAATGTAATTATTCCAAAAAGAAAAGTCAGAACTTTTCAGGTAAAATTCCAAATATCTCTAAGTTTTTATTCCATTTCTTTTGCAATTCAACTCTCTTTTCAGTCAAAACTTACACTGTATTGAATCTTTTCCACAAAGATCCAGAGATTGCTAGCTCACGAGGTCTAGTAGCATGAATTGAATCTCAGTGCCTAATGCAATGACTGGGCATAGAAGGCACTTAATTGTTTTTTAATATATCAATTAACAGCTTCAAACAAACAGATAATTGTCATTATTTCCAAATGATGCATGATATTTGAGAGAAATCATCCAGATTTTAATTCATGTGTATGATTATGAGCTTGATATATTAATATTGACTTACCCAGAAATAACAGTTATATCACTATGCTCACCTTACAGTTAATTTCTCCATTTTTAGGATTTGATTCTCCTTTTGTCTGGATCCCAACCATCCAGTTCACCATGCCTGTGCTGGGTACTACATTAAATAATTGTAGATTCTCACTGAAAACAAAATATGCCAACACAAACCCTTTAAAAATGATTTTTGCTGAATAAATAATCTGGTTGCTTACAAAAGTTATCCATGTAGATAACTGAGAAGACTATGAGGTCAGGAGAAAATAACTTCATTTTTTATATTCTAAAACCTTTTACATTAACATCTTTGATCTAATCAATGCATTCCTTTGTCATGAAATGAATTTAGGGTCTACTACTTCAAAGAAGTCATAATCATTCGGACTTTCTTCGCATTTTCATTCTTCAATCATATATGAATGTTATTTGCTTGAAAAATTTGCTCTCACTTGACTCCTAACACTTCCCTCAAAATTCATCATAGATGAAAAGTTCTAAAGTAATACTGAGTTTTTCATTTTTAGCAATATGTAAGAATGACTTCATTCTTCCCCTGAAGAAGCTGTTTTTGAAGTTAGTATGAGATCTGCAATAGAAGAAACAGTAGGGAATTAAAAATCTAACTGTGAAAGTATCTGTAAATGAACACAAAAATAAGATTAGAGATCTAGAAAACCTCAGACCTTTCAACTCCACAGCCTCATCAGTTTTAACCCATGGAATGGTATGTCCAAAAGTGGGTGTGGAGAATATTCTATTTCTGTAATGAAAGAGTACAGTGCTCTGAACATAGTCAGACTAATTGGTGAATTCTAGAGCACTGGACTTGTTAATTGGATACTGGGTCATTCTTTGTCCCCCCTAATTCCACATTTATCTCAATGTTAAATAAATTAATTAACATTTCTGGGTGTCATTTTCTGATTGTGCTGTGAGGATAATAAAAATGTGTCACTTTTCTACTTTACAAGTGCAAGTGGATGTTCGTTATCTACAATATGTCCCAAGTAGTCTAAGGACAGCACTATGTAGAACTACATAGAATTGAAGGGGCTGCAAAAGAGAAACAGTAATGGAGAAAAAAATGAGAAAATTTATGTACTGGCTGAATTGCAAGTTTTAAAAGATGATCAAGTTATTTATCCAATAATTTGTCATTTCAATGCATTTGATACAAAAAAAGTCACAAAATCATTACTAAATGTTACATGGTAGACAGACGGTGTTCTCTTGACAATATAGCAAAAGTTCATGAATGGAAGGCTAAGTGTTACTTGTGTTGGCGGGGATGCTAAAAAAAAATATGGACACTTCCTATTTAAGGCAAACATTTCAAGAACAGACCAGATTGCTCAGTTCTGATTTTTCAGCAAAGAGGAAGAACAGTGGGTGTTTTCATTTTTCCTCTGAGGAAGGGCCTTGGTCAGAGGGCTCCCATCATTCCTTATTTGCACAGGATCCTGCCTTATCTTTTGGCCTGAACTCTTAGATGCCACTGAATTCACAACAATTTACTATGATCACATTGTGAGTAACTGGTAATATCTTGATTTATATACTCTAAACTGAAAAATGAACATGGCACATGACAAAGCATCTAGAATTACTTCATCCATTTCCTTGGAGCAAAATCAGCAACAATGACGTGATAAAGATATTTTATTCTGGGACTTCCCCGGCAGTCCAGTGGTTAAGACTCTGCCTTCCAATGCAGGAGGGGTGGGTTCAATCCCTGGTTGGGAAACTTAAGATCCCACATGCCGTGGGGTGCAGCCAAAAACTTAAAAAAAAAAAAAGATATTTTACTCTAAGGGCCTTACAAAGAAGATATTTAATCTGACTCCAATATTCGCATTATGGAAAACAGTCATAATTCATCTAATATTTATATAGCAGCTTCCTCTAAGGAAAGTGTTTTCATGACATGAGTATTTTCAGAACAGTTAAAAGCAAGTTTGTTTGTTTGTTTTTTTAACAGAGAAGTTACATTGTATTTAACAGCATAGCTAGCACTGGAACCCAGGTTGCCTGTCTCTTATGCAGCATTCTATGTCACACTTCATTCATCCTTTCTTCAAACAACTGATGAATAACTCCTATGTGTCAAATACAGTGACTGATACTCTGAAAAGAGTACACAGCTTTGGAGTCTGAGGGTTGTAGTTTTGAAAATGAGTCTAATCATTACTAAATGCATGATCATGGACCAGAGATACATGAGCTCTTTGGAACTTTCTTTCATGTGTGATGCTGATATCTACCAGACTCCACTGCTTTGAAATGGGAATGCTCTGAGTAGGTAAAGTGTCTGGTATATTATAGATGCTCAATACATGCAAAAGAGGAAGAAGAGAAGGAAGAGGAGAAGCGGGAGGTCTACGAAGAAAACGGAATGAAGTGGAGAAGTGAGGATATGATTATTCATTCTTGGCTTCAACTCCCTCACTTTAACCACAGTCATTGTTATTCTCTTTCCTATCTCCCCAAATCCAAAACACAACCATAATGGAAGTTCTCATCAGCATGGATCAAGCCAACTGTTTACCCTAAATTGGCAAAGAGCCGGTGACAGTGTCTCTGCACAACCTTTCTTTAAAACGTTCTCTGCCTCAGACTTCCTTCCTGCTCTTTCTCTTCCCTGATGCCTGCTCTTTCCTTGATCCCCATCATTCTTTGCACCTGGTTTTGTTTCCTTCCACTCCTCCTACCTTCTTTATTGTCTCCTCTTCATTCTCAGCTTCTAAATATTGCTTTCCCTGAAAGTTCTATCCTGTGAATTTATTCCTTCTTCCTGTACATTCTCCTCCCCCATGATTTCATCCACTCTCATAACTTCAGCAATTCAAACCTCCTCCTCCTGAGCCCAACATTCCCACTGTGCTCCAAACCTGCATTTTCCACTCTCTGCTTGGCATCTCAGCTAAAGTGCCCTGCATTCATCTCTAACTACTCAGGATAGCTTTCCTTTGCCCTCCAGATCACTGTCCATCCTGCTGTATGCCCTGGAGGCTGACCCAAATGGAAGACATTAACAGATCTTCTGACCTCTGGCTTCAAGTTGTGCTTGGTCAGTGGGGGAGACCTGGCAAGAAAGTAGAAGTGGAGAGGAGAATAAGCTCAGGATATTTACCCTGAAGTTGCTCTGGACCAGCTGCCTCTTTCTACTACAGGCTTTCTGCTCCGCACAATTCTTTCCTGGGTTCTGATAATGCTTCTGTCCCACACCACTTCAGACCTAGAAATGGTGATGGTCCCTGCTCTAACAAGTCCCAAAGAACTGCATTATCTATCCCTTATGGTTTCCCCCAAGCCAACCAATCACACCTTTGAAAATATTACTTTTATTAAACTCTCCTCCAATGACCCAAATTGAATGTGCCATTTGTTTCCTAACTGGACTCTATGTAACACTTCTTACATTCTTACTAACACTCCAATCCCTCTCAATAATCCAGGAGCTAGAGTATTGCAATAATGCACAACTCAGCTTCTCCCCTCTTATCTCTCTCTACCCTATCTGCCAGACCATATTTCTTGTACCATAGCATCAAACCTACTCTTTTTTCCTCACACCCTTTCAGTGGCTCCACATTTCCAAGTAAATGAAATAAGTTTGGGTATTTCACTTAATATTTAGGCCCTTCAGCAGTAAGGCCATCCTGTCTTTCTAACTTCATTTCCTATCACTTCTCCAAGTATACCTTAGATCCAGATGCATTCAACTATTCCAAAATAGTGAAGATTCAAATATGCACTGTTTCAAAACATAGACCACTTCCCCACTGGCACAGCTCTGCTCATGTACTTCTTTCTCCAATCTCTTTGCTCCCCACCAAACAAAATCTTATCCCTTCATGTCCATCCTAAATGTCATCCTTTTCAGGAATTTCAATTACATGAACTAGTTTCTGCTCTTCAATTCCACATAAATTATTTATACTTATCTTATTTGTTCTTAATTATAATTATTTGTGTTCTGTCTTAGCTCCACTATTGAATTACGGGGCTTCTTAAAGACAAAGCCTGCATCTTGACCCCTTTTTATATTTGATGTATACATATTGCCCTGTTAAATAAATAATTGTTCATATGTTATGTGCATATTTTGATATATATATGAGCTACTAGCCAAAAATTATGAAAAATATGCCAGTTCTGGTGCTTGATATAACACATACCTCTTTGGCAGTTGTATAATTGTGTCATTCTTTATCTCTCTATTTGTAGTTTTGTATCTATGTATAGTAAAACACAGAGGAATTTCCTCACCAATTCTATTATTGCATTCGCATGCAGTAAGGAATCATATGGGACTTTGCTGTATTGGATTTTGTCCCACGTGTCATGTAGGAAGCTAGGGGGAGAGTGCTGTCACAAAGACTAAGTTAAATGTCAAAAATCAAAAAATGCCAACTTTTGGGCTTCCCTGGTGGCGCAGTGGTTGAGAATCCGCCTGCCGATGCAGAGGACACGGATTTGTGCCCCGGTCCGGGAAGATCCGCGGCTGGGCCCGTGAGCCATGGCCGCTGAGCCTGTGCGTCCGAAGCCTGTGCTCTGCAACGGGAGAGGCCACAACAGTGAGAGGCCCGTGTACCACACACACACACACAAAGCCAACTTTTATGACTCAAGATGAAAGGGTAATATTTGCTGGCCTATTTGCTACCCCATGTATACTACTAGTTCATTACTGCTCAGAATCAGGGCAGAGCGAGAATAGCACTTCCAAATTTCCAACAAGACAGGAGAAAGCTGCACTCAGCCCAACTCTAGTACAGCTCTTTCATTTTCACGTTAGCCATCTTGTCCAAAGTCAGGTTGTTGGTGGCTGGTTGAGCATAACAAAACAGAGTATTAGAGGATCTTAGAGCTAAGATGGTTAGCTTGTCTGTTTATTGGCACCACCAATTCATTCAGTTACTCATCGAATACCAATTTGTGGAGTGCCTACAATGTGCTAGCCATGGGGAATTGGCAAATACTAAAGAAAAAAAAAAAGTAATAAAAATTACCAAGAAATGCTTAAGGGAACTCACAATCTGGTTGGGAAGGAATAGAGTTCAACTCTTTCCTTTTAAAAAAAGTCTAGGAGAAGGCTCTTTTTTTCCTTACCTCTATTACTTTTTGTTATAATAACCAAAATATTAAGGCACATATATGATATAAACATTCTTAGCACTTAATTTTTTTAATAGTATTGAAACAGAATTCTATTATGTAAAATGATACATGATATATATTTATAATATGTATCATTTAATATATTTGATATAATATATATCACTATACAAAATGAAAATTTGCTTGGGCAATTAAAATTTTAACTGTTAGGTGGAGAGTATTTTGCTATTTCACCATCCTGAAGCATCTCCATGGAGCCACTGTGTTCTCAACAGCAGGCTTTGAAACCTGTTCTACTTTTCCATGTGTCTCTTTGACATCCTGTCAAGAGTAGGGAGGGGGGGGATTCTTCTTCATGACTAGAGGAAGTCTTCATTAACCCTTAGTCATTTTTGTTTTTTTTTACACCAAGACACAGAAGCAAGTGAGGATCTTAAATAAAGAACCTCACAGTCAATTTCTACTGAGTCTATGTGAATGAGGAGTCAAATGATCCAGAAGAATGTGAATTCAAGAAGCAGTGGTTAATTGTTTGATCTGGTCCTTAGAGAATGCTCACAGTACAGTGGGCTAGGTGCCACATCAAATTAAAAATTGCATGGTTCTTGTCCTCTAGGAAACTAAAGACCTGTTCTGGCCTTTGTTTAAAAACAGAATCCTCAAGTGGACCAGTGTTCATTTACTTTTTCTGTTTTACACAGAAGCACTACTCAGCTTCCCTTTGCAAGGTGGACATCCTGAATGACCTGAATGAATGTCAGGAGCAATGACTCCCCAGAGAGAATTTTGTATCAGTTGAATGATCTTTAGTGACGTTCTGGCTGCCTGAGGACCAGACCTAAAACAGTGAAAGACCCCATTTGTGCCTAGTCTTTAAATAACTTACCTAAGCCCTCAGTTTTGATCTAACAGAGAAAGTAATCATTCCTGTCTATATAGTTATATTGTCACCAAAAGTAGAGTTCAGTTTCACCTGAAAAGTTCAAAAAGTCTGAAAGGAGCAAAAGAAAGAAAATATGTGCAGATAGATAATATCAATGTACACAGTGAGAACATGGAGGAAATATTTTTTAACTAATTATTCTGAGTAAAATAAAATGAATAGAGAAACAAGAGCGTTTCTAAATAGTCTATGAAAAGAGAATTTTAAAAAGAGAAAATGTCTACTAAATTTTAGTAGACAAATAAGAGAGAATAAATAAAGTAAAATAAAAGCAGTGAAATAACACCCAGCACACTGACTGAAAAATGCCAACCAAAGCAGGGGCAGAAGCTTGGTTGACATTTTATATCTAGCATGTGAGCTTTCCTACATTTCCTTTCCTATACATTTTCTTATCAAACCTTTGTAGTCAAGGACCAAAGCTACAACATGCTGTGAAAACAAGAGAGGAGAAAAGATTTAATGACCAGAAGCTAATAATAATAACTTCATGGAATGATAAGGAGTTTGGACAATGCAAACTGTTATAGTACAGAATAATCTTCTAAAGGTGTAAGTTAATCTTTTTCATCATTTTTTTGGAAGAAAGGAAAAATTGAAACACAAGCATTAGCTACTAATCTTCTGTCATAAAGATCTGATCTGTCTCTGTAATTGCTTCAGGAACAGCTTACTTCAAAGAGAAACAGAAATAGGAATATAATATCACTAATGACAAAAATCAGAGTTTCTTATTTGTTAAGCAGATATGATAACAAAACTTTGAAGGCCTCCTCTAAACACTAAAATCAATGAAGTGGTCTTCTAAGCATTTGCCCAAAGAAAACAAAAACACTAATTTGAAAAGATATATGAACTCTTATGTTCACTGCAGAATTATTTACAATAGCCACAATATGGAAGCAAACTCTGTCAATTGATAGATGAATGAATAAAGATGTGAGATGATAGATAGATAGACAAACAGAGAGAGAGAAAAAATGAATAGCCATAAAAAAGAATGAAATATTTCCATTTGTGACAACAGGGATGGACCTAGAGGGTATTATGCTAAGTGAAATAAGACAGAGAAAGACAAATAGCATATGATCTCTCTTATGCGTAGAATTTAAAAAACAAAACGAACAAACAAAACAAAACAGACTCACAGATACAAAGAATAAACAGAGGGGAGATGGATGGGGAGTTAGATGAAACTGGTGAAGGGGATTGAGAGATACAAACTTCCAGTTATAAAATAAGCAAGTCGTGGTGATGTAATATACAGCACAGGAAATATAGGCAATAATACTGTAATAATTTTGTATAGTGACATATGGTTACTAGATTAATCATGATGATCATTTCATAATATATTTACATGTCTAATTACTAGGTGGTATACCTGAAACTAACATAATACTGCATGTTAACTATACTTCAATGAAAAATTAACTCAACTCAAATGACATCAGATCAAATCAGTGGAGTCATCTACTTCTAATGTTCTTTCTTTAGTTTTTACAATAGTCTGAAGCCATGCTATGGAAATCCTATGTCAGAAGAGCTGGCTGGCCTTCATTAAAACATCTGTCTCTGACACTGAGTATGAATACAGGTGTATAGGTTGAATTGTGTCTCCCCTACAGAATTCATATGCTGAGGTCCCAACCCCCAGTACCTTAGAATGTGCCCTTATTTGGAAATAGGGCCATTGGAGACATAACTAGATAAGATGAGATCATACTGGATTAGAGTGGGTCCCTAATCCAGCATGACTAGTAGTATACTTATAAAAAGAGGAAATCTGCATACAAACATGCACACAGGGAGAACACCATGTGATGATTAGAGTTTTGCTGCCCCAAACCATGGCTACTACCAGAAGTTAGGAGACAGGCCTGGTACTGATCCTTCCTTGGAGCCTTCAAAGGGGAGTGTGACCTTGCCAACACCTTGATCTTGGATTTCTAAACTCCAGAACTGTGAGACAATAAATTTATTTTATTTATAACACTCAATTTGTGGTATTAGAAACTAATGCAACAGGGCTGTAAATACTCTATTAGATTAATTAATTCCTATAGGTTGTTTACTGCCAGTCTCACTCCCATGGTAGGAAAGTCATGAGAACTGGTCAAGTTCATTATAAGGATAATTAGTCTCCACATTAAATCGAAACCTATGGATGAAGAATTGTTCAAAGACCAAATCACTTAAAATGAGACTGAATTGCTGGATTAGAGTATTACAGGAGATACAGCTTTGTATAAGTCTTGAAATACCCCAAAATCATAGAAAAAGAAAAATCCAAGTTGCCTTAAGCCTTAACTATTCTATAGGCACACGTACTTTTTTTTCCTTGAGAAAGATTCAGCATTGGATCGCCAACTTTTAGAGTTGAAGAACTAAATAAAAAGCCCAATCAGCTCCCACAGCGCCTTTCCACATCCGTGTGTAACAGTTGTGATTAAAAGATTCCACATGTGAACCACTAAAATTATGCCTCATGAATAAAACAGTAGAAGCAAAATAAATGGATGTGTATTCTCAAAGTGATAGACAGTGGACATACAGAATAAAGCATGTCTAATTTCATGGTTAATTTGAAATTATAAACCTTGAGAACCATGTGGAGCCATCATTATTGTTCAGATAGAGTAGAGCAGATGATATCCGTTAAAACATATTTACTGGAAATCTTATTAATATAAAAAGAGCTTTATATGCTACTGTATTAACAGTTCTTTAGTAAATATTATCTCTTCAAATATGAAGGTCGGTGGCATTACAAAAGGGAGGAAAAAAGCCACTTGAATTACATATATCAAACATTTGGCCCTAAGGACAATACTTAGAAAATGAAGATGAAAAGTAGGATATGATGTGTATTTTATACTAAATTTTTTTGTAACTCTTGGCTTTAATTTTATAGATTGTTTATTGACTTTTTTTCAGTCATATTTACGGATGCACAATTTACATATATAACAAAATTCATACTTTTTAGTATTCAGTTCTATAAGCAGTTCTGTGAGTTCTGATAACTGCATAGAATTGTGTAAACCTCACCAAACCAACAAACAAAACAGGTCCATCATTCCATAAAATTCCCTTGTGTCTCTTTGTAGTTAAGTCCTTCCTGCTATAGATTGAATATTTTTATCCTCCCAAAATTCATGTTGAAATGTAATACCCAATATGATGGGATTAGGAGGTGGGGTATTTGGGAAGTCTTAGGTACTGAGGGTATTTTTTTCATTAATGGAATTAGTGCCCTTATGAAAGAGAACCCAGAGAACTCCCCAGCCACTACCACCATGTGAGAACACAGAAAAAAGATTGCCATTTATAAACCAGGAAATGGGTCCTCACCAGACACTGAATCTGCCAGCACCTTGATCTTGAACTTCCCAGCCTCTAGAATTATGAAAAATAAATTTCTATTATTTTTAAGCAACCCAGTCTATGGCATTTTTGTTATGGCAGCCCCCAAAACTAAGACACTCCTTCTACTCCCATTATCTGACAACTACTGATCTATTATCTTTCCCATTCTTTTGCTTTTTCCAGAATGCCATATGAATGGAATAATTCAGTATATGACCATTTGAAACTGGCTTCTTTCACCCAACACATTAATATTTTTGAGATCCATCCATGTCATTGCATATATCAGTAGTCCATTTCATTTCATGGCTGAGTAGTATTCTACTTTATGGATGTACCACAGTTGATATATCCATTTATCAGGTGCTAGTCATTTTGGTTATTACCAGTTTAGGAGCTATTACAAATAAAGCTGCTGTACACATTAGTGTACAATTTTTTAAAATTTCTCCTAAATAAATTACCTAAGAGTGGTAATGCCAGACCTTATGGTAAGCATATGTTTAACTTCATAAGAAACTGGTGAACTGTTTTCCACAGTAGCTATACTGTTTTCTATTCCCATCAGCAATACGTAAGAGTTCCAGTTGCTCCACATCCTTGCTAGTGCTTGGTACTAAAAGTTTTGTTTTTGTACTTTAAGCATTCTAAAAAGTGTGTCGTGGTGTCTCATTGTGGGTTTAATATGAATTTTCTTACAAATGCTTATTTGCCATCCATCCCTCTTCTTACTCAGCCAAACCTTTCAAATCTTTTACTCACTTTTAAATCAGTTTTTTTCAATGTTTTGTGATTGCATTGTGAGAGTCCTTTCTATATTCTGTATACTAGTTATTTATAAAAGATGTATGTATTTGAAATATTTTTACTCATTTGGTGACTTGTCTTTTGATTTTTCTTAACTGTGCCTTATGGAGAACAGAAGTTTGTAATCTTGATGAAATCAAATTTTTCTTTTATGGATCATGCTTTTGGTGTCATTTCTAAGAAAACTGCCTGACCTGAAATCAGGTTTTCTCCCATGTTTATTTCTAGAAGTTTTATAGTTTTAGGTTTTACATTGAGGTCTATGATCCATTTTGAGTTAATTTTTAAAATGGATGCAAGCAAGGTATGAATCAAGATCTTTTTTTGTTTCATATAGATGTCTAATTGTTCCAGCACCATTTGTTGAAAAACAATCCTGTATGTCTGGTTTCAGCTCCAACATGCAAAGAGCTTGGAAGTCATCACTCCCATCCTCACAACAAGAAAAATACTGAACAAACAGAAAATCAATGAATTTTCTTGGACCCAACAGAGAATTGAGGTTGCAGGGCAAACTGCCACACCTGAAACCTGGAGAGAGAAGTGAATCTAGAGAATCACAGTAAGATCTTTTAACCTAAGAGTAGAAGCCACAAAACTTAAGGGTAATTTTGGAGCACTTAAGGGTAATTTTGACTAATTACTGGAAGTTGAGTGTGGATTAGCATGTAAGTAAGAAACTCCTCAGAATCACAGTCTTAGAAGGAGGGCTCCCAACCATGGTGGGATTTATCTACAGAAATCCCACCAGGTTCTCAAAGTGAAGGATCAGGAAAAAACAGAGCACTGGGGTTAGAGGGCTTTGCTGAACATAGTACCTTTTCATCTTTATATCTTCAGGGATATTTTTTGCATTTCTCAAATTTGGGGTTGTATTATTTACTTTTGGACTCATAGCTGTCTCTTATAGTTAAGGGTGCCAAATAATTGAAATGTTATCCATACTTATTTGGTTGACAACTACAGGCCAAATATCTATCACCAGTACAATTAAAATAATTGTGAAATATAAATGAGAAATGGAAATATAAGCTACCGTAGCCATTAGAATTTATCAAACAGTAAGCTACCTTTTAAAGGAATTTATTATTAAAAGTTAAATTGGGGCTTCCCTGGTGGCACAGTGGTTGAGAGTCCGCCTGCCGATGCAGGGGATGTGGGTTCGTGCCCCGGTCCGGGAAGATCCCACGTGCCGCAGAGCGGCTGGGCCTGTGAGCCATGGCTGCTGAGCCTGTGCGTCTGGAGCCTGTGCTCTGCAACGGGAGAGGCCACAACAGTGACAGGCCTGCGTACCACAAAAAAAAAAAAAAAAAAAAAAAAAGTAAAAGTTAAATTGAAAATAATAACCTACTAATAATGAATTCAAATGTTTTTTTGAATTCAAATGTTTGTTTCTGAAATGTTCTATGTAAAGAAAAATTAGAATTCAGTAGATCAGGTAAGGTAAAAACTAGATAGAATAAATGCAAGAGCATATAAAAACTGTATAATAACAAATGAAAAATTGAATCACATTCAATGATAAAAACATCTTTCAATAATGTGGCTTGAAAATTTGGAAGGAGCTAGAAAAGGAATAGTACCACAATGCTACAAAACCAATAAGAATAACATAAAAAATGCGTGAGGAGCAGCTTGATCGATGGAAGAAATGCCTGACTCTTTCCAAATAGAAAAAGGAGCTAGGCAGAAAATAACTTAAGTGCTTCCTGACTGCAGAATTCATGAATAAGTTCAAGAAACAGTGCAAAGAAGAACGGATGGGGCAAAAATGAGCAGTGGGAATTGGAGAAAAAATAAGTATACAGGTACTGATAAGCCCTGATCACACATACAGAAATGAGAGAAAAAATTTAAGCAGAAATAAAATATTTGGAAAAGGTCATAAAGATAAGGAATATACCCAAAATAAAAATTAACAGAGACAGTGTGTTTCAAATACTGAAGCAAAGAAATAAATGCCAACTGCATGCCAAGAAAATAAAAGAGAGGTTTAAATAATAAAATCTCACTTGAAATGACAGAGAAGACCCCAAAAAGTTAAACAGAATACCCAAAGGTCATGAAAATATATAATCAAAAAGAATTAACCCATAATAAGTTACCACAATAGCTAGTTTCCAATATGTTTGTTTAAATCAGTTGTCCAATTTCTTTCACGGATTTGAAAGATGGAAAACACTAAAGAAAGGCCAATGATCTGCAGTGTAATTATTTTTAAAATGACTACAATAAATAATGTAAAAAATACAAAAAAGAGAAAGAATTAACATTTATTTAGTGCTTATTATACACCTAAGCTATGTCATTTGATTTTCACAGCAACACTTTAAAGTAAATATTAGTGTTCACATTTTATAGCTAAAGAAACTAACCTCAAAGAGTTTAAGAAATCAACCATAGGACAGATTGCCAACAAACACATGAAAGAATGCTCAACATCATTAATCTTTAGAGAAATGCAAATCAAAACTACAATGAGATATCATCTCACACCAGTCAGAATGGTCATCATCAAAAAATCTAGAAACAATAAATCCTGGAGAGGGTGTGGAAAAAAGGGAACAGTCTTGCACTGCTGGAGGGAATGTAAATTGATACAGCCACTATGGAGAACAGTACGGAGGTTCCTTAAAAAACTACAAATAGAACTACCATACAACCCAGCAATCCCACTGCTGGGCATATACCCTGAGAAAACCATAATTCAAAAAGAGTCATGTACCAAAATGTTCATTGCAGCTCTATTTACAATAGCCAGGACATGGAAGCAACCTAAGAGTCCATCATCAGATGTGTGGATAAAGAAGATGTGGCACATATATACAATGGAATATTACTCAGCCATAAAAAGAAATGAAACTGAGTTATTTGTAGTGAGGTGGATGGATGGACCTGGAGTCTGTGATACAGAGTGAAGTAAGTCAGAAGGAGAAAAACAAATACCGTATGCTAACACATATATATGGAATCTAAGAAAAAAAATGTCATGAAGAGACTAGGGGTAGGACGGGAATAAAACACAGATCTACTAGAGCATGGCCTTGAGGATATGGGGAGGGGGAAGGGTAAGCTGTGACAAAGTGAGAGAGTGGCATGGACATATATACACTACCAAACATAGGGTGGATAGCTAGTGGGAAGCAGCCACACAGCACAGGGAGATCAGCTCTGTGCTTTGTGACCACCTAGAGGGGTGGGATAGGGAGAGTGGGAGATGCAAGAGGGAAGAGATATGGGAACATATGTATATGTATAACTGATTCACTTTGTTGTAAAGCAGAAACTAACACACCATTGTAAAGCAATTATACTCCAATAAAGATGTTAAAAAAAAAGAAATCAACCATAGGAATATAGCTCTAAGCCAAGAAAAGGGATTTAAATACAGGCCTCTGAATGTAAAGCTCATATTCTTTACACTTTCTATGTTGCTTCCCTACTACAACTAAATCTAATGCACAAAATAGGGGGGAAAATGACAATGTAGATTCTAGGAATTTACAGTAGAAGTAGAGGCATTCACTGTAAAATTCATTCAACTTTGTTGTGTGTTTGAAAATTTTCAAAATAAAATGCTGCAGTCTGGGGTTGGAGAGATACCTGACAGTTTAAAAGCTCTAATTATATAGGAAACTAGACATTACTGTGTTACTTACAAAGACTATCAAAAGGCTTAAAGGTCCATTTCCTTAATGGGCACCTTCACTAGCATGCCAAGAAAACATTAACATCTCCTTTGGTTAAGACATTCATAGCTCTGTAAGCCTCCTGTCAAAATTGAGATATGTTGCCTTGACTGAGATCACACTGTAAACCATTTAAATCCATGACCACATTATGATAATGACATCATCTTAATACTTTAGAAATCAGAGAAGAGGGCCATGGAATAACGGGACAAGGAACAGGTACACTTTGATACAGAAAACAGTAATAATAATAGTAGCTTCACACCTACATTGTGCTTTCTGTGTTACAGGCACTGCTCTAAATATATAACAAGTAATAACTCATTTAAACTTCTTAACAACTCAATAAAGTAGGTATCATTACTATTATATGATATAACTGATACCAGCAGTTTGATTCCAGAGGACACACCCTTAGCCCCTGTACTGCATTGCCTTTCTGAGGTCGATTGCTATCTCTTTGGAATACATGGAACCCCTGGATACCTGGGAAATGGTAGAAAACACTGAAAGAGTTAATGGTCAAGGTCAGAGGATAAAGAGGGAGTTAATGGTGAAGGAGGATTGAAAATAAACAGAACTACATGACTTCACTTAGGTGCTAATTAATGCATTTCTTACAATAAGATAAGAAAGGAAAACAAGATATATGCAAGATATTTTTGATAAAATAAGTAGGGAGAAACAGAATATAAATTCAAAAAGAAAAGAAGCAAAAAAAGAAAGGAAAAGAAAAAAAGGGATGCTTATGCACTGGAAGAAAAAAAAGTTGAGCAAGAAGAGGGGAAAAGATGATAAACAGTGAAGAACTCTTAAAAGTTTATTTTTAAGAAAGGAGAAAATTTCCAAGTCAACAGTAATAACATTGTAAATAGAAAAGTATCAGGATAGAGCATGGCGTGAGTCTGTTAGTGCAAATGCAAGGCATATGCAGTCATTACACTTTTCTATGCAAACATATTTTCTTTTAAATGTTTCCAGTTGCATTATTTCATTTCATTATTATGTTTTGCTACTCAGCATCCAAATACTTTCTTCTGGAGGAAAATCCCTCATTGTACCTTGTGAGTGAATTCTCCCATTCTGATTCCCATGAACTTCCTCTCCTTGCCCTCAGACAAAGGGAAGGTATATAATCTAAGGTTAGCCAACTGGTGTTTCCACTGGGGACTGGAAATCTTGCAGGTGTGATGCACATGCTCAGTGACTGGAATCTAATGTGGAATCTCAGAACAGAGCTATGCCAGCTCCAGTCAGCAAGCAGAGGCTGGAAGCCTCCAGCCGGACCCAAAGAGGCTACGCTGAGGCATGACCTCTGCTGCACTGCCTGTTGCAAGTTCCTTACTGATTGCCATTCCTAAGCTTAATCTGTCAGTGTTTCCATCAATCCTATGAGTTATCTTCCAATAAATTCATTTTCAGCTTAAATAATCAGATTTAGTTTTGTTGCTTGTAACTAGAAAACTTGACAAACAAAAAAGTGTCCCCTGGAGGAGACTGCAGCAGTGAGGGCAAGATATGGAAGGCCACATGGCAAGAAAGAATTGTGAACATCAAGACCTGCTGGTGACACCTCTCCCAGTGGCACTGAACAGATTAAAGAGAATGACATGTTTTATCCCTAAATATTTGGCTTAAGAAACAGATAACTAGTGACCTCCTCTGAAGAGAATAAAGAATTTCTTAAGTCTTGAAACTTCAGGGCTGAGGTGGCCAAAAACCTCACTTAAGGTTTGGGTGAGTAACTTGTTGAATTATGCCCACTGAAGTTTAGAGCCTCTTCAAGTTCCTTTTACGTAAAAGTTACAGTATTGATGAAGAAAGAGTAAGACCCTATAAACAGGGATAGGGATAAATAAAAGGTTTCAGTGGACAAGAGCATCCTGAACCCCAACCTTTCATTCTCACCTCTGTGAGCCTCCCTTGTCAGCTACCAGTCCCTCATTGTCTGTGAGGCTGTTCCTCCTTAGCTCCTTATAAGAGGAGTCCATGTTCAAATCCCACCCCTCCTTGCCCCTTCTGCCTCAGTCCCAGCGTGCCTGGAAGGTCAAATACATCAGCGCATGCTTCAGTGTGCTGCCTTGAGCAGCTGGGAAGGATTATAACTGATTGCTCATCTGATAATTAGAAACTTGGAATCACTGGTGGACTACACAAAAATAAACATGCCAAAAAGTCCTTGTTAGCTTCCATTAGGAAATCCTGTTAGCTCTACATTCAAAATATACTCAGGGTAAAACACTTCTGACCATCTCAGGTTCCAACACTGTTCCCAGCGTGGACTGAGCCACCATCATCTCCCACCAGGACTATTGCAAAAGCCTCCTAACAGGTTTCTGGGCTGCTACCCTTGCCTCCTCCACCTCCATCCTATAGACCATTCCTGGTTCGGCAGCCAGATGGATCTTGTAAAAGTCTAAGCCATGCAATGTCCCTTTCTTCAAAACCTTGCCAAGGCTCTCCATTTCACACAGAGTAAATCCAAAATCCTCATAATGGCCTATAAAACCTCTATGTGACAAAGCTCCAGTTGGCCCTCTGAACCTTTCTTCTACCCTCCTCCTCCTCACTCACTGCTTCAGCCACACTGGCCTCCCTGCTTGTCCCTGAACTTGCCCAACACAGTCCACCTTAGGGCTTTTTTGCATTTACTGCTTCTTCGACCTGGAACGCTCCATCCCCTGATGACTATGTGGTTGCCTTCCTCACCTCTTCCAAGTCTTTGCTCACCTTCTCAATGAAACATGCCCTGAAATCCCGTCTAACTCTGCAGCGTAATCTCTTCCTCCCATCTGGCAATTTCAATCCCTCTTGGCTTGCTCTCTCTCTTTTTTTTCCCCTGTTGGCACTCCTCATCTTCTAACATGATATGTAATAATTTACTTAATATGTTTACTGTTGATCATCTTTCTTCTCGTGGTAGAATATAAGCCCCTCTGGATTGGGCTTCCTGTGCCAGTTTTTTTGTTTGTTTGTTTTGGGGTTTTTTTTTGCGGTGCGCGGGCCTCTCACTGTCGTGGCCTCTCCCATTGCGGAGCACAGGCTCCGGACGCGCAGGCCCAGCGTCCATGGCTCACGGGCCCAGCCGCTCCGCGGCACGTGGGATCTTCCCGGACCGGGGCACGAACCCGTGTCCCCTGCATCGGCAGGCGGACTCCCAACCACTGCGTCACCAGGGAAGCCCCCTGTGCCAGTTTTTGTCTCATCTATTTGCCCTCAGATTCCTTCTGAGCCCTTCCTTTGCTAAGAGGTGCTGACCTCCACAGGCTGCATTCTCCAGCTCCCAGGTCAGTCACTTTGGACCAAAGGGAACCAGGGAACCTGAAGTTGGTTGGTAAGGTAGATATTATATCTTTCACCCCCGCTATACCACGGCCCTCCACAATCCTGATGCTTTTAGAAAAAATCTTTAATGTTGTCAGTCTTCTAGGATTCTATTAATTGCAGTGAAGATGTGCAGTTTATTAAATAGTAACCTGAAGTCTTTAAAGAGTTAATGTCACTTTAAAATAGGCTGAACATAATCAGGTCAGGTCTTTAGGACTGGGGAAGAAATGGGGTTTTGTTTAATTTGCTGAGATATTTGTTTTGCTTGGTACAGTTTTCCTCAAAATTCTAAAACTATTACATTCATTTGAAAAGGCTTATCAGTTGAAAATTATTATAGAACACTTCTAAAGCTAATTTATCTTCTCTTGATTATTTTCCATAAATATTCCCTGGTATCTCCTTCCGTCTTTTATGTCTTTTGGAGTAGTTTTGAAGTGTCTGAGAAACAGTCATGGTGAGCTAGCTGCATGCGAGCGTTCCGAAGTCTGTTTCCGTATTTCCACCCGACAGTAGGCTATTTGTTCTTGGATATGTCCCGAGGCAATCTTGACACAGAACTGCAAAGTAATCACAGTTATCTGGAATCTTTGATTAAAACTTACAGTGATAGCTTTGGCAGCCGAAATATTCTAATACACCAAGGTGTCATAAGGCTCATTTTTTAGACTGATGAGATAATGAATTCACATTATCCTGCAAAAGCACATTTAAATTAATTGCAAAGGCAACCATTTATTTAGCCCAGTTCTGTACTGGCCATTTAAAAAATATTATCTTTTCGAATTCTTACAACCCTGCTAATGCTATATTATTATTCCCATTTTACAGATGAAAAACTGAAACTTGAGTCATATAGCTATAAGTGACAGTAGTGGGATTTCCACACAGCTCTCCCGGAATCCAGATTCTCAGCTTCCCACTCCTCTGTCACCTTGGGCTTTATAAAAGGCAGGATGGTAAGAGATAGGGATACACAAATATCTACACAATTTTTATGATCCCCAAGTTCATTTCAGGAGAGAAATCTTAGGAGAATGAGGTATGTGAAAGCCAGCAGATCCAGTTGGAAAGGAAGCCAACTGGAAATAAACTGCTTATTGTCTTTTGTGGTGGTGGCACCGATATGTAACATATATAACAATAATTTCATTATTTCTAAATTAGTAAAGAAGTTGGATGATGAGTCATTGAAGAATCTAGGAAGAATACACAGTGAAAATTTTCTCTACTACTATTAAATAATAATAATAGATATATTTTTCATGGTTTAATATGTGCCAATCACCGGGAGAAGTATGTAAATGTCCTTCAAACGCTCACTATCAACTATTATAGCTAACGAAATTCAGACAGAGAGGTTTAGAGTTTGTCTGATATTTAGCAAATGGCAGAGTTGGCAATTAAGGCTCATGTTTTTAACCAAAATTCTCCCAAGCACTGTAGAGCATTCATAGTACACTATCAAACTGTAATGCAGCTCCACTACATGTCCTCTACCCTCTTGCAAGGTCATGAAATCTTAGGAAAACAATTTTAATTGTTTAGAATGCCATAGCACAGAACATCAAACAGAGTAATACTTGAAATCATCTATATATATCATCTATATATTTTATAAAGTTGTGAAACATACATTATGGATCATTTGTTCTGCAATAGTAAGAATCATCAACTTTTCAACATAACATTTTGGAGGGAGATCTTATCACCACAATAAAACCCACAATGAATCACCCCCCTGGTGGCCACATCTTTGTGTAGTCTTCTCCCACACTGACTCTCAGTATAGCCATATGCCTTGCTTTGGACAGTAAAACAGCAAATACAACAGCGGCAGAGACTTAATAAGTACTAGAACACTGGCACATGTTCTTTTGGAATACTCCCACCAAACTATCCTGCTGGAGAAACTACATGGAGGAGAACCAAGCAACCTGAGGCAAGATCCCCAGACAGGCAAGTGATGTACTACGGACCCTCCAGCCACAACTGAACCCCCCGATGACCACAGATACAGGAGTGACTCCAAGCAAGATCAGCAGAAGAATTGCTAGCTGAACCTAGCTAAAATTAAAGAATCATTAGTGTATACATGATTGTTACGTTAATCCACTAGATTTTGGGGGTAGTCTGTTATGAACAGTAGACAACTGATACACTGCCAATTTTCTACACATGTGTAAGCACTCACAAACACACATACACACTGTCTCCTGTCAGCATACTTTCATATGTGACTTCTGTTCTTGACACTGGAAAATAAAATCTTATAAAATGTCTGGGTCATATTTCTCTACAATGTGGGAATCATTGATACTGCTGTCTTTTGGCTGTATTTTTTATTGAGTTTATGAATACTTCACAAATAAAAGTTTATTGCACTGTGGTATAATACTACCTAGCAAATATGATGCATACTAAAATAGAAACCATTATTTCATTAAAACATTTACATATACAAGTATTTAGGCCGTACCTCTTTCTTCTAGGGATAAACAATAAGGGATTCCAAGGGAGACCTTCAAGATGGCAGAGCAGTAAGATGTGGAGATCACCTTGCTCCCCACAAATACATCAGAAATACATCTACACGTGGAACAACTCCTACAGAACACCTACTGAATGCTGAGAGAAGACCTCAGACCTCCCAAAAGGCAAGAAACTCCCCACGTACCTGGGTAGGGCAAAAGAAAAAAGAAAAAGCAGAGACAAAAGAATAGGGATGGGACCTGCACCTCTGAGAGGGAGCTGTCAAGGAGGAAAGGTTTCCACACACTAGGAAGACCCTTCACTGGCGGAGATGGGGGGTGGCGGGAGGAAGCTTCAGAGCCACGGAGGAGAGCGCAGCAACAGGGGTGCGGAGGGCAAAGCAGAGAGATTCCGCACAGAGGATCAATGACAACCAGCACTCACCAGCCCAAGAGGCTTGTCTGTTCACAGGCCAGCGGGTGGGGGCTGGGAGGTGAGGCTCAGGCTTCAGAGGTCAGATCGCAGGGAGAGGACTGGGGTTGGCTGCGTAAACACAGCCTGAAGGGGGCTAGTGCGCCACAGCTAGCCGGGAGGGAGTCCAGGAAAAAGTCTGGAATTGCCTAAGAGGCAAGAGACCATTGTTTCGGGGTGTGTGAGGAGAGGGGATTTAGAGCACCACCTAAATAAGCTCTGGAGATGGGCGCGAGCTGCGGCTATCAGCGCGGACCCCAGAGACGGGCATGAAACGCTAAGGCTGCTGCTACAGACAATAAGAAGCCTGTGTGCAAGCGCAGGTCACTATCCACACCTCCCCGCCCGGGAGCCTGTGCAGCCCACCACTGCCAGGGTCCCGTGATCCAGGGACAACCTCCCCGGGAGAACACACAGCGTGCCTCAGGCTGGTGTAACGTCACGCTGGCCTTTGCCACAGCAGGCTCACCACGCATCCGTACCCCTCCCTCCTTCCAGACTGAGTGAGCCAGAACCCCCTAATCAGCTGCTCCTTTAACCCCATCCTGTCTGGGTGGGGAACAGATGCCCTTAGGTGACCTACATGCAGAGGCAGGGCCAAATCCAAAGCTGAACCCCAGGAACTGTGCGAACAAAGAAGAGAAAGGGAAATCTCTTCCAGCAGCTTCATGAGCAGTGGATTAAATCTCCACAATCAATTTGATGTACCCTGCATCTCTGGAATATCTGAATAGACAATGAATAATCCCAAAATTGAGGGGGTGGACTTTGGGAGCAACTGTAGACATGGGGTTTGCTTTCTGCATCTATTTTGTTTCTGGTCTTATGTGTATCTTAGTTTAGTATCTAGAGTTTATCATCATTGGTAGATTTGTTTATTGATTTGGTTGCTCTCTTCCTTTTTTAAAAAAATATATGTAGATATATATAATTTTTTCCTTTTTCTCTTTTTGTGACTGTGTATGTGTATGCTTCTTTGTGTGATTTTGTCTATATAACTTTGCTTTTACCATTTGTCCTAGGTTTCTGTCTGTCCTTTTTTGTTATTACTTTATAATTTTTTCTTAATAATTATTTTATTTTTTATTTTAATAACTTTATATTATTTTACTTTATTTTTCTTTCTTTTTTTCTCCCTTTTCTTCTGAGCTGAGAGGCAGACATGTTCTTTGTGCTCCAGCCAGGAGTCAACTCTGTGCCTCTGAGTGGGGAGAGCTGAGTTCAGGACATGGTCCAACAGAGACCTCCCAGCTCCATGTAATATCAAACAGCAAAAGCTCTCCCAGAGATCTCCATCTCAACTCTAAGAACCAGCTCCACTCAATGACCAGCAAGCTACAGTGCTGGACAACCTATGCCAAACAACTAGCAAGACAGGAACACAACACCACACATTAGCAGAGAGCCTGCCTAAAATCACAATAAGGTCACAGACACCCCACAACACACCACTGGTTGTAGTCCTGCCCACCAGAAAGACAAGATAGAGCCTCAGCCACCAAAACCCAGGCACTAGTCCCCTCCATCAGGAAGCCTACACAACTCACTGAAAAAACCTTACCCAGTGGAGGCATACACCAAAAACTTTGGGAACTACAAACCTGCAGCCTGCAAAAAGGAGACCCCAGACACAGTAAGTTAAGACAAAGACAAAAACTGACAAGACAAAGAAACACACAGCAGATGAAGGAGCAAGATAAGAACCAACAAGACCAAACAATGAGGAGGATAAAGGCAGTCTACCTGAAAAAGAATTCAGAGTAATGACAGTAAAGATGATCAAAATCTTGGAAATAGAATGGAGAAAATATAAGAAACGTTTAACAAGGACCGAGAAGAACTAAAAAGCCCAGAGATAAACCCAGACACATATGGTCACCTTATCTTTGATAAAGGAGGGAAGGATACAGAGTGGAGAAAAGACAGCCTCTTCAATAAGTGGTGCCTGAAAGACTGGACAGCTACATGTAAAAGTATGAAATTAGAACACTCCCTAACACCACACACAAAAATAAACTCAAAATGGGTTAAAGACCTAAATGTAAGGCCAGACACTATCAAACTCATAGAGGAAAACATAGGCAGAACACTCTATGACATAAATCACAGCAAGATCCTTTCTGACCCACCTCCTAGAGAAATGGAAATAAAAAAAATAAATAAACGGGAACTAATGAAACTTAAAAGCTTTTGCAGAGCAAAGGAAACCATAAACAAGATGAAAAGACAACCCTCAGAATGGGAGAAAATATTTGCAAATGAAGCAACTGACAAAAGATTAATCTCCAAAATTTAAAAGCAACTCATGCAGCTCAATATCAGAAAAACAAACAACTCAATCCAAAAATGGGTAGAAGACCTAAACAGACATTTCTCCAAAGAAGATATACAGATTGCCAACAAACACATGAAAGGATGCTCAACATCACTAATCATTAGAGAAATGCAAATCAAAACTACAATGTGGTATCACCTCACACCAGTCAGAATGGCCATCATTAAAAATCTACAAACAATAAATCCTGGAGAGGGTGTGGAGCAAGGGAACCCTCTTGCACCGTTTGTGGGAATGTAACTTGATACAGCCTCTATGGAGAACAGTATGGCTGTTCCTTAAAAAACTAAAAATAGAACTACCATACAACCCAGCAGTCTCACTACTGGGCATATACCCTGAGAAAACCACAATTCAAAAAGAGTCATATACCACAATGTTCACTGTAGCTCTATTTACAATAGCCAGGACATGGAAGTAACCTAAGTGTCCACTGACAGATAAATGCATAAAGAAGATGTGGTACATATATACAATGGAATATTACTGAGCCATAAAAAGAAACGAAATTGAGTTATCTGTAGTGAGGTGGATGGACGTAGAGACTGTCATACAGAGTGAAGTAAGTCAGAAAGAGAAAAACAAATACTGTATGCTAACACATATATACAGAATGTTAAAAGAAAAAAAAAAGGTTAGAAGAACCTATGGGCAGGACAGGAATAAAGATGCAGATGTAGAAAATGGACCTGAGGACTCGGGGAGGGGGAAGGGTAAGCTGGGATGAAGGGTGAGAGTGGCATAGACTTATATGTAGTACCAAATGTAAAATAGATAGCTAGTGGGAAGAAGCTGCATAGCACAGGGAGATCAGCTCGGTGCTTTGTGACCATCTAGAGGGGTGGGATAGGGAGGGTGGGAGGGAGACACAAGAGGGAGGAGATATGGGGATATATGTATAGCTGATTCACTTTGTTATAAAGCAGAAACTAACACACCAGTGTAAAGCAATTATACTCTAGTAAAGATGTTAAAAAAAAAAAAAATTCCAGCAGGGTGGGAAAATGTTTTACAATAAATTGAGGAATATTTTTAGGTTAAGGAACATTGGCTTAAAGTCAATTTCTTGATAAGGTATAAAGTATTGACATCTGTTTATGGGACCCTCAAAAATATTCTCCTCACCTACATTACCCATGGATGATAGAAATAGTAATAAGATATTAAATATTGTGGCACAGGGCTCTGTTCCAAGTCAAAATGTGAATCCTGGACTTCCCTGGTGGTGCAGTGGTTAAGAATCTGACTGCCAATGCAGGGGACACAGGTTTGAGCCCTGTCTGGGAAGATCCCATATGCCACAGAGCAACTAAGCCCATGCACAACTACTGAGCCTGCGCTGTACAGCACGTGAGCCACAACTCCTGAGCCCGCACACCACAACTACTGAAGCCCATGCACTAGAGTCCATACTCTGTAACAAAAGAAGCCACCTCAATAAGAAGTCCGCGCACCACAACGTAGAGTAGCCCCCGCTCGCTGCAACTAGAGAAAGCTGGCATGCTGCAATGAAGACCCAACACAGCCAAATAAATAAATAAATAAATATTTTTTTTAAAAAGGAAAAAAAAGCAAATCCTTGGGAAGGGGAACATCTCTAGACTCCTCATTCATTAACGATTTAGTATAATGATATTTCTCCTTGAATAGGAGTTTCCCAGGATATTAGGAAGAATGTGAAGAATCTAAGAACCCAAAGGTGTTTGACTAACAAGAGAAAAGGGTGTGGGAGACACTCAATCCATTTTGTTGTTACTCTTGAGACTAGGATGGAATCAGCCTAGCTAGATCTGCTTTCAGGAAGGTAGGGAGGTACTAGCCACATGAGTCCCCAACTCCAGGGAGGATAGGTTTTTACAGACACGGGATTTTAATGATATATAGATGTCATTTATCTTAAGAGTCCCCAACTCCCCCAATTTTCCACACAACATCGTTGTTTTTGTCCCCGTCCCTCCTAGAAACCTGTACAACTGAGAAAGGGAGAGCCACACAGGCTTTTGTGAAATAAGAGAAAAAATTCTAGAAATATATTTAAAGCTCTACTGCTTTGACTTAAGTTCTCTTGGTCCATTCCTTCTGAGAAATGAGGATTAAAAAATCTTTTCTATGACTGTTCTAAGGCAAGGGTTAGCAAATTCTGGCCTATGGGCCGAATTTAGCCCACCCCCTGTTTTTGTGCAGCCTATAAGCTATCTCTAGTACAGCCTATAAGGGACACATCATAACCAGCAATGTGACAATTTTTTCTTCTGATTCTTACTAAAAATTTAACCCAATAATTCATGCCAAAGTTTAATAATTATAAAGATGTCTCTAATAAATACTGCTTTTAATAAACTCTGGAGAGCACAAAATATGTGTTTTTGTTAACTACTATGAAGGAAAAATAGTGTTTAGTACTTAGATGATGCTCATGGAAAACTTTTAGATGAATGAATTCATTTAAACATTTTTATCCATTACTAACAGCTTAATTAGTTATCTTATTTGCTTATGTACAGGCAGCAAAATCCCCCCAAATTCAGAGAATATTGGGTAAATTAGACTAATACAGACAAGAAAACCAATTTGCAAGATGGAGTTATTCAGACTGGCTGCCTTTACTGCTCTAATTACCTAATAATAGCTCTGTTCCTGTCTGTTTTGACTTGTTTGTGTGGCCCTTGTCTTAAACAACAAAGTGCAGTATTTGAGGCTAAAGAAAGCAGAAGAGGGAATATTTCTAAGAGAAACAGCGGAATCCTGGGAGCAGATGGGCAGATTAGAGAAAGAACAGCAGAGCCGTGGCAGTAGCTGCACCTGTCAAAATTTGGCTGGAGAGTATGTTCCCAGTTGATCTGATTTTAGAGTAACAGGATGCGCCCATGAAATACTTATCCTGACACTTTAAAATTGTGGATTTTACAGTTTGCTGCTGCTCCTGCTGGGCTGCCTGTTCCATTCAGCTATGCTGAATCCACATATCTGGAAATGGCACCTCTTGTCAGAGTGAGGACTCCTTCTAAAAAGGCCAGTTTAGCCCAAAGAGACCCAAGATTGGCAGTAAGTGCCCAAGGTATTATAAGGCTTAGAATGTAATAAAGAATAGAATATTGGGGAAAATACTGCAGCATTCCAGTAATCAGTGAAATTGATAAATCATACAAAGATTTATTACCTGGCTCTGAATCTTGAACAGAATAAAACTTGGTTTCAATAGGCTCTAAAAGGTCTTTAGTGTTTGAATCTTTAATTAATTTAATGTATTTGAATCTGTAATGAATAAAGATTAATATTGTATTGAATAGATACTGTGGCTATCATTTAAGAATAATCAACTAATCCAAGAGAAGGCAAGAACAGAAAAAAGAAGTATAGAAGAAGCATGGTAATCAAAAAGCACAAAATATGGTTGAAGAAATAAATTCAAATACTTTAATAATTACAATAAATATAAATAAAAAAATGTTCCACTTAAAACAAATATTATGACTAATTCCTTGGATTTCCATCATGGATTTCTTTTTAAACTCTTTACAAAAGACACATCTAAGATACAAAAAAACTTACAGAATTCAGACATACTGAAAGAAAAATGATGGAAAAAGTTATACAAATCAAACACTAACCAAAAGAAAGTGGTGTCACTCTCAGTATGAGACAAACAGATTTTAAGGCAAAAAATAGTTATTAAAGATAAAGAAGTCACTACTTAACAGTAAAAGATTCAGAAATATATAAAAATCCAGACAATATATTAAATATATTAAAATATATAATTATAAAATTTTATATATTAAAATCCTGATAAAATAGTGACATTGTCTTTAAATATAAATAGCAAAAATCAAGAGAATTACAGAAAAAATTAATCTAAGCAGACAAATAAGTCTAAGTAAGTCTAGTAGGAATACTGAAAATTTCAATTGATGTAATTGACAAGCTTTATATATGTAAACATATATAAATAACTAGATTCAGCAATTGAAGAATACACATTACTTTCAAGCTCACAGAGAACAATTACAAAATTCACCAAAAAAGTGTTTATAGTGCTAGTCTCAATAAATTTCAAAGGGCTGGGATTATAACCATTACATTTCCATTCCAAATAAATTTAAAAGAAATCAGTAACAAAAAATAAATATTCGCATTTGAAAACTGACATGTCCTTCTAAATAATCAAGGGGACAAAAAAGAAGTCATAAGAAAAATAAATAAATATTTTCAGCTGAAAATTGTGGAAATACTGTAGGTAGAATCCATCTGAAATAGTATTTGCAACCTTAAACACATATTAGTAAAGAAGAAAGTATAACAATTAATGAGGTAAGCATGCAACTGGCTTCAGTACTTATGGTCTATGTGACTTTGAGCAAGTGACTTAACCTCTCTGTGCCTCAGTGTCTGTTTCCTCACCTACAGACTAGTAAAAACAATAGCACTTAGTCAGTATTGCTGTGAAGATCAAATGGGTATGCTAGATATTTTACATTTGCTCCTTCAGATCTACCCTCCTGTCTTCCTCACCCTGATCTGTGTCTCAACAGGCTGACCTGTATGGACTACAACTACCAGGCATTCTTGCTCTCTGTGGGTTTCAAGCACCAGCAGGAGAATGGTTGCTCAGAGGAAAAGAAAAAGGTAGTAATCATGTGCCTCCTCCACTCCAGGCCACAATTTCATAATAGCTGCATCCCTAAACCTAAGGACATCAGTCCTGTTTAGTGGTTTTCCTCACTAGGTTCCAGTAACCACTGTTTTTCCTGCACTTTAAGGCTTAGAGGTGGTAACAGCTTCCCACTTTGTTAGCCCCAGAGTGTTTCACCATCTACTGTTTGTTTCCTTTAATCTTAACAAGACCATCAAAAACAGTCCCTTCATTAAAGTGTTTTCAACTACCCACAATGTGTTTCCCACCAGGACTCTGATATAATGCGTTAATATACAGAGCATTAATATACAGTGCCTGGCACATAGCAAGCTTTATATAAGCATTAGTTATTACTAATATTGTTGTTTCTGTTGTTGTGTCAATACAGGCAGAAAAAAGCATTAGATAATTTAATACCCACTAATGGCTTTTTAAAAGCCTACTTACAAAGTGAGAATAAAAGGGAACTTTCTTAAATACAACTGACAACTTTCAGGTCACACCTTACTTAGCCCTCTCAGGAATTCTGTTCCCCTAAGCACGCTCTACCTTGAAACACTCCTAGTCCTTGGTCTCCATGTGTCACATTGGCCTGATCTTCCTCCTAACTTTATGACCTTTCTTTCTACTTTTATAGGCTCCTTTTCCTTTACTCATTCCCCAAATACTGGCATTCCTAAGGTTCTTTTCTCTGTTTTCTTTTTTTTATTATACATATTCTCCTTGGATGATTTAATCTCAAACTTGTCGCTGATAATTCTCAAATCTCTATCCTTAACCCAGACCTCTCTCCTGAGTTTGGAACCCATACACAACTATTCTAAAATGACCTGTCACCCATGCTTTGCAGCCCAGGTCCCAGGTCCCCAGATCTGATGATTTCCCCAGCACAGAAATGGTTTTTAACCATAACAGGCTACAGTAGTTGTGTTTTATCAACAGGATGCCACAAAGGCCCTCAGCAAAACCAGACTGAATTGGGTAGAACCACAATAGTAGGGAAGTAAGCTAAAAGTCTCCCTTTTCCTTGCCTTGATTTAGCTCTGTTTCCACACCAAACCCTGAGAGCTAAAGGACACCTGTCCTGATTTTTCTGTTTTTGTTTCAAAAGTAGCTGGTGTTTGGCAGAGATGCTTTGCGGCTGTACTTTGAGAGATATACAGTGGTCAACTTCTCTGGAACCAGATCCGACTTGACCACAGGAAAGAGCCTGCGCAGGTGAAACCTGGATGTATCTGAGGGATACCTTTGCTTCATTACCATGCTAAGATCTCCACCCTGAGCTGTGGCTATCAGCATGAACACCAGAGACGGGCATGAAATGCTAATGCTGATGCAGCTGCAGCCACCAAGAATCCTGTGTGCAAGCACAGGTCACTATCCACACCTCCCCCTCCGGGAGCCTGTACAGCCCACCATTGCCAGGGTCCCGTGATCCAAGGACAGCTTCCCCGGGAGAAAACACAGTGCGCCTCAGGCTGTTGCAACATCACACTGGCCTCTGCTGCTGCAGGCTCGCCCAGCACTCCATACCCCTCCGCCCCCCCGTCTGAGTGAGCCAGAGCCCCCGAATGAGCTGCTCCTTTAACCCTGTCCTGTCTGGGTGGGGAAAGATGTCCTCTGGCGACCTACATGCAGAGAGGGCCAAATCCAAAGCTGAACCCCAGGAGCTGTGCGAACAAAGAAGAGAAAGGGAAATCTCTCCCAGCAGCCTCAGGAGCAGTGAATTAAATCTCCATAATCAGCTCGATGTACCCTGCATCTGTGGAATACCTGAATAGACAACGAAGCATCCCAAATTGAGGAGGTGGACTTTGGGAGCAACTGTAGCCTTGGGGTTTGCTGTATGAAACTGACTAGTTTCTGATTTACATGGTTATCTAGGTTTACTTTTTAGTGCTTGTTCTCATTGGTGGATATGTATTGGTTTGGTTGCTCTCTTCTTTTTTTAAAATTACTTTTTAACTTTTTATTTTAATAATATTAAATTTTTAAAATTTTAACATTATTATTTTATTTTATTTTTCTTTCTTTCTCTTTTTTCTCCCTTTTCTTCTGAGCTGTGTGGCTGACAGGGTGGTGGTATTCCAGCTGGGTGTCAGGCCTGAGCCTCTGAGGTGGGAGAGCTGAGTTCAGGACATTGGACCACCAGAGACCTCCTGGCCCCAGGTAATGTCAATCAGCGAGAGCTCTCCCAGAGATCCCGTCTCAATGTTAAGACCCAGCTCCACTCAACGATCAGCAATCTACAGTGCTGGATTCCCCATGCCAAACAACTAGCAAGACAGGAACACAACCCCAACCATTAGCAGAGAGGCTGCCCCAAATCATACTCAGTTCACAGACACCCCCAAACACACCACCTAACGTGGTCCTGCCCACCAGAAAGACAAGATCCAGCCTCATCCATCAGAATACAAGCACCAGTCCCTTCCACCAGGAAGACTACACAACCCACTGAACCAACCTTACCCACTGGAGGCAGACACCAAAATCAATGGGAACTACGAACCTGCAGCCTGCAAAAAGGAGACCCCAAACACAGTAAGTTAAGCTAAATGAGAAGACATAGAAATACACAGCAGAGAAAGAAGCAAGGTAAAAACCCACCAGACTAAACAAATGAAGAGGAAATAGGCAGTCTACCGGAAAGAAGAATTCAGAGTAATGATAGTAAAGATGATCCAAAACTCTCGAAACTAGAATGGAGAAAATACAAGAAAAGTTTAACAAGGACCTAGAAGAACTAAAGAACAAAGAAACAATGATGAACACCACAATAAGTGAAATTAAAAATTCTCTATGAGGAATCAATAGCAGAATAACTGAGGCAGAAGAACGGATAAGTGACCTGGAAGATAAAATAGTGGAAATAACTACTGCAGAGAAGAACAAAGAGAAAAGAATTAAAGGAATTGAGGACAGTCTCAGAGATGTCTGGGACAACATTAAATGCACCAACATTTGAATTATAGGGGTCCCAGAAGAAGAAGAGAAAAAGAAAGGTACTGAGAAAATATTTGAAGAGATTATAGTTGAAAATTTCTCTCATATGGGAAAGGAAATAGTCAATCAAGTCCAGGAAGCACAGAGAGTCCCATACAGGATAAATCCAAGGAGAAACATGCCAAAACACATATTAATCAAACTATCAAAAATTAAATACAAAGAAAAAATATTAAAAGCAGTAAGGGAAAAGCAACAAAGAACATACAAGGCAATCCCCATAAGATTAACAGCTGATCTTTCAGCAAAACTCTGCAAGCCAGAAGGGAGTGGCAGGACATATTGAAAGTGATGAAAGGGAAAAACCTACAACTAAAATTACTCTACCCAGCAAGGATCTCATTCAGATTTGACGGAGAAATTAAAACCTTTACAGACAAGCAAAAGGTAAGAGAATTCAGCATCACCAAACCAGCTTTACAACAAATGCTAAAGGAACTTCTCTAGGCAGGAAACACAAGAGAAGGAAAAGACCTACAATAACAAACCCAAAACAATTAAGAAAATAGTAATAGGAACATAATATAAAAAATTACCATCAAAAATGGATTAAGTGCTTCAACCAAAAGACATAGACTGGCTGAATGGATTCAAAAGCAAGACCCGTATATATGCTGCCTACAAGAGACCCATTCCAGACATAGGGACACATACAGACTGAAAAAGAGGGGAGGGGAAAAGATATTCCATGCAAATGGAAATCAAAAGAAAGCTGGATTAGCAATTCTCTTATCAGACAAAATAGACTTTAAAGACTATTACGAGAGACAAAGAAGGACACTACATGATGATCAAAGGATCAATCGAAGAAGATATAACACTTGTAAATATTTATGCACCCAACATAGGAGCACCTCAATACATAAGGAAAATGCTAAGAGCCATAAAAGGGGAAATCAACAGTAACACAATAATAGTGGGGGATTTTGAAATCCCACTTTCACCAATGGACAGATCAACCAAAGTGAAAATAAATAAGGAAACACAAGCTTTAAATAACACATTAAACAAGATGGACTTAATTGATATTTATAGGATATTCCATCCAAAAACAACAGAATACACTTTCTTCTCAAGTGCTCATGGATATTCTCCAGGATAGATCATATCTTGGGTCACAAATCTAGCCTAGGTAAATTTAAGAAAATTGAAATCATATCAAGTATCTTTTCCAACCACAACACTTTGAGACTAGATATGAATTACAGGAAAAAACTGTAAAAAATACAAACACATGGAGGTTAAACAATATGCTAGTAAATAATCAAGCAAAGAGGAAATCAAAATATACCTAGAAACAAATAACAATGAAAATATGATGGTACAAAACCTACGGGATGCAGCAAAAGCAGTTCTAAGAGGGAAGTTTATAGCAATACAATCCTACTTCAAGAAACAAGAAAAATGTCAAATAAACAACCTAACCTTACAGCTAAAGCAATTAGAGAAAGAAGAACATCAACATTTTTTTAAAAACCCACAGTTAGCAGGAGGAAAGAAATCATAAAGATCAGATCCGAAATAAATGAAAAAGAATGGAAGGAAATGATAGCAAAGATAAATAAACTTAAAAGCTGGTTCTTTGAGAAGATAAACAAAATTGATAAACCATTAGCCACATGCATCAAGAAAAAAAGGGGAGAAGACTCAAATCAACAGAATTAGAAATGAAAAAGAAGTAACAACTGACACTTCAGAAATACAAAGGATCATGAGAGATTACTACAAGCAACTCTATGCCAATAAAATGAACAACCTGGAAGAAATGGACAAATTCTTAGAAAAGCAAAACCTTCCGAGACTGAACCAGGAAGAAAAAGAAAATGTAAACACACCAATCAAAAGCACTGCAATTGAAACTGTGATTAATAAACTTCCATGGAAGGGAGGGAGATGCAAGAGGGAAGAGATATGGGAACATATGTATATGTATAACTGATTCACTTTGTTATAAAACAGAAACTAACATACCATTGTAAAGCAATTATATTCCAATAAAGATGTTAAAAAAATAATAATAATCTTCCAACAAACAAAAGCCCAGGACCAGATGGATTCACAGGCAAATCCTATCAAACGTTTAGAGAAAAGCTAACACCTATGCTTCTCAAACTCTTCCAAAATATAGCAGAGGGAGGAACACTCCCAAACTCATTCTACAAGGCCACCATCACCCTGATACCAAAACCAGACAAAGATGTCACACAAAAAAGAAAACTACAGGTCAATGTCACTGATGAACATAGTTGCAAAAATCCTCAAAAAATACTAGCAAACAGAATCCAGCAGCACATTAAAAGGATCATACACCATGATCAAGTGGGGTTTATCCCAGGGATGCAAGGATTCTTCAATATATGCAAATCAATCAATGTGATTCACCATATTAACAAATTGAAGGATAAAACCATATGATAATCTCAATAGATGCAGAAAAAGCTTTCAACAAAATTCAACACTCATTCATGATAAAAACTCTCCAGAAAGTAGGCACAGAAGGAACTTAATTCAACATAATAAAGGCCATATATGACAAACCCACAGCCAGCATTGTTCTCAATGGTGAAAAAAAGAAACCATTTCCACTAAGATCAGGAAAAAGACAAGGTTGTCCACTCTCACCAGTATTATTCAACATAGTTATTGAAGTTTTAGCCACAGCAATCAGAGATGAAAAAGAAATAAAAGGAATCCAAATAGGAAAAGAAGAAGTAAAGCTGTCACTGTTTGCAGATGACATGATACTATACATAGAGAATCATAAAGATGCCACCAGAAAACTACTAGAGCTAATCAATGAATTTGGTAAAGTAGCAGGATACAAAGTTAATGCACATAAATCTCTTGTATTCCCATACACTAATGATGAAAAATCTGAAAGAGGAATTAAGGAAACACTCTCATTTAACTTTGCAACAAAAAGAATAAAATACCTAGGAATAAACATACCTAACGAGTCAAAAGACCTGTATGCAGAAAACTGTAACACACTGATGAAAGAAATGAAAGATGATACAAACAGATGGAGAGAGATACCATGTCCTTGGATTGGAAGAATCAACATTGTGAAAATGACTATACTACCTAAAGCAATCGACAGATTCAATGCAATCCCGATCAAACTACCACTGGCATTTTTCACAGAACTAGAACAAAAAATTTCACAATTTGTATGGAAACACAAAAGACCCCAAATAGCCAAAGCAATCTTGAGAAAGAAAAACGGAGGTGGAGAAATCAGGCTCCCAGACCTCAGACTATACTACAAAGCTACAGTAATTGAGACAGTATGGTACTAGCACAAAAACAGAAATATAGATCAATTTAACAGGACAGAAAGCCCAGAGATTAACCCACACACATATGGTCACCTTATCTTTGATAAAGGAGGTATGAATATACAATGGAGAAAAGACAGCCTCTTCAATAACTGGTGCTGGGAAAACTGGACAGCTACATGTAAAAGAATGAAATTAGAACAATCCCAAACACCATACTCAAAAATAAACTCAAAATGGATTAAAGACCTAAATGTAAGGCCAGACACTATCAAACTCTTAGAGGGAAACATAGTCAGAACACTCTATGACATAAATCACAGCAATATCCCTTTGACCCACCTCCTAGAGAAATGGAAATAAAAACAAAAATAAATAAATGGGAACTAATGAAACTTAAAAGCTTTTGCACAGCAAACATAAACAAGATGAAAAGACAACCCTCAGAATGGGAGAAAATAGTTGCAAATGAAGCAACTGACAAAGGATTATCTCAAATATATACAAGCAGCTCATGCAGTTCAATATCAAAAAAACAAAACAACCCAATCAAAAAATGGGCAGAAGATCTAGACATTTCTCCAAAGAAGGAATATAGATTGCCAGCAAACACATGAAAAGATGCTCAACATCACTAATCATTAGAGAAATGCAAAACCAAAACCACAACGAGGTATCACCTCACACCGGTCAGAATGTCTATCATCGAAAAATCTGCAAACAATAAATGCTGGAGAGGGTGTGGAGAAAAGGGAACCCTTTTGCACTGTTGGTGGGAATGTAACTTGATACAGCCACTATGGAGAACTGTATGGAAGTTCCTTTAAAAACTAAAAATAGAACTACCATATAACCCAGCAATCCCACTACTGGGCATATACCCTGAGAAAAGCATAATTCAAAAAGGGTCATGTAGCACAATGTTCATTGCAGCTCTATTTACAATAGCCAGGACATGGAAGCAACCTAAGTGTCCATCAACAGATGAGTGGATAAAGAAGATGAGCCACATATACACAATGGAATATTACTCAGCCATAAAAAGAAATGAAATTGAGTTACCTATAGTGAGGTGGATGGACCTAGAGTCTGTCATACAGAGCGAAGTCAGAAAGAGAAAAACAAATACCATATTCTAACACATATATATGGAATCTAAAAAAAAAAAAAACAAATAACAAAAATACAATGGTTCTGAAGAAAGTAGGGGCAGGACAGGAATAAAGACTCAGACGTATAGAATGGAATTGAGGACACGGGGAGAGGGAAGTGTAAGCTGCAATGAAGTGAGCGAGTGGCACTGACATATATACACTACCAAATGTAAAATAGATACATAGTGGGAAGTAGCCACATAGCACAGGGAGATCAGCTCAGTGCTTAGTGACCACCTAGAGGGGTGGGATAGGGAGGATGGGAGGTAGACATAAGAGGGATGGGATATGGGGATATATGTATACATATAGCTGATTCACATTTTTATACAGCAGCAAGTAACACAGCAATGTAAAGCAATTATACTCCAATAAACATGTTTAAATAAAAAAGGCGAATGAGCCCCAAAGGGATAAAGAGATTAGGATTGACATATACACACAACTATATACAAAATAGATAACTAATGAGAACCTGTTGTATAGCACAGGGAACTCTACTCATTACTCTGTAATGGCCTATATGGGAAAAGAATCTAAAGAAAAAAAAAAGAATTTGAAGCAAATTGACTTGTGTGGAAGGAATATAAAGAAAACACTGGTTAGTTTGGCAGAGCATAATTATAACAGGATGTATTAACTACATTCTCTAGTTTTCAAAAGTTTGAATTGTAATAAAATTTTTGATGTGCTATTTCAATTTTCAGTAGCAAATACATAAGTGTATAGAAGATCTAAGTAAAAAAAATAAAGGAAATTTGAGGTGGTGATACATTTAGTTTGTGCTTAATGGGATAAATTTCTCTTTCTTAATTTTGTGAGGTTTATGGCTTCTGTCATCCTCTTTTAAAAAAAATTTATTTATTTATTTATTTTTGGCTGTGTTGGGTCTTCGTTGCTGCACATGGGTTTTCTCTAGTTGTGGCGACCGGGATCTACTCTTCGTTGCAGTATGCAGGCTTCTCATTGCGGTGGCTACTCTCGTTGTGGAGAATGGGCTCTAAGTGCGTGGGCTTCCGTAGCTGTGGCATGAAGGCTCAGTAGTTGTGGCTCACGGGCTCTAGAGCACAGGCTCAGTATTTGTGGTGCATGGGCTTAGTTGCTCCGCGGCATGTGGGATCTTCCCGGACCAGGGATCTAACCCGTGTCCCCTGCATTGGCAGGCGGATTCTCAACCACTGCACCACCAGGGAAGCCCTCTGTCATCTTCTTAAAATGTGTAACTTTGTGCTTTCTTTTTGGGTTTTAAGTAAATGTTCACTTTTGTACTTCAAAAAAAAAAAAAAAAAAAGTAAATGAGCCCCTTTCTAGAGGGAAGAAAAAAAAAAAAAAAGATCTCTGCCCAAAGCAGGTGTTTGTGCTGTTAGGCACAATTTGCACCCTGTGCAAAGTAGCATGGAAAACTGTGCATGCCCCAGCTTGCCCCTCTGCTGCCTGGGGAATCTCCACCCCCTTTCCTAGAGCTGGCTGACCTGTCTGCTTCCTAACCCTTAAGTTCCCTTACTCTCCTCCCTTCGGGGAGAAGGTGACTTTAGAGCATGAGCTCCCCTTCTCCATTCTCTGGCCATTGAATAAAAGTCTGTCTTGCTCGCACCAAACTCAAGTTTGTTAACGGCAGTGCAAACCTGAGCAGGAAAGACCTCCCTGACAGAGCTGGGGGGCTTCGGTTCAGCTAGAACCCCAAGAGGGAAGCCTTGCATCTAATTCAGTAACAGACCTACAGGTACCTCAAACTTAGTCTTTCCTGAGAGCTCCTCATATTTTCCTCCAGGTTCACTCTTCATCTGATGTTCCTGATTTCAGTAAGTCCCCTCTATCCACCCATCCGTCTGAGCCTGAAACCTAGGAAATCGTCAGATGTCCCTTTTCTCCCACATCCGTTCTGTTTACCTCCCTAAAATCTCTCAGCGGCATCTGCTCTCCCTCTCACCTGCCTGAACTACTGCAACCCTCTGCTAACTAGTCTCAGAGTATCTCTCTTGGCTTCTTCAAACTCATTTTCAAGGCTGTACCGTTTCCTAGTAATCAGGTTACGCCTGCTTAGGATCTTCCAATGCCTTATTATTGCCATAAGGATAGAGTTCAAATTTTTATTGTGGCCTTCAAGGTTTCCTTTGCAAACTGACACCTCTAGCTTTGCTCCTTGTGTTCTTCCTCTCTCACTCTATCCATATGGAATTTATTTCAATCCCTTGAAGATGGCATTCTCCCCTACCTCTAGATGGATATCTATGCATATTGTCTTCTCTACCAGAAATACTTCCCTCTTCACATGGCTAATTTTTAAACCTTGGAGTGTTTATTTTTTATTTAGCCTTTTATCTTTTTATTCAACTTTTATGGGAAATTTTTAAAAAATACACAAAAGTAGACAAAATAGTTTAATAAAGCCCTATTTCCTATCTCTCAGCCTCAAATATTAACTCACGCCAATCTTGTTCCATCCATACTTCTATCCACTTACGCTTTCCTACATTATTTTGACATCATATCATTGCATTCGTAAAATCTGTGAAATCTTCAATATGTATCTCTAAATTGTAAGGACTTTTTTTTTTTATCATAACTACATTACTATTTTCATATTTTAGAAAATTAATTAAAACCTTCAACTATCCAGGAGAGTTCAAACATCCAACTGCCTCATACATTCCATATACATAAAATTACTTATACTTGTAATTTCTTTATGTGACTCAAGATCCACATAAGTTTACTACATTGTGGTTAATTGATATAGCTCTGAAGCCTCCTTTAATCTCAGATTCCTCTTCCATCCTCTGCAATTTATTAATTGAAGTAAATGGATTGGATGCCCTGTAGAGTGCCCCATATCCTGGATAATTCTGATTGCATCTTTGTTGTGTTCCTTTGGCTTCCATATTTGCTATAACTTGATAATTGGATTTAGAGACTTAATCAGAATTAGGTTCTTTTTTTTTTTTCCCCCAAGACTACATCATAGGTTGTGTTGTACTCTTCAATCAAGAGATATATAATGTCTGCTTGCCTCTCTTATTGTAATGTGAGCAGTCCATGAAGATCGGTGCTCAAATCCACTAACTGATTAAAGGTTGGTAAATTTCCTGACTAATGTCTAAACATCTTATTCACCTTTCATGTCCGAATTTAATACACTCCTCTTTGGGGGAACTCTTCTGTGACTTTTCCCATCAGTCTCTATTTCCATACTAGACCATGTTCTTCTGATATGTATCTACTATCACACTCTTTACCTCACATTGTCATTACTTGTTAAATTGAGTATCTGCCCCACCAAAATGGAGGTCTAATGTGGTGGGGACCACATCTGCTTATTTACCATCAAATCCTTAAAACCTTCTACAATATCTGACACACAGTAAGTGTATAAAAAGTGAAGAAAGAAAGAAAGGAAGGAAGGGAAGAAGGGAGGAAGGTATGGAGGAAGGGAGGAAGCAGGGGGAGAGAAAGAAAGGGAGAAAGAAAGACATTTTAAAAGGCTGGTGAGAGGAATGGATTTTAAAACATGTGACCACTGACAAAAGACTACAGTCGAACATAATGGAAGTAGAAAAGGGGAGCACATACAGGGTTACCTGGATTTATTTTTCTTGCTAAAATTAGGCCATTTAACAAGCACATTTCAGCAACTTTCAGACACAGATAGATGGATTTAAAGTTTTAATTTCCCTCAGATGAGATAAGAATAGTACAGAAAATAATTCATTAAGAGGAAGCTGAGATACTAAGAAATACTCTGGAAGCCCTATAGTGATAGAACTTAAAAAACAAAAACTGAATGGTGATGGGCAGAAATGTTTTGGCCAGTGTCCCTCCTGTACCCTACATTCTGCTGGCTTCCCTCTCTGGTAAGTATTTTCAAAGTCAGTTTGGGGAAAGAAATAAAAATAAAAAACTTCTCTCTTTTCCTATCCCTGCCTTATACCCTAAAACATAGAGATATTTGTGCTAGTTCTGAGCATTGAACATAACTAGGAGTCACTAGTAGTTTGTATTTCTGTTGCTAAGAGGCTAACTCTATTTTCCCTGAGTATTGTGTATTATTGGAAATGTGAACAAAGAATGGGTAAGTACAACAAATAAAATACCCATCCTTGTTTACAAAGAATGAGGTAAAATGCCATGTTTTCATAATAATCATCTTTATTTATAAGAAACTTTGTCCTTATGATTCCTCAAATTTCATATGTACAGGAAGATTTTCTTAATCCTCAGGATGGACACAGGTCCCACCTCACGATTCTGACACTACCTTGGGTATATCATCAACAAACTTCCTATTAAACTCAAATTTTCTGACAGCCTCATTTCATGCACTACTCTAGGGCAGTGATAAAGTTGCTTTCATCATTATATTCCTGTGCTGTAGCACATGCGTGCATAATACATGTTACGTATTTTTTGAACAGTGGCACCAAAGTGATCCCTTGTAAAATGACATATACATTCCCCTTCCTCTAGTTATCACAAAAAGTAGTCCTCCAACATGAGAGACAATAGTTAATCTGCTGTTACAGTAAAAGAATAAACCTAACAATCTTAATATAAACAAGAAAATTTTCCTCAAGCAAGCTTTATCTCCACTAAAATTAAACTTCAACTGATGCCACTGATATGTAATGCCGATACCTCATACCAGGTAAAGTATTTGAAACAGGAAGACAGTGAATATGATTGTTCACATTCATCTTTGAATACAGATATCTGCTCTAAGTGCTGAGCTTTTATATACTCCTTCCCTTTCTGTCTTGAGAAGGATTATCATCAAGGTTATCTCATCTCCTCAAAACACTTTCAAACATTTAATTTAATAATGTAATATGACGTAACAAAATGCCCTCAAACAATCCCATGGTGTCTGAAAGACAGTACAACACAGTAAAAGAGTCCCTGAAACAACTTCAGGACTCCCTAATTGCCTAGGTACATAATCAAATATATCAAATATAATCTATTTGTCCTATGTGTTTCTCAGATTTCATGAGAGACTTATAACATCCCTATAAAAATATCCTGTTCTCATGAAGAATATTTTGTAGTAGAAAAATTAATTAATAATGTTTTTCTGTGAACTGATTTTTGTAGGGATTTTTTTAAACAAACCAGTGAGAGAGCTGGATGGTGGGCATGTGGGCTTTTCTTTATCAATTCTGAGTACTTAAAGTTTTACACAAGTTAAAAGAAATGAAGGAACTCATTCCAATATTGAAGTGGAAGTATGGGATCCAAACTAGAGAATAAAGACTAACCGCATCTAGGTCAAGGGTGAAGCATATTAGGAAAATATAGGAAAGTACACATCACTTCTTTTGTCCCATTCTACTGACACCTCTCAATGACATGGAATTTTGGTTATGTGTGGATCCCCATCGGATCCAGTTTTTCTTGTTTAACATTTTAGAAAGCAATACAGCACCTCTGATGGAATACTCTTTTTTTTCCTACAAGGAAAGATCTCAAGTATGACCTCATCAGGACTTTTTCCATAGTCATGATTTTAGGAGCCCACCAAAACCTGCACCCTCTCCTTGCTGAGGTTGCCTATATGGGCTAATTTCAAAACTGAGCTCCAAATCTAATATCATGAAAGTCTGAACTTCAAGACTCTAATGATTATTCCTGGGAGTTTATTGCAAGGCTGGAAAAATCAATAACTTTATCATTTAAACTCTTTTCTGAGAGCCTCTCAGGCACTGTCCTAGGTGAGCAGGGTGTCTGAAAAATGTAGAATGTTATTCCTGCCCTCAAGTAGCATAGAGTAAGACTTAGCATGGCTTTGAGCAGTCCATGAGCATTAAAGGAAGGAGAATACTCAAGGGCAGTAGAGCACATGGGGTTAAAGAGTGTAAACACTGAACCCGAGGCAGGGTCCAAATGCTAAGTTGTTTATTCTCAAAGGAGTTTAGCTTCTGAAAGCCTCAGTTTCCTTAACTATAAAATGGAGCTAATGATAGTTACCTCATGGGGCTATTGAGAGATCAAATTGGATAAGGTATACAAAATGCTTAGCACAGTGACTGGCATGTGAGAAATAAAACAGGAGAGTTATAATGCCAAGAACCAATAACTAATTCGTGTGTGCAGAAAGAGTAAAATATTTATTTTAACTCTTTTTTACTTTCTTTCCAATGAAAACATTTTTTTTTTCTGAAGTATCCATAGGTAAGAATTTCTTGGCTTGAATCTTTTACTTACTCTCTGTATACAGTAATCCTGGATTTTTCTTCTCTAATTTGTACTATTCTTTGATCCTTTTTCAAAGAAGGTCTATTTGAGGTCAACTCTTTGCATTCTCTGTACAGTATACTTAGAAACTACAAAAATGAATTTAGGCTTGTTATGTATGAGTTGAAAGAAAGAGGACTGTGGGATCTTGTATAGTATGAATCCATTTTTCTTACTATCACCTAAGTTTCATGTATTCTGCAATCGAGTGGGGCATAAATGATTTGTGAATTCAGTCTCACTGTGTCTAGATTATACTGAGTATCCCTGTTAGGACAAGATTAATGCTTGGTTGCTTTAAGTAGCTTTTTGTTTGTTTGTTTTGCTTTTTAATTCTATTACAGTTCTTACCATGCCTTATGCTGACAGTTGCAGTTTCCATAACATTTAGCAATGTTAATTTTTTTTTTTTTTTTTTTTTTTTTTTTTTTTTTTTTTTGTGGTATGCGGGCCTCTCACTGTTGTGGCCTCTCCCGTTGCGGAGCTCAGGCTCCGGACGCGCAGGCTCAGTGGCCATGGCTCACGGACCCAGCCGCTCCGCGGCATGTGGGATCTTCCCAGACCGGGGCACGAACCCGTGTCCCCTGCATCGGCAGGCGGATTCTCAACCACTGTGCCACCAGGAAAGCCCAGCAATGTTAATTTTATTTTGTCTATATTTTTAATAATACCATTTAATTCATTTTTAACAGATCCAATTTGACTAGCTTCTATCACATGAGGATAAAAATGCAGCATAATGACAGTAAACATGCTACATTGAAGATTTCATGTGGTCTGGTCTCTTTTTGCATGTCCTCTGGTCTCTTTGCTTTTAAAGCTAGAGGGGTAAACACAAAAATTACTGTATGAATTAAAACTCTGCCACATCAATTTTATTGTGGTACTAATAGGTTGGCAGGGTACGTCTCAGATTATGGTGATACAAATGCTTAATCTCTGAGCAAAATAATAAAATTCAGAAACATAACGTTCCTTTGTGGGGAGGAGTTGCGTCTGAATGCGCTCAATAAAAAAAAAAAAGCAAACTGATTACTCCAATAACACTGAAAATTAGACATCGCCAGAAGGAATGTGTAAAAGGCTTTCTGATGTCTTTGATTAGAGACAACTGTTCCACAAAGCCTATCAGAGATAAATGAAATAAATGAAAGGAAGACGCAGACTCAGTCTTTGTTCCAATAACTGCCGAATGTCATATTGGAATTCTCAACACAAAACCAAATGGCTGGCAAGATCATCTGTGTGCAAGTAACCCCTCCCAGATCAGTCGCTATTTTGAGATAATTGAAGTCTATACTATATAGGAAAGTAGTTTCTTTCCAGAACTATGTTGCCTTTTCAAGAGACCTGAAAAATTCTACGGGAGCCCTTAATGCCTAAAACTATGTTACTTTTATAGTTTAATAGACATGTGCCATTCCTGTAACTGTGCAGCATCTGAAACCCCTTCCTACCTGGTGAAAGGCAAAGCTTCATCTCTCTGAAAATCCTAATAGATCAAATGCTACCTCTGACTGACATAGACAGGTAGGACAGGTGACCCAGGCTTGGCCAATCTGATGATCCTGCCTGTCACTCTGAATTGTGAGCAAGTGAAAGAAAGAAGCAGGGATGGGTTACAATTCATGCCAAGAGGCATCTCCCGGTGCCAGAAGCAGCATCCAGTGTCTAGGGTGGTGACCAGGGGAGGCGTGGTAGCAGCAGAGTTCAGTGGGGGATGTCCTTACCAGGCTATTTCTGCAAGATGACCTTGGCTGTGCTTCCTTCTGCTTGAAACTGCCTGCGTTCCTGCCAGTTTACAGGGTCTCTAGGCATCTCAGCAAACAAGTGAGCTTCCTGACACCCTGCCAGCACATCTCTCTCTGCTGAAGTTAAAGAGAAGCAGCTTCCGATGCTTGCAACAAAGAACCCTAACTGATACACGGACGGTTTACTTATCGTTAAGTGTTGTCAGCGGTGCTCCAATAAGTTTTGTTCTATGTATAAAAAGAACACTTGAGGAGAATATAACCAGTCTTTCATGTGACTATGGGTACAATAAAAAAGCCACATAATTCTAAGTATCACCCATTTAAAACATCTTTTCAGAGACAGATTAGTCAGAATTATTCAAGACTAATATTGTGGTCATGTTACTATATATCACATAATAAGTATAACAAAGGATTGGTTATTAAAAATAATAGAAACATACTTCTACCTCCTAAAAAGCTTTCCTTATAAAGAATAAACAGAAAAATTTACAATGTCCAACTCTGTACCAGTAAAAATGTCACTTTAGAAATATGTAACCAGCAAAAGACTTTGGGAGGCAGCATAGTATAATTATTAAGACCAGGGATCTGGGTTCCAATTCCAATTTGGCACTCACTAGCCATGTGATTTTAACCATTCTACATCACATACTCCTCCTCTATACAGTGTGTGTACTGATACCATTGAGTTCACAGGGCTAACATGAGAATTAATCCCAGAATCTGGGAGCACAGTACTAACACATAAGAGTTTATAAATGACGGAGGCCTATATGCCAGCAAGTCCATTATCTGATGAGACATGTGTCCCCACTTATGTGCGTGGGTGCCCCACACTGAAGGAAACACCACCACCACCACCAGCAGCCTCTCTTATATCCCCACACGTAGCTTTGTAGGAATTTATGTTGGGAAGGTTAACACAGCTCCAACTAGCTCTCTCCCCCTTGGTCTCTCAGGGATTTCATCAAAAGACCCAATCCTCTCCCTAGGCTACAGCACCTGGAATCTGCTGGTGGGTGTGGTGCTGCCGGCATTGTCATTTTCTGGCCTCTGTCACGTTGAATGAAAGGAAAAACAAAACACAAAACCTCAACTCTGTGGAGAACAATATCAGGAAGTTTGCTCTAGGATGAAACACCCTAATAATTTAGACGGAGAGAAGCGATTGGAGAAACACCATTGAATTCTCCCTGGCTTCTTCCAGACAAGTTCCTCCTACGTTTCCTCCTCCATCGCTGCACTTCTCACCCTTCCCCCTATTCCTCACCTTAGACCTAGAATGGACTGATGAAACAAGCATCCTGAAACTTCAAGTTACCGACTTGAAAGTAGGGTCGGTCGTCCAAAGCTGCCCATTGCTAAAGGACTGAGCCCAGATCTTTACCCTCACCACCCTGGCCTGACCCACTGCCATCTCCCCTGGCAGCTGCCCTTCTGCCTCCTAACTGATCCCCCCCTCCCTACTCAGACCCCATCAGGTCTCTAGTTAACCTCCTGAACGACCTTTACTGCATCAGCTCACAGCTCCTCACCAAACATTCAGTCATCCACCTCTACACTTAGAATCAAATCTAAACCCCAGATATGTCCCCACAAGCTGACCCATAGTCTGTACTTCAACCTCCACCTCTCTGTCCTCATCTGAAACCCTCTGCCCTTGCCCACTGCGTGCTGGTCCATCCAGCCTCCATTCCCTTCCCTGAACAAGCCATGGGCTTCCCGACATGGGACCTCGGGGCCAGCTTTCCTGCAGCACAAACACCTTCTTCCCCCAGATCATTTCCTAGTTATATCCTATCAGTCAGGTCTCAGCTTAGATGTCACAACCACCCAAGGACTCTCAGTCCCATCACTCTGCTTTATTTTCTGCAAAGCTGCTTTCTGAAACAATCTGGCATGCTTATTTCTCTCTCTTCCAGGTACCAATGGAATTAAGCTCCATGCAAGCAGGAACCAAGTCAGCTTTGTAGTGTGTCCCCAGTACCTTAAGCCATATTTGACACATGGAAGTTACACAGTAAATATTGGTTCCCTGACTGACTGACTGAAGGAATGAATGGTCTGCTTTTGAAATCCCCCCAAATAATGGTCTCTCCCATCTACCCCTCACTCCTCTTTCCTCTAATTTCTTACATAGGATTCTGCCAGGAAGAAAGAAAGAAAATGGCTCCACAGCTGCCAGCAACTTCTGGTTCAGCTAATAAAAGGAGCTTACAAGTGTTTATAGCCCCTGACAGCTTCCCAAACAACAGCCTGGACTTTCCGTTGACAACAGGGTCTTCTGTGCTCTTTTCTGGACTAAGGAACTACCATCCGGTGCTGTCCCCCAGACTAGACCGTAAGCAGACACCCTGATGTGGTAACACCACACCCAAGGTCAGGTCAGGAAACTTCCTTACCACACGTCAAGGTATCAGAGGTACCTGAGGGCAATTTCACGGCAGACTTCCAGCTCCCCACAACACAGGGGGAGGAGGAAGCTCATTAACCAAGTTTGAATTTAAGTGTAAAATGCCATATTTTCACAGGAGGAAGTAGATGTGTTTTCTGTAAAGAATTCCAGTCTGATCTCTCGCTTAGTCTTTTAATTCCTAAATTTAGAAAAAAAAAAAAAAACTGAATAATAAGCCTCGTAGAATACATACAGAAGAAGCTCTGTTTAACCGTAAGCTATTTAACACCTCGGTGGTTTTATAAGCACCGGGGAGTCTCATTAAATCTTATGTGTGTGTTTGTATGGGTAAGGCACAGGGTGGCCCGGGAGTGATCACTGCCACCCTGACCATCACATTGAAAAAGCTATGGAAGGGCTGAAATTAGGACGCAAGCAACAGTGACATCTAGTGTGGGGAAGAAGTGCCAACATATCACAGCAAACTCCTGCTCTTCTGTAGCAAACGGGAGGAGGACGTAACAGAAACAGATGGCAAATTAGGGTCAGAAAAATAATGTCGAGAGCAAACGTGAAACCAGAATGCAGATATAATAGATGACTATAGAAAAAGAATCTACTCACATGATACTGTCACTGAATTCTCTCTCCAATTCTACATTATTATGCACTTTCCAATCTCACAAAGTCCCTAAGCTGATCCAGTCTCCCACCTGTTTCCCCCTCCTCTTCCCAAACCCTCCCACTGTGGTCCCTGGAATCAGCAAGCCCCCTCATCCCCAGCCTCTTCTGGGAACACTCCTTCACCTCTTGTTAAAGAGCTCTGTTTGGAGACCACCTTCTCTGAACCCCCTTTTGAGAAAAAGCTCGTTTGTTTGTTTATCTCACCCTGCGTTCCCACCCGGCCACTCTTGCTTCCCCCCTCACCGATCTCTTCCTCCCTCTTACAAAAATCCCTGCTCCTTTGAGCTCCTGCTAACAGGATATATCACTCTATCCCCACACTGGTTGCAATAATCTGCCAAAGCCCTGCTCAATGATTTGTTGACTAATTTAACTCCTGGTTCAAAATCTTCCCTGGACCACACACTTACCATCATTTTCAGTGTCACCACTTTCACCTTCCATCAGTCCCCTCTTGGATTCACTGTCCTCCTATCCAGCCCATATACTCAAGGTCCAATATTTTATTCCCTGTCTTGCAAATGCTCTCAATTCCCTTACTCCTTTCTCCCTCCATTAAACTGATGGATAAGACGGCTTATCTATGCTTAAGGTTAAGCAGCTGAACATTTCTGAAGAAAAATTACTCAACCCAGCTGACCAGTTTCACTTTAAATTCATGACCACAAACCTTAGGTGGATGCTCACTAATGCCTGACAATCCTACTAGGTTTCTCTGCAGCAGTATTACTTCTAACTCACCATGACCTATTCTATACATACTTCTTCCTTAGTATAGAAGCCTCACCTCATTACTCTGAAAATAAGAAAGTCAATGATCTGCTTCATCTTCTCAGCTTCTGCACCCATTTTTCCTTCTTCTCTCCTCCTATCAAAGCCTGGTCCCTCCTTGTGTGATCAGGTTCCCACCTTCTGTCTCACCTCACTGGCGGACGTCACTGCTTTAGTCATTCCTCCCTGTTCTACGTTAGCAATTCCTCTCTGTATGAAAGCAGTTCTATCTTTATACAAATAATGTTGCAGTATCGTGGATCTAACAACAAAAAAAATACCAACACTCTCTCAGTCCCAAAATATTCTGCTACCTCCATAGCTAAATTCCTCAAAAGAAGCATTACGTGTGCTGCCTCCACTTTCTCACCTCCCATTCGCTCTTCAACCCACTTCAGTCTGGTTTCTGCCCCCACCATCCTGGTGAACACTTCTCTTTCCCGAAGCTCTCAGGAGCATTCATCAGAGTTGATACCTCCATCCTTCTGCTAAGCAAAGGACTCTACACTATCTGCATTTTCTTCTACTTCCCTGGTCACTCCCTGTCAGTCTCCTTTTGAGGCTCCTTCTCCCCCAGATGAAATCTATAAGTGTTGGAGATTCTCCACGCTCAGTCTTGGCCCAACTTTCCTTCTCACCTTATGGGACCTTATGCATTCTGACTGAAAATAATATTCATGTGTGTATCTCCTAGACACTTATGTCTCCAGCATGAATCTTTACTGTGAACCCCAGGCTCACATATCCAGCTGCCATTTAATAGCTTTACTTGGATATTTCACATACATCTCAGTCTTAACATGTCCAAAGCTAAACATTTATCCTCTCAACGTCCTCCCTCCTTCATTCTTTCTGATCTCAATAAACAGCAATGTTACACAACCCATCATTCTTGATTCTTCCTTTCCTTCCCTCCCCACATCCAAGTATTAACAGCTGTGCCTGTATGCTTTCATCCTCGGGGTATACCTTTGAGTTAGAGCACTTCCTCCACTTTTTTCTGCCATTACCCTATTCATGTCCACCATTATCTCTCGTGAGGTCTCTGGAAAAGCCTCCAGAATTAAAGGTAAGTTAGGCAATGCTGTAGCAACAATAAATCATGAAATCTGAGTGACCAAGAAAGGAGAAGAACTAGAAATATTTGGCATTTGGCACTCATGACTATCAGAGTCTGGCCCTCTAGTATTCAAATATTCCATTCATCATCCTTCCCACAGGCCCCGTATCTACCTGCCATGCTACGGAAGCTACCCAACATTACATGTGGCTGTGGTATCATGCTCAATGTTCAGCATCTCCTGGTGATGTATAATGGGCTCTAAAACACTAAAAGATTTTAAAATAATTATTTTCCCTATACATTCCCTGAACACAATAGTGGAACAAACAGGATAACTCCAATAAACACTCCCATACAAAGAGCAAAATAATGGGAATAAGAGATAAAATAGTCAATATTCCATGATAATTGTGAAATCCCACCTGGGGCTGGAGAATGTTCTTTGATAGGCCCAGATTCTTCTCCTGGAGAGGGCTTCCCCAACCTGGACCACCAACCCCGCTTTCCTTCACTAAAATTTGAGCTGGATGAAATCAGCAACTCTGACTTTATTATTTACTGCTGTTTCTATAATAGCAAGCTCAGTGCCAGGGGTATGTACAGTAGGTACCAGTAAATAGTTGTTAAATGAATAATTAAATGAACATTACCTAAGTTTCAATGATGATTCTGCTTTCAGCTCCACATTCTACTTCCCTTAATATTCACTTTTTTTTTTCCTTCTTATCTTTTCTTTGTAAAAATGCTATGGTCCAAGTCTAAGTGGTTTCTAATTCTAGTCTTCTATTTCCTTCACTGCATGTTCTCACTCTCCTCTCTCAAGTAACTTCTGGGTCCTGACAAGGTGCTGAATTCTAACTAATATTCTTCATCTGTTTTCCTAAGACATTATCTTAGCGTTCTCTAAATCTAGAGCAGTGGTTTTCGATCTTGGCCACACAGTAGAATCAGCAGGAGAGCTTTTGAAACTCAGCTCACTAGCCACACACCATCAGTACTTTTCATAACTCCCCATGTTATCCCAATGTGCAGCCAAGATTGAGAACCACTGATCCAGAGTGAGCTTCCTCCCTATCTCCTTTTTTCCTCCATAAGTCTGAACCCTAACACTGATTGCTCAACCTATGGATCTATCATCGTTCCAAACAGCAAATCAACAAGTATTGAATTCCCTAAGTACTCACATCTGTGACTAATTTTACTTCCTCCTCACTCTTTTCCCCCTCCCAGCTGCATCTCTCCAGCTCTATTCATGGCACTAAATTCTTGATTTTAACAATTGCACTTTAATTTCCTTTTAAATCTTTTCGCACGTCTTCTCTCCTCACTTGCAAAACTTTACTTAAGATTTCAACTAAATCTTCTACATTTTCTCATGCAGCACATGTGCTGATTCTCTCTTGCTTTCACTTACTCTCATCCACCTGTCTTTGTTTTGTTTTAATCATAAAAAAGGGGTATACAGAGATTTTTATTAACTCAGCTTGTCTTTGTTATGTGCCCTGTCCTCTAGTCTGTTGTGACTCTTGCTTCTTTGAGCGCAATTGCTGATCATAACATCTTCTAAGTATGACATTCTACAAGAAGGACACATTATTATTACTGTCTCAATGTCTGTAAAAAAGCAGAATACAAACCACTATTTCATATGCTTTGGTATGGGCCTAGTGATTAACAAATAGAGTGTCTCTTAAAAGAGAATAGAAGAATGGATGTTTGAAGATCCATAATTTTAAAACACACACATAAACCTAAAAATATATGGTGAAGAATGAAAACACCCTTCAACATTCCATCATCTTTCTTTATCATGTCAAACGGTCATGAATATGTGTGTATAGAATATCAAACTCAAACAGCCCCCAAAGCTGGGGCTAAAAGGTGGTACTGCTGGTGAGCTGGCATTTAAGCTTCCTCTGTAGATTCCACCACACTCTAAATGCAACAGAGCAAGCCACTGGAAACCAGACTGTGGAAATGTTTCTAGTCCAGAATATAGTTTGGGCAGGTCACCAGGTACATGCAGTAGCTGATTTCAATCCACACCCACCTGGAGGAAAGAGGCTAACAGTAGAAACAATCAGGATCAAACAGAGAAAGGATATTCACTGATCTGCTTAGCAAATGCTTCTTGATTTCCTAAACCTTCCCAAGCACAGGGCAAATCACTGGAATTAAGAAAATCAAGGACAAGTGAAGGAGGTAAATATGCTAAAACTATACTACAATTCAAAAATTGAGATGTACACTGAGTGGAAACTTGACACGAAGGAGTGTTTGAATAGGTCTCTAAATCCACTAAGAACGAGGAGCTAGAAATTACAGAATTAAGCTAATATGTAGGAAAATGTTGCAACAATTAATTGACAAAAAAAAAGTTAGTGGGCTGTTTTGGAAAGTAATGAGCTTCCTTCCCATCAAAAGGAGGCTGGTCACACCTGACAGAAATGCTGGAAATTTCTTCACCTAGAGGTGAAGACAACCAAGGTACCTTATTGAGTAACTACTTCCCTACCCTTCTCTCTGCAGCCCTGGAGTTCAGGATGGGAAGTTAAAAACAACCAGGTAGGTAGATAAAGATATTAGATATATAAAATGAGATCACGTGCATGGGAGACAAAAAGATATGACAGGAAAAGACAATGTCTAGGGCACCTGCCAGCCACTGGTGGGGAACCCTGACACCCAAGGAGACAGGAGGACCCCCAAGTGAACCAGTAGAATGTGGGGGGACTGAGAGGGGAGGAGAAGTGGATGCCAGACAGGATCGGCACCCCTGAGGCCAAGGTGATAAGGAGAGGCAGGCAGGAGGGACCCTCAGGGAGGAGCAGGAGAGGAGTGGAGTGGGGGGTATCTGCCCCACCTACTCAGGTCCAGGGAGGCTGTTGAGCTCCTAGGCCAGTCCCCTGCCCTCCAAGGGCCCCCCCTCCGGCCCCCTGCCACATTGGTCCTGGGAGCATAGGAAGGAGGCCAGGGGAGAAAATGAGAGGCATGTGGAAAGGGCCCTCCAGACCAGAGGAGCAGGAGGAGAGGAGGGCGTTTGCCCCACCCACTCAAGCCCAGGAAGCCTGCTGGGCTCCCAGGTGAGGACCCCTGCTCTCTGAGACCAGGGTTGGGGGGCACGCCTGGGCCCATTCTGTTCCTTGAACCTAAGCCCCACCCCCCACAGCCCCAGGGCCTTTTCCAGCCCTGTGGGTCCTGAGCATAGGCTCCCACCTACCACCCAAACCTTGCCCTTGATTAGGCCCCGCCCACCACCCAAACCTTGCCCTTGCTTAGGCCCTGCCCTCCACAGCCAAGGTTTCCCCTCCCCCTTTTTGTTTTTTCTGCTTTTCCCTCCTTCTCTTTTTCACTACTGTGGTACTGTTGTACTTTCTGGTTGTTGATTCATCTGTATTTCTATTTTTATATTCTTTCTAACATATCTGTTAGTTTCCTACTCTTATTTTTTATTTTGTTATTGTTCTTTTTTTTTTTTTTCCCCATCCCACGTGGTTTGCAGAATCTTGGTTCATGAGCCGGGTTTTGGGCTGAAGCTTCTGCAGTGGGAGCTCTGAGTCCAAACTACTGGACTAACAGAGAGCCTCAGACTCCAGGGATTATTCATTGGAGTGAGTCCTCACAGAGGTTCTCATCTCAGCACCAAGACCCAGCTCTACCCAAGACCCTACAAACTCCAGTGTTGGAAGCCGCAGGCCAAACAACCAGTAAGACAGGAACGCAACCCCACTCATAAAAAGAAAAAAAATTAAAAAAAAAAAAAGAGACCACAAAAAATATGTCACAGATGAAGGAGCAAGGTAAAAACCTACAAGACCAAATAAATGAAGAGGAAATTGGCAATCTACCTGAAAAAGAATTCAGAGTAATGATAGTAAAGATGATCCAGAATCTTGGCAATAGAATGGAGGCACGGATTGAGGAAATACAATAAATGTTTAACAAAGATCTAGAAGAACAAAAGAACAAACAAGCAGAGATGAACAACACAATAACTGAAATGAAATATACACTAGAAGAAACAATAACAGAATAACTGATGCAGAAGAACAAAAAAGAGCTGGAAGACAAAAGGGTAGAAATAACTGCTGAGGAGCAGAATAAAGAAAAAAGAATGAAAAGAATTGAAGACAATCTCAGAGAACTCTGGGAAAACACTAAATGCATCAACATTCCAATTATAAGAGTCCCAGAAGAATAAGAGAAAAGGAAGGGGTCTGAGAAAATATTTAAAGAGATTAGAGTGGAAAAATTCCTTAACATAGGAAAGGAAATAGCCACCCAAGTCCAGGAAGTGCAGAGAGTCCCATAAAGGATAAACCCTAGGAGAAACACACAAAGATACATATTAATCAAACTAACAAAAATTAAATTCAAAGAAAACATATCAAAAGCAGCAAAGGAAAAACAAAAAATAACATAAAAAGGAATCCCCATAAGATTATCAGCTGATTTTTCAGCAGAAATTGTGCAGGTCAGAAGGGAGTGGCAGGATATACTTAAAGTGAAGAAAGGGGAAAACCTACAACCAAGATTACTCTACACAGCAAGGATCTCATTCAGATTCAACAGAGAAATCAAAAAATTTTCAGACAAGCAACAGCTAAGAGAATTCAGCACCACCAAACTAGCTTTACAAGAAATGCTGAAGAAACTTCTCTAGGTGGGAAATGTAAGAGAAAGAAAAGACCTACAATAACAAACCCGAAACAATTAACAAAATGGTAATAAGAACATACATATCAATAATAACCTTGAATGTAAATGGATTAAATGCTCCAACCAAAAGACATAGACTGGCTGAATGGATACAAAAATGAGACCCATATATATGCTGTCTAAAAGAGACCCACTTCATACCTAAGGGCACATACAGACTGAAAATGAGGGAATGGAGAAGATATTCCATGCAAATGGAAATCAAACGAAAGCTGTAGTAGCAATACGTGTATCAGATAAAATAGACTTTAAAATAAAGACTGTTACAAGACATAAGGAGAAACACTACATAATGATCAAAGGATCAATCCAAGAAGATATAACAATTATAAATGTTTCTGCACCCAACATAGGAGCACCTCAGTACATAAGGCAAATGCTAACAACCATGAAAGGAGAAATCAACAGTAACACAATAATAATAGGGGACTTTAACACCCCATTTACACCAATGGACAGATCATCCAAACAGAAAATAAATAAGGAAACATAAGCTTTAAGTGACACAATAGACAAGATAGACTTAATTGATATTTATGGAACATTTCACCCAAATGTGGCAGAATACACTTTCTTCTCAAGTGCACACAGAACTTTCTCCAGGTTAGATTACATCTTGGGTCACAAATCAAGCCTCAGAAAATTTAAGAAAACTGAAATCATATCAAGCATCATTTCTGACCACAACACTATGAAATTGAAAATCAGTTACAAGAAAAAAACTGTAAAAAACCCACAAATACCTGGAGGCTAAACAGTGCACTACTAAATAACAAAGAGATCACTGAAGAAATCAAAGAAGAAATTTTAAAAAACACAGAAACAAATGACAATGAAAACGCGATGACCCAAAACCTATGGGATGCGGCAAAAGCAGTTCTAAAAGGGAATTTTATAGCAATTCAATCTCACCTCAAGAAAAAAGAAAAATCTCAAATAAAGAATCTAACCCTACACTTAAAACAACTAGAGAAAGAAGAACAAAGAAAACCCAAAGTCAGTAGAGGAAATAACTCATAAAGATCAGAGCAGAAATAAATGAAAAAGAAATGAAGGAAACAATAGCAAGGATCAATAAAACTAAAATCTGGCTCTTTGAGAAGATAAACAGAATTGATAAACCCTCAGCCAGACTCATCAAGAAAAAAAAAGAGAGAGGATGCAAATCAATAAAAATCAGAACTGAAAAAGGAGAAACCACAACTGACACTGCAGAAATACAAAAGGATTATAAGAGACTACTACAAACAACTCTATGCCAATAAAATGGACAACCACAAAGAAATGGACAAATTCTTGGAAACATACAATTTTCCAAGACTGAACCAGGAAGAATTAGAAAATCTAAACAGATCTATCACAAGTAATGAAATTGAAACTGTAATTAAAAAGCTTCTAAAAACAAAAGTCCAGGACAAGATGGCTTCACAGGTGAATTCTATCAAATATTTAGAGAAGAGTTAACACCCATCCTTTTCAAACTCTTCCAAAAAATTGCTGAGGGAGAAACACTCCGAAATTCATTCTATGAAGCCACCATCACCCTGATACCGAAACCAGAAAAAGATATCACAAATAAAAGAAAATTATAGACCAATATCACTGATGAATTTAGATGTAAAATTCCTGTACAAAATACTAGCAAACAGAATCCAAGAACACATTGAAAGGATCATACACCAAAATCAAGCGGGATTTATCTCAGGAATGCAAGGATTCTTCAATATATGCAAATCAATCAATGTGATATACCACATTAACATATTAAGGAATATGTTAAGGAATATTAAACATATGAATAAAACCCATAAGCAATAAAATTAAGGAATAAAAACCATATGATCATCTCAATAGATGCAGAAAAATCTTTCAACAAAATTCAACACCAATTTATGATAAAAACTCTCCAGAAAACGGGCATAGAGGGAACCTACCTCAACATAATGAAGCCCATATATGACAAACCCACAGCAAGCATCATACTCAATGGTGGAAAAACTGAAAGCATTTTCACTAAGATCAGGAACAAGACAAGATGTCCACTCTCACCACTCTTATTCAACATAGTTTTGGAAGTCCTAGCCATGGCAATCAGTGAAGAAGAAGAAATAAAAGGAACGCAAGTTGGAAAAGAAGAAGTAAATCTGTCTCTGTTTGAAGATGACATGATACTATAAATAGAAAATCCTAAAGATGCCATCAGAAAACTAGGAGAACTAATCAATGAATTTGGTAAGGTTGCAGGACACAAAATTAATGCGCAGAAATCTATGGCATTCCTATACACCAACAATGAAAAATCAGAAAGAGAAATTAAGGAAACAATCCCATTTACCATCACAACAAGAAAAAAATACCTAGGAACAAACCTGCCTAAGGCGGCTAAAGACTTGTACTCAGAAAACTATAAAAAAAAAAAAAACAACAAAAAAAAACTATACAACACTGATGAAAGAAATCAAAGATGACATAAACAGATGGAGGAATATACCATGTTCTTGGATTGGAAGAATCAATATTGTGAAAATGACTATACTACCCAAAGCAATCAATGCAATCCCTATCAAACTACCAATGGCATTCTTCAGAAAATGAGAACAAAAAATTTTACAATTCTCATAGAAACACAAAAGACCCCAAACAGCCAAAGCAATCTTGAGAAAGAAAAATGGAGTTGGAGGAATCAGGCTCCCAACATCAAACAATACCACAAAGCTACAGTAATCAAGACAGTATGGTACTGGCACAAAAATAAAAATATAGATCAATAGTGCAGGATACGATGCCCAGAGATAAACCCATGCACATATGGTCACCTAATTTACAATAAAGGAGGCAAGAACATACAATGGAGAAAAGACAGCCTCTTTAATAAGTGGTGCTGGTAAAGCTGGACAGCTACATGTAAAAGAATGAAATCAGAACACCACCTAAACCATCCACAAAAATAAACTACAAATGGATAAAAGACCTAAATATAAGACCAGACACTATAAAACTCTCACAGGAAAACATAGGAAAAACACTCTTTGACATAAACCACAGCAAGATCTTTTATGATCCACCTCCTAGAGTAACAGAAATAAAAACAAAAATAAACAAATGGGACTTAATTACATTTAAAAGTGGAGGTGCTTCAGTGGGGCTAATGGCAGACTCCGGGGGGGGGGGTCACACCAAGGAGTACTTCCCAGAATTTCTGCTCCCAGTGTCCTTGTCCCTGCGGTGAGCCACAGCCACCTCCTGGCTCTGCAGAAGACCCTCCAGCACTAGCAGAGTACATTAATAAAAAGACAGTTCAAAATCTCACTTGGAATGAGGCAAGGATTAAGTAAATTAATGGAATAAAATCCCATGATGTATGCAGTGTAGATAACATTATCTAAATTATATAAAGTGCTAAACAGAGGGCAGACAGCAGAAGCAAGTAGAACTACAATCCTGTAGCCTGTGGAACAAAACCCACACTCACAGAAAGACATACAAGATGAAAAGGCAGAGGGCTATGTACCAGATGAAGTAACAAGATAAAACCCCAGAAAAACAACTAAATGAAGTGGAGATAGGCAACCTTCCAGAAAAAGAATTCAGAATAATGACAGTGAAGATGATCCAGGACCTCGGAAAAACAATGGAGGTAAAGGTCAAGAAGATGCAAGAAATGTTGCACAAAGACCTACAAGTATTAAAGAACAAACAAACAGAGATGAACAATAAAATAACTGAAATGAAAACTACACTAGAAGGAGTCAACAGCAGAATAACTGAGGCAGAAGAACAGATAAGTGACCTGAAAGACAAAATGGTGGAAATCACTGCTGCAGAATAGAATAAAGAAAAAAAGAATGAAAAGAAATGAAGACAGCCTAAGAGACCTCTGGGACAACATTAAACACAACAACATTTGCATTATAGGGGTTCCAGAAGGAAAAAGGAGAGAGAGAGAACCTGAGGAAATATTTGAAGAGATTATAGTCGAAAACTTCTCTAACATGGGAAAGGAAATACCCACTAAGGTCTAGGAAATGCAGAGAGTCCCATACAGGATAAACTCAAGGAGATACATGCCAAGACACAGAGTAATCAAATTGGCAAAATTTAAAGACAAAGAAAAATTATTGAAAGCAGCAAAGGAAAAATGACAAATAACATACAAGGGAACTCCCATAAGGTTAACAGCTGATTTCTCAACAGAAACTCTACAAGCCGGAATGGAGTGTCATGATATACTTAAAGTGATGAAAGGGAAGAACCGACAACCAAGATTACTCTTCCCAGCAAGGATCTCATTCAGATTTGAGGGAGATATTAAAACCTTTACAGACAAGCAAAAGCTAAGAGAATTCACCACCACCAAACCAGCTCTACAACAAATGCTAAAGGAACTTCTCTAACTGGGAAACACAAGAGAAGAAAAGGACCTACAAAAACAAACCCAAAACAATTAAGAAAATGGTCATAGGAACACACATATCAATAATTACCTTAAACGTGAATGGATTAAATGCTCCAACCAAAAGACACAGATGTGCTGAATGGATACAAAAACAAGACCCATATATATGCTGTCTACAAGAGACCCACTTCAGACCTAGGGACACATACAAAGTGAGGGGATGGAGAAGATATTCCATGCAAATGGAAATCAGAAGAAAGCTGGAGTAGCAATACTCATATCAGATAAAATAGACTTTAAAATAAAGAATGTTACAAGAGACAAGGAAGGACACTACATAATGATGAAGGGATCAATCCAAGAAGAAGATATAACAATTGTAAATACTTATGCGCCCAACATAGGAGCACCTCAATACATAAGGCAAATACTAACAGCCTTAAAAGGGGAAATTGACAGTAACACAATCATAGTAGGGGACTTTAACACCCCACTATCACCAATGGACAGATCATCCAAAATGAAAATAAATAATGAAACACAAGCTTTAAATGATACATTACACAAGATGGACTTAATTGATATTTATAGGACATTCCATCCAAAAACAACAGAATACACATTTTTCTCAAGTGCTCATGGAACATTCTTCAGGATCGATCATATACTGGGTCACAAATCTAGCCTTGGCAAATTTAAGAAAATTGAAATCATTTCAAGTATCTTTTCCGACCACAATGCTATGAGACTAGATATCAATTACAGGAAAAGATCTGTAAAAAATACAAACACATGGAGGCTAAACAATACTCTACTTAATAACGAAGTGATCACTGAAGAAATCAAAGAGGAAATCAAAAAATACTTAGAAACAAATGACAATGGAGACACGACAACCCAAAACCTATGGGATACAGCAAAAGCAGTTCTAAGAGGGAAGTTTATAGCAATACAATCATACCTTAAGAAACAGAAAACATCTCTAATAAACAACCTAACTTTGCACTTAAAGCAATTAGACAAAGAAGAACAAAAAAACCCCAAATTTAGCAGAAGGAAAGAAATCATAAAGATCAGATCAGAAATAAATGAAAAAGAAATGAAGGAAACAATAGCAAAGATCAATAAAACTAAAAGCTGGTTCTTTGAGAAGATAAATAAAACTGGTAAACCATTAGCCAGGCTCATCAAGAATAAAAGGGAGAAGACTCAAATCAATAGTATTAGAAATGAAAAAGGAGATGTAACAACTGACACTGCAGAAATACAAAAGATTATTAGATTTTACTACAAGCAACTGTATGCCAATAAAATGGAAAACCTGGAAGAAATGGACAAATTCTCAGAAATGCACAACGTGTCGAGACTGAACCAGGAAGAAATAGAAAATATGAACAGACCAATCACAAGCACTGAAATTGAAACTGTGATTAAAAATCTTCCAACAAACAAAAGCCCAGGACCAGATGCCTTCACAGGCAAATTCTATCAAACATTTAGAGAAGAGCTAACACCTATCCTTGTCAAACTCTTCCAAAAGATAGCAGAGGGAGGAACACTCCCAAACTCATTCTACGAGGCCACAATCACCCTGATACCAAAACGAGACAAAGATGTCACAAAGAAAGAAAACTACAGGCCAATATCACTGATGAACATAGATGCAAAAATCCTCAACAAAATACTAGCAAACAGAATTCAACAGCACATTAAAAGGATCATGCACCATGATTAAGTGGGGTTTATTCCAGGAATGCAAGGATTCTTCAATATACGCAAATCAATCAACGTGATACACCATATCAACAAACTGAAGAAGAAAAACCATATGATCATCTCAATAGATGAAGAGAAAGCTTTTGACAAAATTCAACACCCATTTATGATAAAAACCCTGCAGAAAGTAGGCATAGAGGGAACTTTCCTCAACATAATAAAGGCCATATATGACAAACCCACAGCCAGCATCATTCTCAATGGTGAAAAACTGAAACCATTTCCACTAAGATCAGGAACAAGACAAGGCTGCACACTCTCACCACTCTTATTCAACATAGTTTTGGAAGTTCTAGCCACAGCATTCAGAGAAGAAAAAGAAATAAAAGGAATCCAAATAGGAAAAGAAGAAGTAAAGCTGTCACTGTTTGCAGATGACATGATACTATACATAGAGAATCCCAAGGATGCTACCAGAAAACTACTAGAACTAATCAATGAATTTGGTAAAGTAGCAGGATACAAAATTAATGCACAGAAATCTCTTGCATTCCTATACACTAATGATGAAAAATCTGAGAGTGAAATTAAGAAAACACTCCCATTTACCTTTGCAACAAAAAGAATAAAGTATATAGGAATAAACCTACCTAAGGAGACAAAAGACTTATATGCAGAAAACTATAAGACACTGATGAAAGAAATTAAAGATGATACAAATAGGTGGAGAAATATACCATGTTCTTGGATTGGAAGAATCAACATTGTGAAAATGACTCTACTACCCAAAGCAATCTACAGATTCAATGCTATCCCTATCAAATTACCACTGGCATTTTTTACAGAACTAGAACAAAAAATTTCACAATTTGTATGGAAACACAAAAGACCCCAAATAGCCAAAGCAATCTTGAGAACGAAAAAATGGAGCTAGAGGAATCAGGCTCCCTGACTTCAGACTATACTACAAGGCTACAGTAATCAAGACAGTATGCTACTGGCACAAAAACAGAAATATAGATCAATGGAACAGGATAGAAAGCCCAGAGATAAACCCACACACATATGGTCACCTTATCTTTGATAAAGGAGGGAAGGATACAGAGTGGAGAAAAGACAGCCTCTTCAATAAGTGGTGCCTGAAAGACTGGACAGCTACATGTAAAAGTATGAAATTAGAACACTCCCTAACACCACACACAAAAATAAACTCAAAATGGATTAAAGATCTAAATGTAAGGCCAGATACTATCAAACTCGTAGAGGAAAACATAGGCAGAACACTCTGTGACATAAATCACAGCAAGATCCTTTTTGACCCACCTCCTAGAGAAATGGAAATAAAAACAAAAATAAACAAATGGGACCTAATGAAACTTAAAAGCTTTTGCACAGCAAAGGATACCATAAACAAGACCAAAAGACAACCCTCAGAATGGGAGAAGAGATTTGCAAATGAAGCAACTGACAAAGGATAAATCTCCAAAATTTATAAGCAAGTCATGCAGCTCAATAACAAAAAAACAAACAACCCAGTCCAAAAATGGGCAGAAGAACTAAATAGACATTTCTCCAAAGAAGATACACAGATTGCTCACAAACACATGAAAGAATGCTCAACATCATTAATCATTAGAGAAATGCAAATCAAAACTACAATGAGATATCATCTCACACCAGTCAGATTGGCCATCATCAAAAACTCGAGAAACAATAAATGCTGGAGAGGGTGTGGAGAAAAGGGAACACTCTTGCACTGTTGGTGGGAATGTAAATTGATACAGCCACTATGGAGAACAGTATGGAGGTTCCTTAAAAAACTACAAATAGAACTACCATATGACCCTGCAATCCCACTACTGGGCATATACCCTGAGAAAACCATAATTCAAAAAGAGTCATGTACCAAAATGTTCATTGAAGCTCTATTTACAATAGCCAGGACATGGAAGCAACCTAAGTGTCCATCAACAGATGAATGGATAAAGAAGATGTGGCACATATATACAATGGAATATTACTCAGCCATAAAAAGAAATGAAACTGAGTTATTTGTAAGGAGGTGGATAGACCTGGAGTCTGTCATACTGAGTGAAGTAAGTCAGAAGGAGAAAAACAAATACCGTATGCTAACACATATATATGGACTCTAAGAAAAAAAAAATGTCATGAAGAGATTAGTGGTAGGACTGGAATAAAACACAGACCTACTAGAGCATGGACTTGAGGATATGGGGAGGGGGAAGGGTAAACTGTGATGAAGTGAGAGAGTGGCAGGGACATATATACACTACCAAATGTAAATTAGATAGCTAGTGGGAAGCTGCCGCATAGCACAGGGAGATCACCTCTGTGCTTTCTGGCCACCTAGAGGGGTGGGATAGGGAGAGTGGGAGAGAGGGTGACACAAGAGGGAAGAGATATGGGAACATATGTATATGTATAACTGATTCACTTTGTTGTAAAGGAAAAACTAACACACTATTGTAAAACAGTTATACTCCAATTAAGATGTTAAAAAAAAAAAAGACAACCCTCAGAATTGGAGAAAATATTTGCAAATGAATCAACGGACAAAGGATTAATCTAGAAAATATACAAATAGCTCATGAAGCTCAATATCAAAAAAAACCAATCCAATTAACAGGCCGAAGACCTAAATAGACATTTCACCAAGGAAGACATATGCATGGCCAAGAGGCACATGAAAAGATGCTCAACATCACTAATGATTAGAGAAACTCAAATCAAAACTACAATGAAGTATCACCTCACACCAGTCAGAATGGCCATTATCAAAAAATCTAGAAACAATAAATGCTGGAGAGGGTGTCGAGAAAAGGGAACCCTCTTTCACTGTTGGTGGGAATGTAAATTGATACAGCCACTATGGAAAACAGTATGGAAGTTCCTTAAAAAACTAAAAATAGAACTACCATATGACCAGCAATCCCACTACTGGGCATATACCCCGAGAAAACCGTAATTCAAAAAGATACATGTACCACAATGTTCATTGCAGCACTATTTACAATAGCCAGGACACGGAACCAACCCAGATATCTATCAACAGATGAATGGAGATCAGCTCAGTGCTTTGTGATGACCTAGAGGGGGAGATAGGGAGGATGGGAGGGAGGGGATACAGGGACATATGTACGCATATGGTTGATTCACTTTCTTGTGCAACAGAAACTAACACAGTATTGTGAAGCAATTATACTCTAATAAAGATCTATTTAAAAAAATAAAGGAAAGACAGGCAATCAGAATAAATAATGGACAAAAGATATGAGCAGGTTTAAGGAGTTGATGCCAGAGCTTTGGACTTCTGAGGATCCTAAGAGTGGTAAAACTGTTATAACTTGTTAAATAAATGCTTATTCATTATTTTTAAAAAAGGAAAAGAAAAAGATATGACAAACTCTGCTTAATATACACACTTGGAAATTTTATAATGAAGTCAAATGAAACAATGTCACTCACAAAATCTTACCAAATATGCTATCTTAAAACAAGTTGAAGACTCTCATGACTGAGACCCAGAGCTGACATACTAACTTATATAAGCAATAGACATTTTCAATCATTTTGTGATAAACTGTATCATAGAGCAACCCAATCAGCTGAATAGACTCCTTTCATCTCAGTACCTACATCACTTTATTATTCTAATCATTTTCCTACATGTCCTCTTCAGGCTACTTCCCATTGTACTGGTTTATACTCTGGGATCCCTATTTTATAGGCCTCCCAAAAGCTTCTCATCATTTTACAGGCTGTATCTCTAATAATGTCCGTGATTATGTTTTAAACACCTTAATCTACTCTATAGTATTGCATTGGTCATGTTAGCAGAATGTGATCAGAAAGCCAAATCTTATAACACCGATGAAAAAGGGGTTAATGATTTTTCAGCTTCATTTGTTGCTGATGAATATGCCACAGATGAATATTTGCAAAATGAATATGAGCAGTTTTAGATGAGTGCTCCTTAAATGTCACTGTGTATTAGTCATGCAAAGATCATTAAGGGGTATGAGGGGTAGACTTGCATATTTCATCTGAGACATAGATTCTCACTGTAGACTGTTACTGTCAGAGTTGGCAGGTTAGACTCTGCTGGTAATGATTATTAATGCAACTGAAGTGTTAAATTGTTCATTTTTCTCCATATACAACACTTCCAAAATATTCAGAAAAAAAGAAACAGTTTTCTGCATGAGTCCTTGAGGGGTGGGAAAAAATACAACATAAATAAACTGCTATAAAATCCAAAATAAATTGATAAACTGGAAAATATCTTCTATTAAAGTTTAACAATATATTAATGTGCCTGTTTATAGGCAGAAAGCATATCTCTGCCAATGAACCACCTTAGTGGTTCCTTAGTTCTTTAGGAGAATGTAAATCACTGAGTGTCTTAAATGATATTCACATCAGATACCAATCCCTGGTTTATAAGTATACACGTACATATAACTAACCTTGAGATGACATCTGCGTCTCCTTAAATATTTATATGACAAATGGGAAATGCTTCACAATCTCTTTCCCAAACACACTGGGTGACATATCATTTAGATTTTATCAGGATATCAAGTGCTTGAAAGAGTCTCGAGATTGATCAAGGAAGAGATCCTTTGAAACTCACCTGATTGCCCCGACAGTGCAACTGGGCCAACGGCAATTTTCTGCAGAAAGGTGGGGTAGGTCTGGACCAATGGTCTGAGTCAAGCCCTAGAAGCCTTTCTAAGAAATAATACCTCTTCTCAATATCAGGTCATACGTAACCATTTCCTTTGACTGAGCAATCATTTACCTTCAGTTTCTCCATCCATAAAGTGAGAAGCAAACACCTCACGGGGATGACAAGGCTGCTTAAGCCTTTTAATAAGTTTCTTTGAAGAAAGCTAATACAATTTGCTTGTAATTATAATACAGCAATTTGACTTTAAAGAACTTTTTTCTCCTGAGAGATTCCAGTTACTGAGCATTCTTTGTCAGTGTGGTAAGTTATTCTAACTAGGTAAAGGTAGCCGGCAAAGTGTGAAAAATTACTATCAGCATCTTAACTCTGCACAAAAAACAAGCTATCACTATAAAATAGCAGAGTCTTTTATCTGGCTGAAATATGAGTAAGGTAGCAAATAAATGTGATTTTAAGCCTCATTGTTAAACAATGAGGGTTTTTTAAAAAACGTTTTTAAATTTTTATTTTATTTATTTTTGCTTGCATTGGGTCTTCATTGCTGCACGTGGGCTTTCTCTAGGTGCGGTGAGCAGGGTCTACTCTTCGTTGTGGTGCACAGGCTTCTCATTGTGGTGGCTTCTCTTATCGCAGAGCATGGGCTCTAGGCATGCAGGCTTCAGTAGTTGTGGCACACGGGCTCAGTAGTTGTGGCTTGTGGGCTCTAGAGGGCAGGCCCATTAATTGTGGCGCATGGGCTTAGTTGTTCTGAGGCATTTGGGATCTTCCCGGACCAGGGATCCAACCCGTATCTCCTGCACTGGCAGGCAGATTCTTATCCACTGGGCCACCAGGGAAGCCCAACAATGAGTTCTTAAATTGAATAGAAATCCCTATGCAAGAAAGATAATTCAATGGTGTCTACTGTTACTCCTATGATGTTTTCAGAATCCAAAGCTTTATATTAAAAGCTATAATTAAATTTCTAAATGTTAAATCATATCATAAACAAAACTTCCTTTTTTCTCAGTAGAATAAAAATGATTTTCATTTCCTGACAGAAATATGATTTCTCTGAGAGAGGTCTTTCTTGTCAATCTAACTCTATTTATCTCTCTCCTGTGCATAATCAAGTAGAAAGTCTTCAAAGGCAACTCAAATGATTCAATAAAGCAGCCCTACATATCACAACCTCATTAAATGAGCTTGAGGTAGAAGTAGCAGGACACGCATGCATTTTAAATGTACTCAGGCCAAACAGGAGGGGGAAACTATAACTTCCCTATCACATCAGACAATTTTCATGAAATAATATGCTCCATTCCCATTCCCATTATTTTAAGTCCTGTATTATAATTGTGAACATAATCATCTAATTAATTAAGATGCTAGGGACCAAGAAAATTAAATGACAGGTCCAGGAATCTTAAAAAATCAGAAAGACACACACACACAGAGATTTGGGACCAGTCCCTCACTTGGTACTGTGGGCCTGAAGAGAACTATAAACATGGCTTCCCAGCATCCTTGCCTCAGTCAATCCACTCTCCACACTCCAAGTATCATCAGGAAGAAGCCCACATGTCTTAGCAGCACCCATGCAGCCCTTCAGGCTTTTTCCTCTTTCTCCTAATCTCTTCAGATTCATTTCTTGCTACTCCTCTATGTACATTTCATGCTCTTTCCCATCTTTCCCCAACATGCTATACACATACAAATGTACATATATGCTCACAACACACAGACTTCCCTATGTCTTCACATTACTCAGAACTCCTATTCATCCTTCAAAACCCCCTTTGAGGACCTCTCCTCCAGGAAGCCTTCCCTGGCATCAAATCCCAGTCTGTATTCCTATAGTACCCTATTTACTGCTATCATAGTGCTTTTCATAGTCTGCCTTTTCTCTGTTTTCTCTATATACTGCGTGCAGCTCAAGAACAAAGGCTCTGTCTGCTTTATTCCTGCAGCCTTGGGGCCTGGCACAGAGACTGAGACATACTGAGTATTTGGATCTGGGCTCTGCTAGTGCTAATAAGCTGGTCAAATACCTAAGACATGCATGTACAATATGATGCAATTAAACAAAACATTAGGCCATGTCAAGCTTTGAAATATGGAATCTGGTGCTAATTGACATAAGAAGGCTTTTTAGAGAAACAAGAATTTAAACTGAGCCCCCAGGAACAAAGAAATGGAGGTGAGTAAAACAGTATGACAACCAGGAAGCCAAAATGGGAGCTTAACAGCAGGGGAATGAAAACAAAGAGACAAATCCAAGTGATAGAAGAATAGAATATAATAATGTATTATGCACTTAAAAGCCTATTAAGAGGATAGATCTCTTATTAAGTGTTCTTACCAAAATAAAAGACCCGATGTCACTCTTATAAACGATTATTGGGAACGTTAAAGTTGTACAGCCTTTCTAAAAGGCAGCTTTTCACCACTAAAGCCTTAAAATATACATCCATCACCACTATCACCACACTCTTGACCTTGTTCCTTTCTCTAGCTATTGATACAATAATTCTACCTCTAGCAACTTTCCTAAAGAAACAATTAAGAATACGTGAAAAGATACACATATATAAAGCTGTTCATTAGAATATTCTGAAAATTAGCCAAAAAAGAAAATACTTTCCCATTAATAGAGGACTCCTTAAATAAAGCATCACATTCCTTGTAATGAAATATCCAATTGATACTTGAATATTCATTTTCTGTTGTCATCATGATATAGTAATAATAGTATTAAATGAAAATGCTAGAATGTTAAAGATATTGTAAGTTTATAAAAAGCATTTGTGTTGTTATTTTATTTTTAAATGTATTGACAGGAAAACAACTGAAAATATAAGAACATGTTAACGATGGAGGAGTTATAGGAACTTTTTTGTTTTACTTCTTTGCATTTTATATATTTTCTAAAAGAATAGTCTATTTTCTAGTAAGAAAAATAATAAATTCATCTCGATTGACATAAAATCTTTACTGCTTTAGGAAATGAAGGAGGAAGAATAAGTTAGGATAGGAAGATTATTTGGGGGAAAATGCTGAGGTTATTTTAGAATTATATCTTATAGAATGATTGATAGAATCCAATGAGATCAAATGTGAAAGAACTCAGAACTGGAAAGCATAGTGATTGCATTTCTTTTTTTTTTTTTTTTTTTTTGCAGTACGCGGGCCTCTCACTGTTGTGGCCTCTCCCGTTGCGGAGCACAGGCTCTGGACACGCAGGCTCAGCGGCCATGGCTCACGGGCCCAGCCGCTCCACGGCATGTGGGATCTTCCCGGACCGGGGCACGAACCCGTGTCCCCTGCATCGGCAGGCGGACACTCAACCACTGCGCCACCAGGGAAGCCCGTGATTGCATTTCTTGAAACATCTTCTCAGGAATGTTTATAGAGCCTATGTCAAAACATTGCATGGTATAATAAAGGGAGAATATTCTGAGTTAAGCAAAGTTAAGGGGATTTTCACTGCAGGACCTATCAGAGCCTTTAATACACTGGTTTTCGCTGTGGAACTTTAAGAGGGCAATATAATATGCATTGTTTCCCAAGCATAATTGACCATTTTCTCACGGAATATCTGATAGGACCTATGTTTCATAGAACACACCTTGGGGAGATGTTTGCATTAAAAAATGCAATGTAATGGTCATTTTGAAGTGATTACAAGCACCTATAAATACAGGACTGGCACAATCAATGTCAGAGTCATCACCATAGTCAGGTTTTCTCAACCTCGGCATTACTGATAATTGGGGGCAGATAATTCTTTGTTGTGGGGAACTGTCCAGTGCACTGTAGCATGTTTAGCAGCACCCCCGGACTCTACACACTAGGTTGCCAATAGCAACCACCACCTCCCTTCACCCAGCTGTACCAACCAAAAATGTCTGCAGACATTGTCAAATGTCCCCAGCAGTGATGAAGAACACTGATTTGGGGAGTTAAGCTAGGAAGCTTTGGCTGAGGTCAGAATTCCCAGGCCCAGTTCTTCAGTCTTTTTAAATATAAGCTGCCTTAACATTTGCAAAATGTCTGTCTGCTCTAGCAAATGCAGAATGTAATCATGTTACTTTTCTGAAACACTATGTCAAAAAGAACCATCTGTTAAAATGCTACATTGTACATCTTCATCATTTTATCTATATAACAATTTGATGAATGCTTAATTTTAAAAAACATTTAAAAAACAATTATGACTTTTACAAACAAATGAAAATATCCTCTTTTTTACGTTAACTGCAACAAATAGGTGGCTATTGGGCAAATCAGTTACTCAGAACCTTGGTTTCCTCACATACACACAAAAAAATGAGGCTTACGTCATTGGCTAAGATAATTTCTAGAGTCCCTCCCAATGCTAAAAATCAATATAAGCTTTTATTTTTCATTTATGATATAAAACATTTTACACATCAAACTTACTTTTTGGTTGTTGCAACGCTTTCTGTTGGGAAAATGGTACATTCAGACATTGAAACAAATTATATTCAAAAGAAACCAGGAGTATAACCAACCTTCTTTATACTTTGGAAACCCAATGAGCAGCTGGGGAAATAAGCTATGAGTTATCAAAAACAATAATACAAATATATGACATGAGGAATGAGAAGGGAGATTTAACTTCAGAAACAGAGATTTTAAAATTATGAGCAAACACTATGCTAATATTGAAATTAGAATTATTGATGAAAGAATTTTCTAGGGAAGAAAGATGAAAGAAATTGAACAAGCTGCCCAAAGAGAAGTCAAGCTCAGTTTTATGGCAAAATTCTTTCTTCAGTTTTTTTAAGGAACAACCATACGACCCAGTAATCCCACTACTGGGCATATATCCTGAGAAAACCATAATTCAAAAAGAGTCATGTACCAAAATGTTCATTGCAGCTCTATTTACAACTGCCAGGACATGGAAGCAACCTAAATGTCCATTGACAGATGAATGGATAAAGAAGATGTGGCACATATATACAATGGAATATTAGCCATAAAAAGAAACAAATTGAGTTATTTGTAGTGAGGTGGATGGACCTAGAGACTATCATACAGAGTGAAGTAAGTCAGAAAGAGAAAAACAAATACTGTATGCTAACACATATATATGGAATCTAAAAAAAAATAAAATTGTCATAAAGAACCTAGGGGCAAGATGGGAATAAAGATGCAGACCTACTAGAGAATGGACTTGAGGATATGGGAATGGGGAAGGGTAAGCTGGGACGAAGTGAGAGAGTGGCATGGACATATATACACTACCAAATGTAAAATAGATAGCTAGTGGGAAGCAGCCACATAGCACAGGGAGATCAGCACAGGGAGATCAGCTTTGTGACCACCTAGAGGGGTAGGATGGGGAGGGTGGGAGGGAGGGAGATGCGGAAGGGAGGAGATATGGGGACATATGTATATGTGTAGCTGATTCACTTTGTTATAAAGCAGAAACTAACACACCATTGTAAAGAAATTACACTCCAATAAAGATGTTTAAAAAAAAGAATTCTTTCTTCAAAACACAGATCATTCTCTATGCTATTTTAACTCCTCCAGTGTAGAAAAATCTTGAAAACTTGTTGATTGTTTTTAAAAAGCTATCATAATCCTGATACTAGAGCCAGAGTAATATATCACCCCCAAAAGAATATTAAAATGACAATCTCACTAATATAAATGCAAAACTCCTAGGCATAATTTTAGAAAATCATATCCTGTAATGAATCAAAGGAAGTATCTGACATAATTAGATGGGATTCAATGCATCTGTTACTCCATTCCACATATGCTTATTAAGTATCTATAGTACAAATCATAATTCTCAGTACTTGGGATACATCATCGTTTAAAACAACGATCTCGGTCTCATGGAAATTACTTTATAGAGGGGACTAAAGTGGCATCATTAAATTACACAGTAAGTTAGTGAAAAGTGAGACAGGGAAAGAAAAATTAGAGTAGGGTAAGGGGATCGGGGTGATGAGAACAGGAGGTGGGTTGCAATTTTAAATAAGGTCAGGAATAGACCTCCAATGAGTTGATAGCATTCAAACCAAAACAGGAAGAAGACCTGGGAGTTAGTCTCGTGGATATTGTTAGGAATAGCATTCTAGGTAATGGATACAGCCAGAGCAAAGGCCTTAAAGGCCAGATTATGTCTGGCAGGTTCAAAGAGCAACAGAGGCCTGTGGGGCTGGAGGAGAGCGAGGTATGGGAGGAGGAGGAGACTGGGGTCAGAGAAGTATCAGGGCCAGATCCTATAGGGCTGCCTTACAAAGGCTTTAGCTTTTACCCTGAGTAAAAACGGGGAGACTTGGGGGATTTGAGCAGAGCAATAACACAGATGATCTATGTTGTAGAAGATTCACTCTGGCTGTTGTACTGAAAGTAGACGATAGTGCGAAAGGATGGGATCAGGGAAAACAGGAGATTATTGTATATTCCAGGCAAGTGGGTAGCTTAGACCAGTGTGGTACCTGGGAAGGTGGTAAGAAGCAGTTGGAGTCTGGATATATTTTGAAAATACAGCCATCAGGAATTGCTGATGTATTGGAGAGAGAGGAGGTGACAGCGACCCCATGGTTTTTATCCTCAATACGTGGAAAGATGAAGTTGCTATCACGTGCAATTGGAAGGCTATAAGTTGAGGAAGTTTGAAGGAGCAAGATCAAAAAATGTTCTGAACATATTGTATGTAAGAGGAATTTAGACATCCAAGAGGAGACATCAAGTAGGCAGCTGGATAAACACGTTTGGAGCTTGAGAAAGAGTCTAAACCAGAGATATAAATCTATAAGTCTTCAGCATATAGCTAGTATTTAAAGCCATGAGACTCAATAATTTCAAAGGTAGAAAGCAATAAATGAAAGATTTATTTGTAGCACTTGAACATTAAGAGATTAGAGAGAAGAAATGAGCCAAAGAAACTGAGAGGGAGAGAAAAAAAAAAAGTAGGAAGCAAGCAAGAAGAGAATGGTGTTCTAGTAATGGTATTCAAGTCTGTCCAAGTTCAGCAAAGTAAGGACAGTTCAACATAAGAGAACCTATTAATATAATTATATTAACAGAATTATTTTGGCATAATTAATGAAATACTTATAGGTCAAAGAAGAAAAATTATATCATCATCTTAACAGCTGCCAGAATGTTATTTGATAGAATTAAAGGCTATTTAAAAAGATATGTGTAGGGCTTCCCTGGTGGCGCAGTGGTTGAGAGTCTGCCTGCCGATGCAGGGGACACGGGTTCGTGTCCTGGTCCGGGAAGATCCCACATGCTGCGGAGCGGCTGGGCCCGTGAGCCATGGCCGCTGAGCCTGCACGTCCGGAGCCTGTGCTCCTCAAAGGGAGAGGCCACAACAGTGAGAGGCCCGCGTACCGCAAAAAAAAAAAAAAAAAAGATATGTGATCAACTAATAGCCAATATCCTACAAGTGTGAAACAGTGGTAACATTCTCACTGAAGAGAGGAACAAAAGTAGCATGCCTATAAGTACCACCATAATCATCTTTTTTTTTTTTTTTTTGCAAACTTCCATGAATGAAATAAGAAATGTCCCTTTATAAGAAAAAATAATGCGTTATGTATATTAGAATACAGGACAATATGATTACTTAAAAATCTTCTGAAAAATCAATTTTAAAACTTTGTAATTAATAAGAGAATTAAGTGAGGAGATTAGTTACAAAGTAAATAAGAAAAAAATTATTTTTTTACTATAAAAAAATAACCAGTCAAAAGTATAAAGATCTTATTTTCAATAAGCGCAAAAAGATAAAATATCTAGAAGTAACAGGTGATATGATAAAAATGTGGCTACTGAAAGTGCCAGTCATAAAGCATGTAACTTTAGCCAAAAGGATATAAGAGCACTAACCTGTGTCATACAAGATATCAAGCAGAATGTTCATTACTCCTTTCCTCAGCATTTTTATAAGACTCATACCTGGAGTCACCTGCCTCCTCAGCTTTATCTTAGGCTATGGGACCAATTTTATTTCTTGTTGGTGACATTTTGGTATCTCCAGCCCAGGCAGCATTCATTTCTCTGATCAAATTAGATGCACATGATCATCACCATTATTTCCCACCTGGAATATATTACTTTAGGACAATACACATGCATTTTCAAAGCCACAAAGTTTCCTATCTCTTAGCTCCTTTCTATTTAGTATATATTTTTTATTCTGGAGAGACTAGAAAAGGGAAATTTTTAGAGCCATTGAAATTATCAGGAAGTTTTAATTTTGGTGCAATAAAATATAAAATCTCCCAGTAAACTTTACATAATAATAGGTCAGGTTTGGAAGAGTGAGCCATAGAGAGCATCAAAACTTTTATCTCAGACCCAAATAGATATTTGAACCTCTGAAAAGATTTCCAAAAACTGTGATTGAGGCCTGTCAGAATGCTGGACCTAGAGGGATGGTTTTTATTAGATCTCTTCCCCTTGAAGAATGTGTCATAGTCATGTGTCAGATTTCAGAGAACAAATGGAGCATTCATGAGCAAAAGGCAATATAGACAAAAAGGATTTATGCACTGTCCAAAATGGCTGGAAACCGGAATTCTAGTTCAAACTGCCTGTTCATCCTATGAATTCTAGTTCATACGTTATAGCTGTGTAGAACTTCAGTAAAGCAGCTTAATTTTCACGTTAGGCATGTGAGGTCTCACATAGGCTTGTTTCAGAAGACAAAACCTAACTTCTTAGAGATTAAAAGACTTGCCAGAGGTCACAAAGACAGTGAGAAGCAAAGTTCAAGGTTGAACTCAGGCCTCCCGACACCAAATCCAGGGTCTTGCCACTACATCTGCATAGCCCTGGACCAACCAGATCTCTTCTCTAAAGACTCAGTTTCCTCATCTCTACAATATACAACCACTAAAGTTCCAGTCCTTCTGGGTCTAAATTCTTTGTGTTTTATAGACGTTTCAAAAGAGATTTGGGGCTTCCCTGGTGGCGCAGTGGTTGAGAGTCCGCCTGCCAATGCAGGGGACACGTGTTCGTGCCCCGGTCCGGGAGGATCCCACACGCCACGGAGCGGCTGGGCCCGTGAGCCATGGCCGCTGAGCCTGCGCGTCCGGAGCCTGTGCTCCGCAACGGGAGAGGCCACAACAGTGAGAGGCCCGCGTACCACAAAAAAAAAAAAAAAAAAAAAGAGATTTGAAGTAAATTTAAATGGATATTATAAATGGATATTTATATCCTATGGTCAGTGAAAATTTTTTTTACTGAATTTTTGTAATCTCATACACGTCCTTCTTAATTTTTGACACGACCAGCGTAATCCTAATCTTCTAATTTCAATTTTTGAAACCTAGCTAGTTTTACTACTGGACCAATCGTGTGGTATAGATGGTACCAATCATTACAACACTTTTCTGCTCAAGCACTTTTTAATATTTCATCACATTCTAAATCTTATCTCTTCTGTTTGGTGTTCAATTTCTCTCTGATTTGGTCATATCTCATTTATCTAATCTTACTTCCCACCTTGAACTGCCTTCACTTATGAGATCAGAGTCCTTGCCAACCAAAGAAGCCAGAGTTCAATTTCACATTTGTGTCTTTGGTTACACTGTTCCCTTACCTGGAATTATTTCCCTGACATTCCACATATTTTAGTGCTATGTCTCCTTAAAGACTGCTCACTTTATCTGCTATCACCTCAAAACCTCTTACTGCTACATACAACACTGCTAACACCTCTTTGGCCAGCTTCTCCTCTAAAAGCCTCAAAATGCCCAGAGAACTCATGGTCTCCTCTTGAAGGTCCTAATTATATTTAGTACATAGATATTTTTATGTTTATGACCACAGGGAATTGTTCATGCCCACCTATGTTCAAAGATACAGAAAGATCTAGTTCTTTTGTGTTAGTGCGCTACTACGTTATCACCAATACTTGAACTCTTAGTAAAACAATCATTCAGTATATTATAAACTATGCCCTCAAATTATTTTATAGAAATCCTATTATTTTATATTGTTCTGGATGAACTACCTTAATTTTAATCGAGAAATATTTCCTCAAGCACAGAACTTAAAGGAAAACTAACCAAGTTGATTAACCAAATTTCTCATATATTGCTAGAGTCCATAACTACTTTAATATAAAACATCATTTTAGTATAAAATTACAAGTATAAGACATTGAAGCAATAAAAAATTTATACATAAAATGTTAAAAAAATAGAGATTCTTAAGTTCTTTAATATTGCTACATTATGGGCAAGATGTAATATTCAAAATATTCTAATAAGTGAGGTATGAAATATACCTTACAGTTCTTGGAAAAGCTTAACTTTATACTTCCCTGAAGGCTTAAATCTGAGCAACTTACTTGGAAAAGAGAGTCAGTTGAGTTTAATGAATATTCCTGCCTGAATAATTTTCTGCTGACTGTTGTAAGCATAGGTCTTTTGCCTTTAAATTTTTTAAGTAGGGAGAAGACAGTCATGTTATCTGTGAAACAAACCAAGACCGTACATCTATTTAAAAATGGAGTTAATTGTTAAAATAATAAGCATGGTAATTACTGTGATGCATGATACTTGGAGGGACGAAGGACATGGTCCTTCTGGAAAAAGCACTGGCTTTGGACTCATAAGACCCAAGTTAAAGGACAGATTTTAACAACATAATAGTGGTGTGAATGTGTATATGAACTTTTATGAATAATCAGTTTTCACATCTGTAAAATAATCCCATAAGACCTTCTATCATCTGACATGGTAAGATGTTAGATGTACATATTCCATGTAATAATGTATGAAAACATTTTGTATACTGTTAAGGTACTATATCATTTTTCAAAAACTTTTCTTGTCCTTATTTATGATTATAAAAAAGTTTGTCAAATAAAATAAGAACTGCAAACTTTAAAAATTTCAAATTACTAATAATTTTACCATACAGGAATAATTATTACTATTTTCCAGTGTGTAACTTTCTAGCTTTTCTTCCATGCATATATATGTTCATATACATATATCTTTAAAAATTTTGCATTATGCTACACTTATTGCTTTAAAAGCTGCTTTTCTCATGTAAAAAATAGTACATCAATTTAAGTCATCATTAGGTATACATGACAATGAGGACATATAAATTGTGGAAAAAAAGTTTTCCACAATTGAAACCAGTATTGGGGGACTCAGGTAAATAAAGAAAAAAAGTGTGTAGTGAGTAGGCAACTTGACATTGAAAATCTCTCCGGGAACCCCTGAATGTATATAACACAAAGGACCCTCAAGATTAGAATCTCCCTGATTTTCCAGTGAGGGCTACCCCAAATGTCCTCCAGCTGGGAGCCCTATATTTTCACAGGCAAGGGAAGCTCACACCTCAGACTTCATACTGGAACCAGATGGAGGAAGAGAGAGTAGGTCGGTGCTATGGTGCTCTGACTAGATCCCCTCTTCAGATCAGAGGCACCCATGCACTGGATGCTGGGGTTGTCACTGTTGGTGCATAGCTGCCTGCTTGCTTGGAATGCCCTTGGCTGGGAACTGCCTCACCCAGAGGTGGCTCCTAGCCATTGACTCCTGATGCAGGTATCAGGGTTTGTCCTGTTTCCTCAACTGAGAGCAAGCCTATAGGGCCTTCCTCACTTCCTTACAGGGGCATCTCCAGAGAGTTTCCCCATAAACCAACTTTCTCCCAGTATACTCAGTCTCAGAGTCTGTTTGCAGAGCACCCATGACAACTCTCCAGGAAGAAGAAAAAAACCAAAAAACAAAAAACCTGAAAAGGGCTCAGTTACAGAAAGGAAAAAATTAAGTTTTATAGCAAGAAATAGAAGGTTGAAATCCAGAGCCACTTTAAATAAAATACCATTACTGGATAGCACTTTGCCAATTACTAAAGACTTTCACATATATTCTCATCTGATCCTTACGATAGCCTGGTGAGATGTGTTTTATTATCTCCATTTTATAACTTAAGCATCTGAGAAAAGTAGACTGAAGAGTATGATTTATGGAGAAATAGTCCTACTCAAAGATCGCTCCTCTAACCCACTGACTGAAACTCTAAGATTTATCAGATAACTATAGAAGAGTTAAGGGAATGTCTTTAATTTCTTCATTTAATTTCTTTAGTGTTAATTGTATTCCTTTCTCCACAGTTTCTGAGATGTAGTTTTTTGTTTGTTTGTTTGTTTTTTGTTTTTTTTTTGTTTTTTTGCGGTACGCGGGCCTCTCACCGTTGTGGCCTCTCTCGTTGCAGAGCACAGGCTCCGGACACGCAGGCTCAGCGGCCTTGGCTCACGGGCCCAGCCGCTCCACGGCATGTGGGATCTTCCCAGACCGGGGCACGAACCCGTGTGCCCAGCATCGGCAGGCGGACTCTCAACCACTGCGCTACCAGGGAAACCCTACTGAGATGTAGTTTTTTTTTTTTTTTTTGCTGTATGCGGGCCTCTCACTGTTGTGGCCTCTCCCATTGCGGAGCACAGGCTCCGGACGCGCAGGCCTAGCGGCCATGGCTCACGGGCTTAGTTGCTCCGCGGCATGTGGGATCTTCCCGGACCAGGGCACGAACCCGTGTCTCCTGCATCGGCAGGCGGATTCTCAACCACTGCGCCACCAGGGAAGCCCTGAGATGTAGTTTTAATGGAAATTTTGGGGAGATGAAATGCTGGAGTAATAAATGTAATCTTAGAGGATAATCCTCTCTCCTTAACCCCCATACCACATACACTGGCACATCCTACATTTTCAGTCTCAATTTCCCACTGTTCCCCATTCATGGCACATCCTCTAGCTAAGCTTAAACTCTGTTCTTCAAGCAGGTCCAACTCCTACACATTTTACACAGGACTTTGGATTTCTCTGCCTGGAATGCACTTCATATCCCTTTGTGCTTAGAAAAGTCCTATTCACCCTTCAAGATCCATTTCAAGTCCTTTAGAGTACTTTTCAGATAGAGTTGATCTCTTATTTCACTACTCCACATTCTTTCTTTTACGTCTCTGTTTCCTTGTTCATGATCTTGGACAAATGGTCTTGTAATTATCTGCTTACATGTCTAATTCAACCATTAGACTCTGAGGGAGCAGAACTGCATCTAATTCATCTTTGAGTTCCAAGGGCTTTATTCATTTTCTGGTAGGTCATGGGTTCTCAATAAATGTTTACAGAATACATGAATGAATAGGGACTGGGCTGGGTAAAAAGCCACAGAAGGATTGCATGGAGGCAGTTTAAATGATTAAAGTGAGTTTTGAAAGGTAAGTAGGAATGTTAGGGTGACTTAGATAATTTTTATCACATGGTTTATATTACATTTTACTTTATTAACTTTAATAGTTTTGAAGTTGCATATTAAAAAATATAATGGATCTGAATTTCATAAAGTAGACAGGAGAAAGAAAGGGGGATCTGGAATGCCATGTCAGACAACGGCAGAAGGTACTTCTGTCAATAGGGCTACAGAAGCTCCATCTTATATACCCATAGCCAGACAGTAGTAGTGACTGGTTTACAAGAAATCACCTTATATAAGAGTGATTGTTCTGAAAAGTTTACCAAAAATTTGACCATTTATGATTACAAGAAGTTAGAAACATATAATGTTCAAAATTGACTTCAGAGAGAAAAAATTGGTCGTGCTCAAAGAAAACAAAATTACCATTAACTCTAAAGACATAAAATTATGCTTTTGATACTTTTATAAAGCATTTAAAAGTGTTTTTATACTGCTGGATTCTATACACAAAAAAGAAGTTTTATATTTTAATATATAACATGTATGTGCAATTCCCTGAAATACCTGAAAAGTGTGTGCAATGTTTTTCTATTCTGTAAATCAACCTGTTCAGAAAATACTAGAGAAATTCAACAATTGACAGTTATTATTTTCTCCTGAATCTTGCTATAAGTGTTGCTTGGATAATACTCTATTTTATGAAAATTTTAGTAATCAAATTACTACTTATTATTCATATTGAAAACATAAAAGTTAAGTAAAACATCAATTTGCTGCTATAAATGGTTTCTAAGTAACACAATTTGAAGTTCTAAAATTAAGTTACAGAAGGAATGTGTTCAATTAAAGAAACACTTAAAAAGTAACTAGTAGTCTAATTCCCTTGAGCATAGCACCAATCATTTCTATAATCTAAGATTTGTCCCTTTGTTTGATCACATTTTGCCAAGTATCGGGTTGGCCAAAAAGTTCATTTGGGTTTTTATAAGCGCTTATGGAAAAACCCGAGCGAACTTTTTGGCCAATCCACTACAACTTAAGACTGCCACTATCTATACATGATCCAAACCAAAATGAATTTTCTGAACAACATTGCATAATGATTGAGGCATGGCAAACAAAGCTGCTGACTTTGGGAATGGTACAGGCGAGTGGTGTAACACATGTACCTATAACACTTTATCTTAGCTAATGTTAGTATAACCCAGATTACCTAAACCCTGACCCACTAAATCTGAGGAGCTTGGTATGAGTTTACCCCCAAAATGCTATGGTTTTTAAGTTAAAAATCACAGTGACTCATGAGAACTGAGGATCATTAACGAATCATGTACTATTCTATTGGGTGTGTAAAATACAATTTAGTTGTCTTTAGGACATTATTCTAAAATACGGTTGACCCTTGAACAACTCGGGTTTGAATTACAGGGGTCCATGCAGAATTTTTTTTTTTTTTTTTTTTTTTGCGGTACACGGGCCTCTCCCGTTGCGAAGCACAGGCTCCGTACACGCAGCCTCAGCGGCCATGGCTCACGGGCGCAGCCGCTCCGCGGCATGTGGGATCTTCCCGGATCGGGGCACGAACCCGTGTCCCCTGCATTGGCAGGCAGATTCTCAACTACTGAGCCACCAGGGAAGCCCCCATGCAGAATTTTTAATAGCAAATACTACAGTGCTACACGACCCGCAGTTAGTTGAATCCAAGGATGAGGAACTGAAGATATGAAGGGCCAACTGTAAATTACACGTGGATTTTGATTGCAAGGAGGGTGGGTGGCCCTAACCCCAACATTGTTCAAGGTCCAACTGTAGTTCCAAAATTGTTTTGGCAAGTTAATATGAATCCATTTGCATTGAAATATGTAATCTTGTCAAGTTCACCTTGTTTACTTCATGGAAACACTAAAGAACCACAACTACCTTTCTACTGTCTCAAAATTTATGGTCAAATTCTAAATGTGGTGCTGAATCTCCTCCATTTACTCTCCCCTCCCCAGATATGTTCTCCATCATTCTCCACCATACTCAGTGCCCAGGAGGCTGACCTCTATGCCTTGCCTTCTGGATTCTGCTTGGGTTTGGCCAATGAGAAGCACCAGTAGCCGATCAGAGGGTGGAAGGAAAGAGAGATGGGGGTATTTATTTCCCTGGCCCCTTTTCTGCCAGGAGCATGTTAGCAGTGGCTACATTTCTCTATCTAAGCCCACAGCTCCTGCCGGTCCCCCTCTCCTTCAGCTACAGCTCTCTCAGGATTCTGGTAACCCTTTCTTCCCCTACAAATCCCCTGTGGTTGTTAGCCTTGTTGAGTTACCTTAATTCTGCCCCCACGTTACAAACAGTCTGTTCATTAAATGAGCCTAATTACCAGAGTGGAGAGTGCCATTTGTTTCCTGCCAGGACCCTAAGTGATACAAGTAATAAAGCAGAATATGTACTATTTTAGAAAAAAGAAATATTTTCTTCCCTGCTTCTTTCCTGCTAAACTGAATTACCCCTTTAGATACTATTTCAGTTTATCAGGGAAAAACAGTTATTTTGAGAAGAAACTATATTTCTCAAACATAGGGGACCATGAATTCTATTTCTACGGTACCCACCAAGCATCACAGTCCCCCGATTCCTAGAGTATAGTAATGTGCATCTATTAGACAATCAGCAAATGGTCATTGGTTTCAAACACTGAAATCTAACCAAAATAATTTCTATAGGTGATTATTTTATGATCCCAATTACCTCAGTAATGCTCTTTGGGACAAAACTAATCATTTAGCAAAAACGAACAAACAAACAAAAAACTTATCAATCAAATAGGAAAGAGCACATAGTAGTTTCAAACTCAAAAACTTTTGAAATTTTTAGGACCACCTTTGGGAATTGTCAGTGAAATTGAATAAGGCAGGTGGATAGGAAAGAGATAACAGTTTTTAATCAAATACAAATCTAGTAACTGCATATGTTTACTGATGGACAGAATTTAGTTTTTACTTAAGGTGTGATCAACTTCATATGTATTTTTAAGAAAATTTCTTAAGAAGCAGGTGGATCTAATTAAAAGACTTTCTATCTCCTGAATTTTCGTTATCATTACAAAATTACACATGGCCATCTTATAATATTTCAGTAATTACAATAGATAAATTGGAAGGAAATAATACATAAATAAGGCAAATAACGTTATTCCACAGCAGATTCAAAAAATATTGAAGTGTTTTTCTTATTCCTCATTCTTACCAAGTAGGCTATAAAAAGTTATTTGCACAACCTAAAAATAGAAAATTTGTAGAAATTGAATCTTGCAGAAATTTATCTAACTTTTCATTATGTAAATCGAAGAAGCAGAGCACCCACAGCTTTGACAAATGAAGATTGAGTAACCTATTTGTTTTGGTTAGTTCACTCTCTTTCACAAGCCACAGTCCTACAAATGAGAAGGGCCCCATTCCAGGTGGAAAGACAAAGGCTTGTAAGTCCAGAACAAGCTAATCTGCCCATCTACAACCTTGTCTCACTGAGGAAGACCAAGAGACAAAGGGATCAGTAAGTCTAGGCAATGAGGACATGTGTTACCCCAGACACATTTGAGAAAGTCAAGGACATAAACCTTCTGAGACTATACAGATAGTTCGTAACATGCTCTGTGCATAATCAGAAGTTATACTTAATCACTTTATGACAAAATACTCAAGCCTCAGTAGCTTAGAAATGTGATGCTCTAGCTTACAAATATTGTGCCATGAAAAGTAAATATAACAATAAAAATCTTCAGAATGATGAACATTGTTCATTTTGGAGCCACTAAAAAAGTAGTTCCCCCCCCCCAAAAAAAAAAGTAGTTTTCCCTACTTAGTGGAATCTAACTCATCACACAAAAAACAGCAATTTCTTACATAAAAAGGTATCATAATTCTTAAAATTCTACAATATACATTTTAAAGGTAGATAATTATAATACTTAAGTTCATGAATATTAATGTAGAGAAACATTTCAAATATCAAATTGGAAAAGCATTTATTCTAAGAGAATGTTTTTTAAAACCTTCTAATTACAATGCATTGTTCTCTTTTTCTCCATCTGTGATCCTGAAAAGCAAAGTTCTTGGTTCTTTTCCTCTCAGCAGTTCAAGAGAGTCATTAAAATTGTTTTTTTTGGTGGCATTTTAAAGTAATATTTATTTTGTGATAAAGTAAATTTTTTTATTTTAAAATACAGAAAAATGTAAAGAGGAAAAAATCATCTATAATAAGCCAACCAAAGACAGCCATTGTTTACATTCCAGTACTGACTATGCCATTTGATTCCTGTCTTATCTATTTAACATCATATCATCAGTATTTTCCTGTGAGTTAGATGTATCATAATTTAGCTATTATAAATAACACCTTAATTTGAACACCTTTTTAACTAAAGTTTTGTCTGAATCTTGAAAATCTCTTTAGGATTAAGTTATAATGCTGAAAGAAGGAAAATTAACATTTCTGAGATACTTGATATAGATGGTGGTTAATGTTCTCGAAAGAAGCACTCCCTCTTGTTTAAAACTATTATTTTTTCTGTGATTTTAGATTTCAAAATTCATAGAAAAAGAAATGAAATACACTCAAGATGCTGAACACCCACCATAAGAACAACGTTTATAGGATAACTAGTGATTAAAAAGCACTTTTATTTGAAAATCATTTCTGAATTATATATACTGGCTACCCTTGGCAAAGAAAAATTACACTGGAATGTGTTAAACAGGCCAGGAAGACTTTACTCAAGACTAATGCAATATGGGTGAGAAGTTGAATTCAACTCCCCTGGGACAAAAGTCAGGAGAGTTTTTAAGTGCTGGGATGAGCTAGTAGAAAAGTACTGAAGGACATCAGGGGTGCGGTGGTCAATGAGATTAGGCCATCTGTGTCTGCCAGTTGGAACCTATGGAAGTTAGGCTCCTATCCTCTCATAGAGGCTGAGATCTAGGGTATCATCTTTTTTGGTAATTTCATTTCAGAGGGATGGCTCCCAGGTCCTTGAGAAAGGCAGTCCTGAGTTATAGATTTACATCTCAAGGAGGCAGAAAAATAATTTACAAGTTTTCTAATGTAAGCGCTCTAAGGAAAGGAAGGTCAGGATCCTGGAGTCAGGAAGAAGGCTGTGTAAAGCTAAGTCAAGTTGGGAGGAATCTTAAGGCTTTCTTGGTCACTATCATCAATGAGGATCCTGCCCCATTGTATTGGATGGCTGGTTTTATGGACATGAAAACCAGAGAAGAAATATCTGTCTTGAGGAATATCATTTCCTATTAGTTTTTCTTATGACTAAATAATAAGAAAGGACACTCAGTAGCTGCTGCTGACTGAATCCTTCTAAAGATGTATAAATACACCAAGTGCCAAGCATTTAACCCATGTTTTCCTGGTGATCTCAAAAATCTCAGCTACATGGGATACAATTCCCATAGGCCACCACTGGCCTGTGATGTGAATGAGAAGTAAACCTTTAGTGCAATACGCTCTAAATATTTGGGGGGATTTTGTTACTAAGTAACTACCTCCCTCCACCCCCAACTAATTCAACCTGGAAGAATTAGTAGGAATTCAAAGGGTGAACAAGACAAGAATGAAAAGCACCCTCTAAACTTCAAAGCAAATTTCCAGGAAAATTTTCAACTACAAGGACCATAGATTATTTCTAAATTTAATTATTTAACCTAATAATATTCAAAATCTAGAACAAAATGCCTATTTTCAACAGCTGGTAACCAGTCATATCTTAGAGAGTAGATCATTATCACGGGCATACCACTTTAGTTAATGAAACATAAAAACTGTTGTATAGACGAATGAATGTCGGGGGGAGGGGAGATAAAACATTCAATTTATATTCAGAGCCAATAGGTAAGTATATCACTTGAAATTCCTCTAATTATTTAAGGAGTCATATTTGTGTGAGTAAAATTTATTTTTCTTAACATAGGCTCATTAGTGGCAATTCTAAGAACAATCCAATTTAACTGCTTGAATTTTCTATATATTAAAGTGTGAATAAAGTCTCTTGAAGTCTTTTGAAAAAATGAGGAACTTTGTCCAAACGTCTATTCCTATAACAGACAATCCTCTTAGAAAATGCCCATCTAACCACATTTTACCGAACAATTCACCCTTTTCCCCTTCTTTATGACTTTAGCTCTATGTAAAATTTATGTAGTTGTTTGCAGAATTCAGCTTTAATAGAGTAAAAACACACTACAAAGAATTGGGTAGTAGCATACAGATCTAGTCTTTCAGAAAGCCATTTCTTTTGTAAATCCCTTTAATGGTTTTTGGTATCTTTTTCAAAGCATACTTTGATTTATTATTACAACATGGCTTCTAAGAGTTAAACCTCAGCTTTTTTTTTTAAAACTATGCTTTTTAATGATCTGGGAATAGTAATCCTCTAAGTACAAAACCATGGTAACCCAATGTAAAGTATTAATTATACCTCAACCTCCGGTGCCCTCATCATCTTCTACCCAAAAGCCTATTTTTTGGCTGTATTCCCATCTTTAAAAATAGTATTGTAGATATTTCTGTAACAATCATAGCTGTATAAAAATGATATAGTTATATGTATAAAACTTTAAGAGAACTCACATAAATAATTTTTAAAGGCAAAAAAGAAAAAATGGCATGTCTTCCTTCCAGTTATCCTGCCTTTCAACCTCTGCTACTCTGCTATCACCTTCTCATATCCAAGGTCCAAGTCCTATTAAGTCTGTATCCATTATGTTGTCTTCCAGTGCAATCCATATTACTACAAGAGTTATCTCTCTTTAAAAAGAATACAAATTGAAAGCACAGTGAGATATAACTCTAGACCCCTAGAAAGACAAAAAAGACAAAATATACCAAGTGTGTCAATGATGTTGAAAAGCCAGAACATATACAAAAGCAGGTGGGAGTATAAATTGATGCAATGAGTTTGGAAGTCAGTTTGTAAGGTGTACTACAGCTGAGTAGGTACACACCCAGCCACTTCACTCCAGAGAATATTCCCCAAGTGGCAGGGAATGTGTTCACCATGTAACTTTGTTCTCTTAGATCAGAATTAACAGAAGAAGAGGAGTAGCCATTTTTAACTAGACTACTAACTAGACATAGGAACATACTTTTTATTTCTTCAACATACTCATGACTGTAATGCAATTAATAAAATATTATGGTTAGATTCAACTATAACAAACTGCATTAAATATGCAACAGATCATATACATTCAATTTAATTTAACAATAAGGGCATTAACCAATAACTGTCTTTTAGTGCCCTTCTGCCTTTCCTACTGGCTTTCTGGCAGCTGTTCAGGCCATTATGACTGCATTCCTTGTGTTCACCACTCTATTTTACTGCTTTTGTTGGTGTTGGGTTTTTCTTTCCTGCCTGAAATTCATCTATTAACCAGTTGTTTTGTACAGTTTCCTTTTATACCAACATAATTTATTTGTACATTAAGGTAGAATATAAATAAAGTTAAAGTGGCTCTTTATTTTTGTTGAAAATTTTAAAAATAATTTAAGAGGTAAGGCCAGATTCAGAGAAAAACTAATAAAGTAAATGTTATTCTGCAAGCAAAACTTTTATTTCTATTCTGAACAGATTAAAAACTTGCTTTTTCTGCAAGTAAGAATCAGTATGTCATTTCGATTGTTGTAGCTTCTATTTTATTCATATGAATATAAAAATTATTCCTATGACATCTTTTAGCATTTAGTCTTAGCTCTAATCCTCATAAAATAAGGTGAATCAATATCCAGAAGATTGCTGCCCCAGAGGCAGATGCCTATAAATAACCTGTTTGCCTTTTTTTTACTTTTAACGTGAAGCCCAAAGCATCTTTCATGGCTGGAATAATTTTCATTTTCGCTGTCTTAATATACTTATTCATTAGTGTGAACTACTTGTGTTGAGAGTAAGTTGAACAGGGGGTGAGGGGAAAAAAATTAAGTTGAACAATGTTACATGTACCATTTCTCGTAACTGTGACAGGACATCAAATAACATATGCTTATTGTGGGGGGATAATCCAGGATAATTTTCTTGTCAACACATCCACTGCAAAGAATGGATTCCAGTTATAGTACTTTATCTGACTGCTTTTGTTTGTAATGAATCACTTTGAAAGTGGCATGACATTTTGCTCTGTCAGATAATTAATCTGTACTTTTCTTTAATACTCACTGCAACTCTATGATCATGTCATGGCTAATAAAGGATATTGTGTAACAAGAAGCATGAACTCTATGAAGATTTGTGGCAAATGCATTTTGGAACTAAGGGCATATGTTCAGCAGGCTTCCTCTGTGCAGCAGGGATGGTGCTGGTGCTATAAGGCAAAAATGAAAGAGGACAAACAACAGTCTCTGTTCTTAAAGAGCCAACATCCTAAGTAAACAATAATAATGAATTACAAAGCAATGAAAACGTTCTCTAAGAATTGCTTGCTGGAGGGCCCCAGAGCAAAGAGTGACTAACTTGGGAGACTTGAGAACTCACTGGCGATAACCTATGTGGTGGATCCTACAGGACTGGCAAGTTTCCTTGGACTAAGTCCTCTCTTGGTACCAAGAGAGGAATGGAGACTCCAGGCAGAGGAAAGACAGGCTGAACCCCCAAAACATGGAATCTCCAGATAAGAAGAGGGTTATCTTGTTCTAACACCAAATGGCCCACAAAGTATGACGCTCTTTTCAGTGTAAATCAAATAATGGCAGCAGGGCACTCCAGTAATTCTGCATTTATTTGGATTGGAGAATTCTGAAGGAATTTTTATCTGCCGCCAGAAAACTGAATTTATTATTAAAGCCATTAAGGCAAGGCGTTTAAGCAGAACAATTGCAAAGTGTGTCAGTGTCACACTGACACACTGCTGAAGGGCCTTTTCCTCTGAGTTTAATAATACAATTCAAGGCTACAGAGTTAGACCCTATGGAAGGAAGAAATACTTCTTTTTGTTCCAAATTTTTTCTCTTGTCCCACACTGATATTTCAAGTCCATTTATGTTGGACGCAGCATGGTCTTAAGTCTCTTCAACTGTGTGATAGCCGGCCTAAGAGTGAGATGAAGGTGAGAGAGAGAGATGGGGGTGGGGGGGGGAGGGAAGCTATTTCCAGTAACATTGCATTACCTATTTTTATTTAGGCTGAATTATTTCTTAAAAAAAAAAAGAAAGGTAGCGAATGCTAATATTAAGAGCAAGTTGTCCGTAATCTTCAATGGTTTGGGTTCACATCAAGATGTCTTTGAATCCTTAGCATATCATGCCCGATAGCATATCATGCCCGATAACATCTCCTCCAGTGAGATTTCAGCAATGACTACAAAATGTTTGGTATGTGTTGCTGTATAGTATTAGTATAACAAAGGACTGGATTATTTACCCAATATGGTGTACTCAGAATACTTCTTTATTGTTCTTAAATCTAAAATTATTTTTAAATTCTAGAAATCAGAATGTCCATGATGATAAATTTTTAATATAGTTTGTACATATGTTCACAAAGAGAATACCCTTAAATCTAACATTATCTCCTCTTCCTGGGAATCCTTATGTAGGAAATACTTATACATATGGGGGTGCTCAAACCAGCACATCAGACACGACCTGCTGTAGTAATGTTTCCCTGATTGGAACTTGAAACATGCCCACCTGCCTCCCCTGACCAGCTCCAACATTATCTCATAAGACTATGTCCCTTATTTAGTCTCACTGCTCTTCTTTCTGACTCTTGAACACACTGAATAATTCCCACCTCAGGACACTTGTACTTGCTGTTTCCTCTACCTAGAATAATCTAATAATCTTTCATCAGATCTCTCTCTCTCTCTCTCTCTCTCTCTCTCTCTTTCTCTCTCTCTCTGTGTGTGTATGTATGAGTGTGTGTCAGGCGGCTCCTCTTGGAACTCAGCTGCCATATGGAACAAAGTGTTCCTGTCAACAGCCCCAGCAAAGGTCTCAGCCAACAGCCAGCAACAACTGCCAGACATGAGAGCAAGCCTCCAGATGATTCTACTTCCTAGCCTATGAGCCACTCCAGCTGATTCCAATTTGAGCAGAGATTAAACTATCTCTGCCAACCCCTCCCCAAATTGTGAGCAAACTATATGTTGTAATCATATTAAGCCACAAAGTTTTGGGGTAATTTGTTATGCAGCCATAGTAACTAGAATAGATTTTTGGTACATACATTATACAGAAAATACACATACACACACATATATGTACTGTCTATATATACAGTATACACACACAGCCACACACACACATATGGCTAGGTGTGTGTACAGAATAATTAAACCACACAAGAAATACATGATTGTTTTTGTGCTTTCATAAACAATACTGTTTTTTCCTGTCAATATTCATATACTCATATATTTTCCCCTTCCAGTGTTCTGTATTTTTTCCTGCAGCTTCATGCTTCCATCTATGATCATTTCTTTTGCTTAAAGAACACCCCTTAGTATTCTCTTGTTTGGGTTTGCTGGTGACAACTTTTGTCACTTTTCTTTAAAAATGTATTAATTTTGCCTTTTTTTGAAGGACATTTGCGTAGAGAATTATAGATTTGAAGTTATTTTCTTTTGGCACTTTGAAGAGACAATCCCGTTGTCAGTCTAATTATTGCTCTGTTGAAGATAATATGCCTGTTTTTCCTAACTGCTTACAATATTGCCTCTTTGTCTTTGGCAGTTTAATTACATCATCTCTAAGTACAGTTTTCTTTGCATTCACCCAGTTTAGGGCTGATTGAGTCTTCCTGAATGTGGTTTAAATTGTTTTTTAGCAATTATCTGTTCAAGTGTAGTTTTTGCCACATCCTGTTCCTCTCTGCTCATTCTGGGACTATAATTACACATATGTTGACACTTTTCACCATGTCCTATATAACATATATATTCTGTGTTTTCCATTCTTTTACTTTTCTATGCTTCAGTCTGAATATTTCCTTCTGATCCATCTTCTAGTTCACCAATTCTCTCTTCTGCTGTGACTAATCTGATGATAAATCATTCATTGAATTCTTAATTTCAGTTATTGTCTGTTCAGACAAGAATTTCTAGAAATTCTACCTATTATTTTTCTTGTAATTTCCACTTCTCTATCAAAATACTCACTTTTATATTAAACTTATAAAGCATATTAATCATATTACTTTAAATTCCAAGTTTGATAATTTCATATTAATAATTTCAATATCTGAACCTTCTATAGGTATGTTTTGTTGTCCATGGTTTTTTCCTTTGGCTTTCACTCAGTTCTTATCTTTTTATACATCTAGTTACTTTAGATTGAATGCTAAATACTGTGAAATCTCTGAGTGATGTTATCTTCCATCAGAGAGGATTTACAATTGTTTTTGGCAAGCAACTAAGCTAGTAAGAGATCACCATAATGTAATCAGGCACTGAGCTAATTCAAAACTGGGTCTCCATTATTTTGAGGGGTGGTTTATTACTAGCATACCCTTTCTCCTAGATATTAGCCCTTTGAGGTTCCAACTAAAAACTTCAGGTGTTTACCAGGGCCTCTCCTCCTTAGAGAGGTCCAAATTCTAGCAGCACTCAGAGACTGCTAAAATCTCTTCTCAGTTGATCCTCTAAGCCAAGGTTTTAACTTCAGTTTCTCAGCTGCCACTTCTGAATCAGCAAATGCCTCAAGGGGAAAACTGATGACAAATATTGGATTCATTTCTAGGTATTTCCTTACACATCTTCACTATCTTGCTATCTCTCTGATGCCATCAAATATATTGTTTTTATTTATCCAGCTTTATAGTTATTCCCAGTGGGTGTGGTGGTAGAAAACAAATTAGTCTGTTATTACAGAAAATTGATCTCTGGATGGCTTATTCTTAAGCATGAGATGACTACAAAAATATGATCTTGTTCAGAAAGGACTTATTTCACCATGGATTGACAAAATCAGCCCAATTCCCATTCCTTTACTTTCCTTCATATTATCTTGTTTATTTCCTTTATACCATTTATCACAATCTGAAATTATCCTGTTTATTTGTGTATTTATTAATGATTTTAAAATGATATTTCTCCCAACTAGAAGACAAATTCCATAATAACAGGAACATGACTTTCTTGATTATTACTATCCCCCAATGCCCAGCACTATGCCTAAAACACTGAATAAATATTATTTGAATTAATAAATAAATGAATAAATTGCTTCATAATCAGCCAGGAGACTCAAAATGTGCTTTCTACAGAGATAACTAAATAAAAACTAAAATGTCATAGGTAACATACTATTAGTTGCAGTGAACAATTTACCTATATATTTTTTATTAGTGCAAAGAGTAAAAAGGTTCCTCATATTGGGGTTGATAAAGTTTAGAGAAATTATATTCTGAATTCTGTCAACCATGTAACAAGTATTTGCTGAGTAGCTGTTACACTCCGTGCTAAAAACATCCTTTCTCTGCAAATTATGAGAAGCCATGGGAGCATTTGAAAACAAGCACCCTTTCATGTTCCTCCTTAAATCAGTAGGTTTTATGGCCACCACTATTTCTCTCTTTAGAGTACTCTACAATTAAAACTACTACTACAATTGCAAAATATTTTTCTTTTTCCAGCATTTCTTTTCTCCATCTTTCTACTGTATAGCTCTAAAAGTGTTTCTTATGGAATCCATTTAAAAATTTATTTCTTTTGAAAAATCTTTCTTACTGTCAGAGCTATTGTGTGTGCATATGCGTGCATGTATGTATGTGAGGGATAAGGAGAGGGATAGAGAGAACTAAATGGCAGAGACTCTGAAATACACTGTTAATGAATTCACTCTAAATAAGCTGGGTATTCAATCTGCATGATGGAATCTCTGAACCATGCTCAAGAGGACAAGGACATTTAAATAGAAGTTTGTTTTTACCTCTTCTAACACTCAGGGAGAAAAATGTCCTGTAGCTAACCTGAAACCTTGTGAGTGTGAAAAACATGAAGAGCCAGTTCTTGGATTCTGCTTACAAGATCCATGTCAGGGTGGGCTGTGACAGCTGGTGATAAAGCACTGCAAGTTTGTGCCAGGTTGTTGCCTCAGTGAACATCTTCTCCATACCAAAGGGGAGGTGACCTTTAAGTACACCACAGCTACAATAATTCTTTCTAGGTATTAGCCACAGACAGGTCTTCCAGAATGGGGATGTTTTACTTACTTTCCAGAAGACTTAGCTCTGTCCTATTACATCTGGAGAAGTAATAAAAAGGAAAGATGTTGGAATCAATCTAATATGTACTGATTACTATAGGAAGGCTGATGGAGGAAATAAAAGACATAAAACATCTCATCCTTCCTTCATTTTCTTTTAGTCACAAAATTCAGTCTCAAACCTATTAAAGGTAAAGCTTGAGCTAGTGATTGAACATAGGCCAGAAATCAAAATTTTAGAATAGAGGTCATAAACTGGCAACCTATGGACTGAATTGACCCACATGTATGTTGTGTTCGGGTGGCACAGTATTCTTAAAAATTTGAATGTAATGCCTTTGGATTGGAAATGTGTCCTTCACTCTGCCAAATCTCTCATACTACCTAGTATTTTACACCAAGCACGAGTCACTCAAGCATGCTGTATGCCTGGCCTCTACAGGCATTTCAGATTGCAACCTCAGTTTTAGAATGTGTGTATTCAGGTTTTTAAAATAAATGAAATTATCTTTGAAAAATGAAGTGCACTAAATTAGTTTGCAAAGTCTTTAAGGATACTGAATAATGATTATTATAATTTTTATTCCAAAGGAAATATTCAATATATTCAATCATTTAGATGCCAGAATAGCTAGAAATGCACAATCTAGAGTTAGAAGACAGAACACTTGGGTTCCACTTTGTTTTATTTCATTGGATTGCCCAAAGTCCTCCAAAATCATAAAAGTTATACATCATTATAATTTTCCTTCTAATTTAGCTTTACAATTTATCCATAAAATAGGAATGACAAATAACCACAAAACCTCAGTGGCATACACTAAGAAACATTTTTGCTCAAGAGTCTATGGGTTGGCTGGCTGATTCTGCTGATTTGAGCTGGGCTCAGTGGGGCTCAACCACGTTTCTGCTGGCAAGTCAAATGGGGATAGGCTGGTCTATGATAATCTTAGTTAAGATAACTGGTCTCTCACATGCCAGCACACTAATCTCTGGTAGCAGAGTCCCCAAAGAGAGAAGAGAACAGCACAAGCCTTCTTGAGGTCTAGGCTTAGAGCTGGATACCATCACATTATGAAATTGGCCAAAGTAAGCCACAAGGCCAGGCCAGATTCAAGGGGTGGAGAGCTAGACTTCATCCTTTGATGTAATCTCACATCTCAAAAGTCACGTTACAGGGAGGGATGGAAAATTGAGGCTGTTTAAAAAAAAGTCAATCTACCAAACTACTATCTTCTAAATCTCCTTTTTCAATATACCAAAAGGTCCTTAGAAATAAATAATGCCCTCAGCTCATTTCTTGGGAACATTTTCACGTTTAATAGCACAGGATTTTAATGTTGCCGTGGAGTCAAAGGATTCATGTTTTAAGAATATGTTTGAGATTTATGACTTTGAATATCACATAATATAAAAACTAGAGAGGCTAAGAAAAACAAAATAATTTAATGGCAGAACCACAACTAAGTATTTCCTCAACTACCACTCTGATTTTCCTTAAACCTTGTTGGTTTTGTGTCTGTGTATGTGTGTGTATGTGAAGGTTATCTTCCACCTGGAATATAATAATAATTCCTAAGAGCTTTTTCTGCTTCCAATCTGGGAACCCCTCCAATGCATCTTGCACACAGCTGCCAAAATGACCCTTAAAATGATATCTGATTAAACAACTCCACTCTGTAAACCCTTCAATGATTCCTATGCCCTCAGGATAAAGTCCAAATCCTTGGTTCAGCATCAACCCTTCAATGATTCCTATGCCCTCAGGATAAAGTCCAAATCCTTGGTTCAGCATCACACATGAGCACACACCTCACTCCACCCAGAACCATCTGGTTTTTTTTCCCATATCTAACCTCATCTCTTGCCACCTCCACACACTCCTTTTGCTCTAACTGCACCTCAACGTTCTAAGACTATGCTGTGTGGTGTCAAATCTTTGAGCCTTTGTGATGCTGTTCTCAGTTGTTGCCTATGAAATTGATAAAAACTTTTAAAGTGGCTAAGGTGCAGAGAAACAGATACTTAAATACACCTGTTGGTAAAAGTCTAAATTATTACCAACTTTCTGGAAAATAATTTGGCAATATCCAAATCTTTATATTAAAATACAAGATATTTCCATTTTAGGGGGAAAAGCACATTAAACCTCGATCTTCCTGATTCAATTTCTATTCTAAAACTAAATATTAGAATGAGAACAGTAAAAGTGAAATTTAACTGAAATTTACTGGTAAGAAACACTGTTAAATAAGTACGACTCTAATTAATAAGTGTCATATATCTGAAAAGTCCAGAAATACACATTTTTAATCACTGAAAATTTAAGTCTTACTCCTAAAAGTATAGGAGATTTTTTTTTCAGCATCTCTTCCAAGGATCAGAACATATAATATATTAAAAGAAAGATAAAACCTTGTAAACTATATGAGCAAGAAATGACCCTAAAAAGCCAAGCTATTACTAGAGATGGCCTTCAAGCAATCCTGTGCCTCCTTGGGCCCTCATTAAAGTTTAATTTTTATAAGATCCACAGTGAAGATCAGTCTGCTATTCTGAGTAAACTGAATGCGGATGGCCCTTCCCATCTGGGTGTGAGATGGGCTTGGACCAATCCCCAAAATAGAACAAGTTCACAGTTGTTGAGAGTGGAAGGAACATTGCTAGCATCTTAGTGAGGTTTGCAGTTTTGCTGCTGAGTACCTTCTGATGAGTCAGGTGGACAGCCTGAGCTGGAAAAGGGTGAGTGATGGGCAGATGATGGACTAATATGACCAGAGTGTACAGAGAGACGGTGAGGCATCTGCTGACCCCCTGGCTCAGTACATACAAATCCATGTGTCGTCAGCTAAATGGGGAGAGAAGGAGCTGAATCTGCCTGCTTTCTGAAACTGACCTCACACACCCTCACTCATCCCCCCACCCCATGGGGTGACCTACTTAACCAACCCTTAAAACATGTCTCTTCAATGAAACCTTTGGATGACAGACTAATAAAAAAATATTTTTGATCAAGGCTTATGGGACATACACACTCCAAAGTTTATTCATATCAAATAGAAACAAATTGCAGACCTACAGTTGGCATTGATTTTTTTCTATAGTTTCATGGTTTTAAAAAGCAATTTTTATAAATATAAATAAACAATTCCCTTTGGCATATAGTCTATGAAGTGAGGGCATTTGAGGCAGTTACTTACTGATAAATAATTCACTTTTTACTATTAGCCAATGTGTTCCATAGAGTTGAAAACTAGAAGTTAATAGCTTAGGAACCAGATGTAAGTAGCAAATTTCTTAAACTAGAACCAAACTTCAGATATGCCCATACAGAAAACCATATACTAATTATATGGCAAAGTATTAGTAATAGTATTACAAAGAGATATCAAAAGAGGGGAAAGAAACTCCTTTGTACTCTCAGAGAAAAATGCACCAGCATTTATAGACACTGGCCTAAAACAGGATTAATGTTCAAAATCACTGAATGGTGCTTGGGAGGAAAAAACCTAAAATCTACTTCTTTTATGTATATTCTATCACCATTTCTATTTTTCAGGATCAAATAGATTTTTCATTACCAATTGCATTACCATGCAATCACATGATTTTGGAGTCATGTGATCTTTTAACTTGGAGGATGATCTATTATGTATTTAACTGGAGTTGGAAACAGCCATCCCCAAAGCCTTAACAATACTCCAGAAAAGCTGGCCCAATATAGAGGGAGACCAGCTCACTAAATCTGCCTGCAGGACTGTCTTCTCCATTTCTGAGTTAGGGCTATGTCTTAATCTCATATAAGAAAAATGTATCATTTAAACTTATCTTAAGAGCAACCTAAGTGTCCATCAACTGAAGAATGAATAAAGAAGATGTGGTACATATATACAAAGGAATATTACTCAGCCATAAAAAAGAATGAAATAATGCCATTTGCTGCAACATGGATGGACCTAGAGATTATCATACGAAGTGAAGTAAGTCAGACGGAGAAAGACAAATATCATATATCACTTACATGTGGAATCCAAAAAAATGATACAAATGAACTTATTTACAAAACAGAAACAGACTCACAGACTTCAGAAACAAACTTATGGTTACCAAAGGGGAAAGGTGCAGGGGGGAGAGATAAATTAGGAGCTTGGGATTAACATATACACACTACTATATATAAAATAGATAACCAACAAGGACCTATTGTATAGCACAGGGAACTCTACTCAATATTCTGTAATAACCTATATGGGAAAATAATCTGAAAAAGAATGGATATATGTATATGTGTAACTGAATCACTTTGCCATACACCTGAAACTAACACAACATTGTAAACCAACTATACTCCAATATAAAACTAAAATTAAAAAAATAAAAATAAAATAATTCTATGAGGAAAAACTTACAAACTAAACTAGGAAAATATTTTTTTCCATATGGTAAGTTTGCTATTTTCAATAGTTTAACACAAAGGGACTCTCCTATTCCCCAGTGTGGAAGGCAGAATTCCAAGATGATCCCGAAGACTTCCATCCCCTGGTATGTAACACCCTGTATAATCTCTCCCTTTGAGTGGGAGTAGGACCTGCAATTCTGATAGGATATCACTCCTGTAACTAGGTTATATTGTATGGAAAAGGTAAAAGGATTTTGCACATGTAATTAGGGTCCCTAATCAGGTTAAATTCATTAAAAGGGAGCTCATCCAAGGTGGGGCTGACCTAATCAGATGAACCTGTTATTTTAGAAAAAGAGAGTCTAGAGATCTGAGACAGGATAAGTCAGAGAGACTCTCCAGCTGGCCTTGAGGAAATAGTCAGTCATGATGTGAACTGCATTTGGACTGAGACGCCCTCTGGAAGCTGTCTTCAGTCCTATGGCTGCAAGTCATTCAATTCTGCCAGCAACCTGAATGAGCTTGGAAGAGGACTCCAAAATGTAGATGAGATTACAGCCCCAGCTGACACCTTGATTCTAACTGGGTGAGACCCTAAACAGAGCTGATTCATACCTTGGCTCCTAACTCACAGAAACTGTAAAATTATAATGTATGTTGCTTTAAGCTATTAAGTTTGCAAGTAATTTATTGTAGAGTAGTGATAACTAACACACCCAGTAGGTTGTTGGTTGAGTTCCATGGTATTTGCTTGAGTGGAAAGGACATTAGAAGCTAACTTTTCATCCAATTAGCTATGTAAATACTCTCCTGATTGGAGAAATTAACTTCTCCTTGTTTCCTTGACTACATCCTTTATAATACATGGAAGGACTGCATATAGCTTTAAGGAACAGTTCCCATAGTCCATTCATTTCCTCAGCTTACACACGTGGCTGGAACCATCATGGGCAGAGAGCAATGGTGGCACAAAGTGGTCCACTTTGCAATGCACAGGGCTACGTGGTGCTTAGTTACAGTTAGCTGGTCCAAAAGCAGGTTTGAGATTTAACCATCCAATGTAGCTCATGAGGATGTGTACCACTGGCCAGGATCAAAACAATGGATATGGACACATTCTAAACATTCAATTCTAAATAGAAGGTAATTTACAAATTTGTATAACTTTGAAATGGGAGTCTGAAGATTTAGGTGTAGATTCTATCTCTGCCACTAATTCATTGTGTCATCTTAGGCAAGCCCTGAATCTCTATACATAATTTGTATAGTTATGTTAATTATTAGAGAAAACTTTCCAATGGCCTTGCTAGTGCAAATGTTCTAAGATTATGTTAGTTCATACCTATTTTTTTACGTAGCGCTGAGCCTATACTAGCTCAGATGATTGCTTTGATCTACCCCCTAGAAATACTGTTTTTATTTTATCTAAATGAAGAGCAGCAATGATGAAAACAACCCATAAAAGTGCTATTATGACCTCTTTGGCATCTACCCAGCTAGTGTCCCAGGTCATAGCAGAAGAAAATACAGGTGGCTAAGGAGGATAGGAACATAAAGCACCAAGAAGAAAGAGGAAATAGTGATAAGAAGAACATAGGCTGTGAGATAGGAATTATAAATGTAAAGGGCAATGACTACCGACTTCCCCAACCTCATTTCCTTTCAGAGAAAGAATACCAGAAATGAAATTATTCAAGAGACCAATATAGAGAGGCTTTTATGTAGAACCCAGTATCTAAGAAACCTATGAACAGGTCTCTAGCCTACCTACAGCATGAATTCAGAATGTCCCTAGAAACACCTATAGAATCTTAAAGGAAACTCAGATTTCACTTACAAGATTCTACCACATTAGAGAATTAGTCTCTGAGAGACACCCTGAAATGACAATATCACTAAGATCCTAGAAGGCAGAGTCAATGTTTAATAATTTTTTTTGCATTATCAAGAACACTACTGCATGAATATTAGCTCCTACTAAATGCTTTTCAAAATCCTACTGCAGACAACGTACAGTTTAATAAGAGATCTGTAAATAATACCACCCAGGAAAGAACAATTCAACCATCTGTCCCTCTGAACCATCAGTGAGCACATTTTTAAGAGTCTTAAAAGAAGTTGAGGGCTTCCCTGGTGGCACAGTGGTTGAGAATCTATCTGCCAGTTCAGGGGACACGGGTTCGAGTCCTGGTCTGGGAAGATCCCACATGCCATGGAGCAACTGGGCCCATGAGCCACAACTACTGAGCCTGAGTGTCTGGAGCCTGTGCTCCGCAACGAGAGGCTGCGACAGTGAGAGGCCCGCCCGCCGCAATGAAGACTGGCCCCTGCTCGCCGCAACTAGAGAAAGCCCTCGCACAGAAACGAAGACCCAACACAGCCATAAATAAATAAATAAATTTATTTTTTTTTAAAATGAAGTTGACAGTGAATGCCTGGGGAACTTAGGGTGATCATGATGTCCCATAAAGAAATCGAACTCCCAGGATCTCTGTAGATCTCAGGGTGTGTAAACCAGAAACAAACTACCTAGAACTTTCACAAGCATCAATTTCAAATGACCTGGTAACTAAAAGGGAAATTAATGTATTCTTCTTAACAAATGTTTCAGTACAAAGTCCATGGAAGATATAATTCATATGAACTATGTCTGTTGGATTCTTGTTGAGGTAAAGAGTAGGCAATGGGGAGGGGAGATGTCTAAGGCAAGGATACTAACAATATTATGAAGAACTAAGACAAAAATTTTGAACTTCATAGTGCCAATCAAAAATATAATTCAATAGAGGGAAAGCTGTTATTTCCCCCAGATTTCAGCCTAGCTTTCTATAGTTGATAAAAGTAAATGCTATATTGAGAATCTCTTTTGTGGAAGGTGTTAAGTCTCCAATTACATCTCAGAAAGGAAAAGAAAAAAACCTCAATAGTTACTCATCATAGAAAATGGCATATATTTTGAGATCAAGAGTCAGCCACCTGCCTGGGACATAGAGTGAGAGAAAGATAAAAACAAATCTATCTTACAGTCTGTGATAACATAAGTTTGATAAGAAAAATGACAGAGAAGATTAATACATAGCATAGCTTCATGGTCATAGCTAAAATTAATGGCCTTCAGAGTTCTTTTCTGACTCTCTCATGAGTGTCCAAAAAAGTCCTTTTGAAATCTACAAAGTTGCACGTTGCATTTTGGGGTCACAAGGCAAAAAATCAATTATGAAATAATTTTGCAAGTCATTTTAACTGTTATATATGTGTACACAGATATATGTGTGCATGCATAAGTGTATGTATACATAAATAATTTTCTACAAAATTCTTACCTTTCATACCCCACTCTTTTCATCTCTATGTCCTTAAGCTTTGACTACCATGGTAACTAACAATTTAGAGTTCTACCTGTGAAATATTCCTTCTCAGATAGAGACAACGAAATCCAGGTGACAAAGATAAACTGCAGGCAAGCTAGAGAAGGATAGAAAACTGTTTTGAAAGCAAAATTTAAAGAAGCCCACAGACACTATAAAGGGAGAGAGAATGATCATTATAAATACTGGGCAGGTGTAAAAAGAAGATGACACATGCTTATAAAGAATCTATACTCTTAGAAAAATGCAGAGAAATTTGGGGACTGAATGGCAAGGATTAGCTGTTCTTGATATACACTTTCTTGCCAGTAGAAAGCCATCTTTAAATTAATAGAATAATTAATGAGTCACAGCACATTATAAATTGAAAGTTTATAAATTTAAACACTTAAATTGAAGCTTATTTTAAGTACAAGGAAGTCGTTTTGTGATTTATCACAAAGCCCACTCTACACCTGCACAAGTGTACAGTTGCTCCTTTGCAAGGTAAGTGTGTTCATTCTTTTGATGCTCATCAAATAAATACCGTATTTATTTACTATTTACAAGATATTTGTAAATTTGTAAATATTTACCTATTTACAAGAGGTAGTGACCTAGAATGTTACTTAAGAAAAATTCAGTGGGAAGGAAAATGTTAGGAGTAAAGCATAGAATATACTCCTGTTTGTGGAAAGGAAGCAGAGCATATGTTGAAATGTGCCCAGACTATCCCAGGAAGGATTCATGAAAAACGAGTTGCCTCCTGGGAGGGGATCTAGGGAATTAGAGATAAAAGTTACAGGGAGACTTACTTTAACTGTATACACTTCAGATTCTGGTCTAATGTTGTGCCATAAGTATATATTACTTTTTCAAACAAATAAAAATACATAAAAATGGCAGGTACTTGCCATGTCTTACCTGTAGTGGGGATTAGGAAGAAAGCAGAGTGTGTAGAGCCACCCAGATACAACTGTATAATCACATCTTTCATCCGAAAGTCCAAGTGCCCACAGACCTCAGGTCCATAGACCCAGCCCGCATCCCCAAAGTGAACAAGGCGGAAAACGCCTCTGGATTTGGTTGTAGCTTCACCGTAACTAGCCACCAGATCACGACGTCCTCAGCTGTGCCTTGTCAGCAGACATTACCTATCTCATTCTCACAACGACCCTACAAGCTGGGTATTCTTTTCTGTCTTTTGAACGGAGGTTTGGGGAGGTAAAGACAATGCTCCAAGGTTTCACAGATCCCAAGCGGAAGAATGAAAAACCCCTCCGGATATCCGGCCCCGAAACCCCACGCTCCCTGGCTGCTCAGGAGTTGGGGGCGCAGGTATTAGGAACAGCATACTAGCTAAAGCAAGAACGGCAGCCAATAGAATGGAGAGGAGAACGAAAACAGCTTCGACTTCAGAATTGTAGCATCCTTTAGAGGTCTAAGGAGGACCCAGAGTTAATGCTCTTAGGAAAAAACAAACACTGAAGTATGTTACACAGTGTTAGCTTCCCTACTGCTGCTGTAACAAATTACCACAAACTCGGCAGCTTAAATCAACACAAAGGTATTATCTTTCTGGAAGTCAGAGTCCAAAATGAGTCTCACCAGGCTGAAATCCAGATAGCAGGGTTATGTTCCTTCTGGAGGCCCTCGGGGAGAATCCATTTTCTTCCTTGACTTGCAGACCCCTTCCATCTCCAAAGCCGGCCACGGTCGTCGGACTCTTTCTTGTGTTGCACCGCTCTGACCCAACTCTTCTGCCTCGTACTTCCTCTCATGGTTATATTGAGCCCACCTGGATAATCCAGGATAATCTCCTTATCTTAAAGTCAGTTGTTTGGCAACCTTAATTCCATCAGCAACCTTATTTCTCCCTTGCTACCATACATAACATACTCATAGGTTCCAAGGATTAGAACATGAACAGCTTTGAGGGGCCGTTATTTTGCCGACCACGTATCTTTTTCGGAAAAAAAAAATTCATCAATAATGTTAAAATGAAGTAGCTTTCAGCATTTTAATTACCTGGAAAATTTCTATATGATTCCTTCATGTCACTGGCAGGGGAAAAAGGCATTCTTGAAAGGTAGTTTATTGTGAAAAAGGAAAGCTATATTGTCTCCCACAGTACACATTTAGCAACCTGGATAAATTATATAAATCATTATAAACAATACTATGTGACTTTATTATAAATTTTAAAAACCACATTTTCCTGCTGCTTCAGCATCTCCACAAACACCTGTGAGCACCTCATGCAGGGGACCAGATGCAGTAGTGTGATAGGCTGGCCCCTGCCCCAAGTTCCCCTTCCTGCCCTCTCCTAACTATAACCTAGTGACATTCTAACAGACCAGTGAAATCCCTCGTGCCTTTTACTTGTGTACTTCACCTTGACCCACAATAAAGGCACTTGCCCACGGGCGTTCACTCTCTCACAACTCCCCACCTCCCTGGCTGAGCCTGCTCCCTTGGTCTCTCCCCATGTGGCCCCCTGTGTATGGCGTGTGTGTCTCCCTGTTCTAGGACCTGTGAGTATAATAAATCCTTTAATTTCACATGGCTCTCCACGTGTAACTCCCATGGATATGACAGAGTGATCTGTAAAGATCTCATGGACTTACTTCCCATTTACAGCACAGTGACTATAATATGTTTATAACATCCATAATAATCAGTCGAAGAATTCACTTTATTAAATAACCAGCACTGATGTTGTAACTTTCTACATAATTTTACCTCTCTGTGTTACATCAGACATATTCATGTGCTTGAGAAGTCCCTTCCAGGTTCACCCAAAAATGAAGGCCTCCATAGGCACACAGCTGTCATCTATGTACATCCCTGACCCTACACCATCCCTCTAGGACTTACCTTCTAACATCCCCAAACCCTTACTAGACCCAACAAATCCAACGTTTTTCACATAGCAGTAAAGGAGATCAAATATTTTAAGTGCCCAACTGGCCTAGAGTTCTATATTTAATTGACCTTTTACCCTTATAGCCATCTGCTGAAAAATCAAATGGTACCAAAGATAAAAGAAGAATTTGACTAGCATAGTTGAAAAATTATAGAATTTTTAAAGCATCTAGACTGTATTAAGGATAATAGTTGAAAACATTTTTAAACATGTAATAAAATCATCCAAATTTGTATTTTTCTATCTAAAAACATCATTGGCTAAAGAGATGCCAGATGGGGACTTCCCTGGTGGTGCAGTGGTTAAGAATCCGCCTGCCAATGCAGGAGACACGGGTTTGAGCCCTGGTCCGGGAAGATCCGACATGCTGCAGAACAACTAAGCCCATGCACCACAACTACTGAGCCTGAGACCTAGAGTCCGTGAGCCACAACTACTGAGCTCATGTGCCACAACTATTGAAGCTCACGTGCCTAGAGCCCATGGTCCTAACAAGAGAAGCCACAACAATGAGAAGCCTGTGCACCTCAATGAAGAGCAGACCCCGCCCACCACAACCAGAGAAAACTCCGCGTGCAGCAACGAAGACCCAACGCAGCCAAAAATAAAATAAGTAAAACAAAATAAATTTATTTTAAAAAAAGAGATGGTAGATGATTGATTCCAAAACAATTGAAAGAAAAGATCCAATGTGAGAATTTAGTATATATGTGTGTGTGTGTGTGTGTGTGTGTGTGTGTGTGTTCCAGTTACAGCAAGTTTGCCCAAATACTAAGTTACGCTGCAAATCACAATTTGTCAGGTGTGACACTGGGTAGCTTACAGTCATTAGTTTTGGTTCAGTGCTTGTAGCCTTAGGAACAAAGGCATTACATGTTATGCACATTTAAAAAGCAGTTTCATAACCTTAATATGCCAACAGTTTCTCATAATTGTTGCTGTAATTATTTTAAATCGCCTAATAATATTCTAGGAAATAAGTGAATTAACTGTGTTAAGCCCAAGTCCATTTCACAGAAAACATCAGCATGGCCCACAGCTGGGATATTTCTTCTTCGTTTTGTTTTTGGTTTTGTTTTTTAATCAAGATGTCTGTCGCAGATCAATTATTATTATGGTTTCCAAGAAGCCATCTCTAGACAGGCATAAAATATGATTCAGTTGATTTAAAGAATACTGACTAATGTGGAAGAGTAATAGACTGGGGAGATATATAAAAAGCTTCTTTTGTGGGCTAAAAATCTCCAACTGATCCTTATCTACCAGCATGGGAAAATCATAAGAGATTATTTTACATTCAAATCAGTTACCATTTCATTGTTAGCCTGTATACCGCTTCCTTCAGGAATCCTGTTTTCACAAGTGACAATAATGAGAAAATATGATCTATGCAAATATGAATAAAGTCTAAAATAATGATTTACTAAAGGCCTTTTTCATAAAAGCGTCAGAACTTCCGAATAAGCAAACATATTTTCCTCTCCAAACAATCAAGTTTTCTGTTGGTTTATATTTTGTTCTTTATGAAGCATTCTTATTACCTGGGTCTATGTGACAGGGGATGAAATATATTTGGATAGCTTTTTGTGTGTGCTGTGCATCAGGATCTTATCTACAACAATTCTCTGTACTTTCCATAACCAGTCCTATTCATAGGTACTGGCCATGATACTTGGGTTTGTAGGGTTCAGGAGGCCAAAGAACAAACCACTTCAGCATGCAGCCTAAGCTCACTGGGTCATGTACTAGGTAAGCAAAATGAAATCACTGTTTCATAGTTAAGAAACAATTAAATAGTATTCCCTTAAAAGTTTTTCAAATTTTACCATATATTTGAAATTTTTCATGACAAAATGTTGGAGAGAAAAAGGTCAAATATAAGCACATTCATATAGTTAACCTAATAGTATTTCCTAATTCTATACATTGATTTTCTGAAAATAGACTCCTCAACCTTCTGGGCCATGATCCCTAAGTTCTAGCTACTTCTACTTTATTAACCAAAGTTCCAGATCCTGCCTGGTGGCATCTAGCATGCTGCCACCCAAAAACTGTGTAAAGCACAGCAGTGAAGTTGAATGGATAGTGTCTCCTCATGCCTTCAGGAAAACATCCTTCCAATTGCCTTCCTACATTTCTGAAAACAGGCCACCTAAGTTTCCTGTGCTCAAGCTGCCCCTAGCCATCAGTACAGAGGCCATCTAGGCTTTCATCCCTAAGTGCCAGCTCCCTCTGGGAGCCCCTTCACGCAATCATCTAAATGTGTTGTATCTATCTGGGTCTCGGTGTGCACTTCCTCTTCAGCTTACCACCTACACTCTGCAGTCCCTACAGAATCAACCTCCAAACTTTTCCCAGTTCAGTCTTTCCTTTGGAAGTAGCACCAGTTTCAAGATCCTATCAGATATGCCTGTTGATTATGAGGACTTGCTCAATGCATCACTGCATGTAGAGTTTAAATAGTCATATCACCTATTTTGAATGGTTACAGTCCATAGTTTCAAAATGATTGCACCACTTGGAGAAAAGGAAGATCTTCCTTCCACAAGGAAGACAAGCCAACTGGACTGTTTATTAAACATTCAACCAATATTTACTGAGCCAACAATCTACCATGATGGTCTGTCAAAAAAAAAAAAAAGCAAAGAAACAACTAGCTTCTCTTCACATAGTTTTAAAAGTCTAATAGTACTATGAGTCTTCTTATTAAAGGTTGCAGTACCCCAACTCAATACATTCCCCCCTTAAAATTTCCAACCAAAAGAGGAAATATCTGTCAACTCTCTTAGCTGATTATTTTGTAATTTAAGAATACATTGTTGGGACTTCCCTTGTTGCACAGTGGTTAAGAATCCACCTGTCAATGCAGGGGACACAGGTTCAATCCCTGGTCCGGGAAGAGTCCCACATGCTGTGGAGCAACTAAGTCCATGTGCCACAACTACTGAGCCTGCGCTCTAGAGCCCAAGCCACAACTACTGAAGTCCGCATGTCTAGAGCCGATGCTCCGCAACAAGAAAAGCTACCACAATGAGAAGCCTGCGCACCACAACGAAGAGGAGCCCCCGCTGGCCGCGACTAGAGAAAGCCAGCATGCAGCAATGAAGACCCAAGGCAGCCCCGCCCCCCAAAACTTAATTAATTTATTTAAAAAAGAATACATTGTTTATTTTAGTGAACAACTGCTTTCATGGTATTTACTACATGACAAGAGTTTTCTAAGTACATTACAATATTAACTCATTGATTCCTCATAATAACTTACAAGGCAGTTATTCCTACTTTCTTGCTAGGAAATTGATGCAGAGAAAGGTCAAGTAACTTTTGCCCTAGGTCACACAGACAGTAAGTCATGGAGCCAGGATTCTAACATAAGCAAGTCTGATTCAAGCCCACAATTATAACCACAACAATGCATATATATTTCTAAGTAGTAATCTTAAACTACTATTTATTAATTTAAAAAATTTTGACAATATTGATTTTCTATGATGAAAAATCAGGATAATTTTCCACATAAAATGCACACACAAAACATAAATCACACACTCACACACACAAACATCCCCTCCCCATTCTCTCAACATACATATTATATTTTTGTTAAATTACCATCTAGTTTACATTTTGTAAAACTGACTCATGCAGTGCACTTTGATTACATCTTTCTTGTACAGATTTTGGTTTTTAAGATTTTATTTTCAAGAAAATTCATGGATTTTCCACATCACACCTTGAGCTATTTGATCTGTTTGTTGTGTTACTCATTTGAAGTAGACCATATCCCTGTGATCTTAATAAGTTTAAATCAACCCTATTTCCCAAACAAAATAGTTTGTAGAATATTGGCTAACTGCACATGAAGAAGAGGTTAACCTTCCAGGCTCTCCTAGATTGTAATTGGCACACACAACACTGGTAAAGAACATAGACTTAACTGAAGGACTATATCCATTGCCATATTTATGTGCATATTTCCTCCCTCTTATCAGTAGATATTTTATTGCTAAACTTACTGAATTGAAATGATGCATATTTCCCTGACTAATGCTGACCAGACATCTAGAAAACTCTAGAATTTCCACAATTTTAGTTTGAAGAATATTCCCACTCCCACCCCCGATCCCACATAGAGCAGCCCCAGGATGCTATGAAAGAGCAACTGAAGAGCAATTACCAGTACTCCTTTTACTTTTATAAAAATAAAAAAAGTCACATCAAAATTATTTCATAGCTCGTATCAAGCTTTGAATGTCATAGAAACATACAAAAAGAGAATTATGGAGGGGAGATCAGACGTTTAGTTCAGAACTTATGGATGATAACACATAAGGAAATATGGCACTATTAAAATTAGAGGTAGGGAATTACCTGGCTGTTCAGTGGTTAGGACTCTGTGCTTCCACTGCAGGGGGCATGGATTTGATCCCTGGTTGGGGAAATAAGATCCTGCTTGTCACATGGCATGGCCAAAAAAAAAAAAAAAAAAGTGCTCTCAAGTTGGTAGTGCAAGGTGACTACAAAAACAAAATAAAGGGCTTCCCTGGTGGCGCAGTGGTTGAGAATCCGCCTGCCGAAGCAGGGGTCATGGGTTCGTGTCCTGGTCCGGGAGGATCCCACATGCCGCGGAGCAACTAAGCCCGTGAGCCATGGCCGCTAGGCCTGCGCGTCCGGAGCCTGTGCTCCGCAACGGGAGAGGCCACAGCAGTGAGAGGCCCGCATACCACAAAAAAAAAAATAAAATAAAATAAAATAAAATAAAATTAGAGGTACATTAACAATTAAATGTATAATATTGCTAAAAGAATTTCCAAATTTGTTGAAAGTTAACTTGACTATTTTAAACATATATCATTTGAATTGGGTTTAACCTGTTGACAAATGAATAAACATATCTTTGATGCAAACGAATAATTATAAAACAAATCTGCAAATTTCTTGAAAAAATCCTTTGTAAATAAAGTTTCCCTTAGTCACGTTGTTTATTTCCTTAAAAACTTATGTCTCAAATAATGTGAAAATAAACTTCCATCTAGCCTGCTTCCTAATAAACACAAATCCTGAATCAGTGAAGTCTATATTCATGACACTAAATTAAACTAACTACAGGGTTTTAAAATAAAATATTTTAACATGCTCACATATCAACTTTTCAGTCTTCCCCCTTTCTCAAAATCACCTTTCAATTTTCAGACATAAAGTCAGTCTTAAATACATATTGATAAGAACAAAGTTCGAAATTACAATATATTTCCATTTAGGTCAGAAGTTGTCAGAACTACAAATCCCAAAATTTTATTTATAGATAATTTTTTCTAGACCATGTTAATGTAAGTACCTCATCCACTGTGGAAAAGTTCAGTAGAATTTAATCTTGTATTCAAAACCCAATATTCCTGTGGTGCAAGCTTTGAAAATATTAACATTTTTCCCCAGTATCACCTCAACACAGTAAGAGAAAATAAACTACATGGCATAATTCATTCTGTCAGGAAGAAATCCATCAAAAACAGTAGAGACTCAGCAACGGAGCATAAGTAATGGAGCAGGCTCAAGAACTTACAAAAAAGGTTCAAATTACAGTATATATAGCAAAGTGGACTTTTTTTTTAAAAAAAAAGGCAGCCATCTGACAAGTACGCCATCTATACATGCATTCTGCATCCTTTGTACAGACTAGAACTTTTAGACAGAATAAAGAAGGTAAATTTAACAAATTTATCAAAAAGAAAAAAAAAAGAAAGAAAATCAGAGGATTTGATTCAATAAGTCTTTGACAACTAAAGTTATTTTAAAGTTTAGTCATCAACTCTAGTCTCCTCACAACTATCTAATCCTGATCCCTAAACCTAAATACATTAGTAAGTTTCATAAGGCTTCACCGGCAGACGCAGGCCTTTGCCAGTCCTATATCTAACCTGAAAAGAGCAGGTAATATATTTTGTGAGGCTGGTACACTTGATGGAGATATAATTCCAAGTTCAGATCCAGTGACCCAACAACGGCTATAAGACTTCTGGTCACCTTGTTGCCCTAGTTCTGCCCCACTACCAAGTTCAGTTTTATTTTTGGATAAGAGACCTGGGATCTGGGCCTGCATCTGAGTGAGGCTGCTCTTCTGAAATGTTCCCTGCATGCCAGTGGGTGGGATTCTGACAAGTCCTATGGTCCTATGTTGCCAAGTTCCAAATTGGCAATAAATGGAAGAAGCAACAATTCAAATGATCATTCTTAAGAATTTGATGCAATTACCCTAATATGTATATATTTCTTTAAAAAGAGGAATTGTATATAACTTACAAAAACTTATATAAAATATAAAGATAGATAAAGAATTTTACTGAGCACCTACTATGTGTCAGTCATAATGTGTCTCTCATCATCCAGCAACATAACCTGGGTTTGTTCATGCGTGGTGGCAGGGGACCAATACGACCAGTGGATGCAATCAAGACCCCTTGAAGCCTATGCTTGAAATTGACACAATCTCAGCACAGTATCCAGTCGAAGCAAGGCACAGCACCTACCCACTTTAAAGAGATGAGGAAATAGACTCCACTTCTTGATGTTAGGATCTACAAAGTCACCCTGCAAAGGGCATGGATATAGAGAGGATGCAACCGCTCTATATCCATGCCCTCATTTTTACAACCAAGTCACCACACACCAAAATGCCAATTATTGCAGCAAACCAGAGTAACACTGCTTCTATATCCATATTGAAAACTTCCATTGGAAATGGATTGTTGGGATAAACACAGGATGAAGGTGATTGTAAATTGTAGTTTAAAGATAGAAACTGGTCAAGTCTCAAGAGTTCATGATGTTCTCTGTTGGGGTGGGATTAGTATTCCCCAAGGGTTCCACTGGCTGACCCTGCCCCGTGGCTTCACTGAACGTTAGACTCATCCTTTGAAACCAAGGTGGAGACACGTGCCCTCCCCACCTCACCAAACTCTGGGCTTGTGGTGACAGTGACAGCCCTGATAATCTCTGATACACCTTTGGGGCCCTTCTTCCTATGCCTTGAAGAATAGTACAAGTTCACAACTGAATGATTCTGTGGTCTGGTCCTGCAGGGTCTTTTTCCGTCCTGTTTTCTCTGTTTCCTTCAGTTCCAGCTGGCAGTGTTTCTGTTGCTATAGTCTCATCTCTATTCCTGCCTTTTGTTGAGGTGGTTGATTAAATCCTTGGGTCACATCCACACTAATCTACTGTCCAGTCTATCACACCCTTAATGTTATCTGCTGAATAGCTTTCTCACTTTTCATAATATGGACAGGCTGAGAATCTTCAAATCTTTAAGTATCTAGTTCCTTTTTGCTTAACCATGTCATCTTTAGTTATTTCTCTCCTCTCACATTTTACTATAAGTAGTCAAGAGGAACCAAGCTGCTCCTTCAACACCTTCCTTAGAAATCTCCTTTGCTATACATTTAATTTCATCACTTGCAAGTTCTACCTTCCACAAAACACTAAAAAATGAATACAATTCAGCCAAGTTCTTTGCCACTTTATAACAGGGATTGCCTTTCCTCCAGTTTCCAATGACATGTCCCTCATTTCTGTTTTCAGATTTCATCAGAGTGGACTTTACTGTCCGTATTTCTACCAACATTCTGCTCTTGGTTGCTTAGGTACTCTCTAAGAAGATGGAAGCCCTCTCTACAGCTCTCCTCTTTTCTTGCTGAGCTCTCACCAGAATTATCTTTAAAAATCTGTTCACAGTGATTCAGGCTTTTTCTAGCATGCAGCTCAAAATTCCTCCAGCTTCTACCCATTACCCAGTTCCAAAGCCATGTCCACATTTTTATGGCAGCACTCCCACTTCTGGGTACTAATTTCCATCTTAGTCCACTCAGGCTGCTATAACAGAGTTCCATAGACTGGGTGTCTTATAAACAACAGAAATTTATTTCTCATAGTTCTGGAGGCTGCAAATCTGAGACCATGGTCGGGTTCTGGTGAGAGCCCTCCTTTCGGTTGTAGACTGGAATTTCTCACTGTACCCTTGCTTGGCAAAAAGAAATCTCTGGGGTTTCTTTTATTAAAAGTGTTAATTCCATTCATAAGGGCTCCACCTTCATCACCTAATCATCTTCCTAAAACCCCACCACCTAATACCATCACATTGGGGATTAGGATTTCAACATATGAATTTGAGGGTGGGGGGAGGAGACACAAACATTCAGTCCACAACACCACTGAATGGTTTTCCCCATCTCTAGTAATAGAGAAATTTCTATGAGATCCTGTAACGATCAGTATGAAATTATGATAAAAATTCCCTATGCTAGAGGGATAAAAATGTTTTTCTAATGTAGTATAGGAGCAGTTTTGCTATAGTCTTATTAAAACTTGCAGATTTGTGTGGAATTGCTTAAACTTCAAAATATACCAGAATATAGTCCTAATATATGGTGATATCAAGGTACATGAATGATTCCTGGAACATATCATATGTGAGATGTTAGGAGATTTAATTGAGCACTAAACAGACTAAGGGCCAATTTCTGATAGGAAAATTTGTTTTCCATTTATTTCTCCTCCAATATCCAGAAGAAGTTGCCAGTTTGTAACACTCTGAGATAAATAGACGAAAATAGAGGATTATCCCAAAGATCTGAAATTGGAAAGACAAGGAATGACAATTTGAATGCTAACAGCATTAAGAGCCCAATAATAAATGAAACATCATTTAAAAAGTCATCGCTTGCTCGGTGAGATACTCTTAAGAGTAGTTTTCTACACTGCTCATATTTGAACCTATCTGCGTAGGGAAGCAAAATTTGCCACTCCAAAATGTGTCTCTTTGCCATAAATATTAATTTAGGCTGATTATTTTTAAGAAACAGAAGACTCAGGAAGTCTTCCTTTTTACCTCCCCTTTAGCTGCTTAAAGAATTCAGATAAAGGGTCCGTTCCAGGAACAAAGCCATCACCAGAGATACCTGCAAAGAACATGGGCCAGGTGTGGTGGGAGAAGCTCAGATCCGAGTCTACTCTGTGTCCCATGTCTCTGCACTGCCCAGCACATACAGGTTTACCAAACAGTTGCTTTTCCATTTCCATGTCAATTGTTTTTCTCCCCTCGGAAATCCCAAATCACTACCCCCAACATCCTCTTTTGTCTTTAGCTGAAGATGGTTTCTAATGTGAGGGTTTCAACTGTTTGGTGAGTTACTCAATTTTCCTGGGTCTCTCCCATGTATACATGTTATTCAACTTTTGTTTGATTTTCTCCTGTTAATCTGTACTATGTCATTTTTCATTCTTAGACCAGCTAGGAGAACCTAGAAGGGTAGAGGAAAATTTATTCCTCCCTGGCACTTGCATCATATGTGGACCTCCTTTGACAGTGCTTCTCACCTATACAGGTAGAGTTAGTCACTGATGCTAGTCTAAAAACATTTTGTTTTGAAAACTGCGGTGCCATTTTGAATACAACTTGCATTTAGAAACAGAACAAATTGCAATGAAATCAAATGCCTGAATTTGAAAAACAAACTACTCACCTTCCATCTTTGATGAAGGAATTAGAAATCATTTGCAAACCAATTACCATACTAGGCAATTTCAAAATGGGAAAATTAATATATATTTCATCAAACTAACTGAATATATAGTCAAATATACTTTATATACAAGAGATTCTCTCTGGCTGTTGTTAGCCAGAGAGTTGGGGTAGAGATGTCCATTTCAGTCAGTCTTATCCTATGATAATATATGTAACAAGATGGGAAAAGCTACAACTCAATCCCATTTTTTTGCTGATTTACTGCCACTCACAAGGCTGACAGAACATTGCACCCGAGGCATCAATATTAATCATTCACAGCTGTTCTCAATTTACCTCTCGAGCTTCCCAAATGTTAATAGCATATACTGGCCCAGAATGGCAAAAGAAAAGTTTTGAGTAAAGGTTTAAATAGTTATTAGGAAAGATATATATATATATATATATATGACATTATAAGTTACAAATCGAAGCAAATATGGCCTTATATATGAAAAAGGGACTTGAAAAACAATTCTGTTTTTACATTTGTCATAAACTACATGTAGAACTACAGTGTTTAAACAGCATTCCTATATGTTTCAGATGCTGCTTATATGAATTTGTATAAGCATGTCCACAAGACCTAGGAAATTCTTTGACAATTAAATGTCACAAGAATAGTTTTTCCAAACAAGTAAAACTTTATTACTGTACACGTTAAGAAAAAAACAGCTTGGCTTGTGGGTTTAGACTTTTCCGATCTACAAGCGGTCAAGAAGGAAAATGGAAAATTACTCTTTTTTTTAAAGAAAATGAGATAGTTTGCCACTATCTCCATTTGTTTGCCTACCTAAATTTTCTTTTAGAAAGGGTAGGTAAGTTAAAAGAATAATTTTAACCTTAATTCCCTGAATAAAGACTGGGAAAGAAAATTCAACACTGACCACTCTCTCTTTCTATTCTACTGAGAGTTTACAGGGCCCCCAAATTAATTTTAGATGAAAAAATTAATTCTCTTCTAAAGTGGCTTTAAAAAGGATGGAGGAAAGTAAAACCTTGGATGGTAGATAGCTCACTTAATCTGTCTCTGAACTTTTTTATTTTCCACATTTATAAAATAAAAATAGGGTTTCCTTGGTTGTGCAGTGGTTGAGAATCCGCCTGCTGATGCGAAGGACACGGGTTCATGCCCCAGTCCGGGAAGATCCCATGTGCCGCAGAGCGGCTGGGCCTGTGAGCCATGGCCACTGAGCCTGTGCGTCCAGAGCCTGTGCTCCGCAACGGGAGAGGCCACAACAGTGAGAGGCCCGTGTACCACAGAAAAAATAATAATAATAAATAAATAAAAATAATGTTATCATCTTCATAAGAGTTGCTGTAAGGATTAAATATGATAATATACATTTTTTAAATGGAGACAAATAATAGTCAATTTTTCTGGAATAAAAAGTATGATGCTGGAAAGAAGAGTAACTCCTAACAAGAAAGTGTATAATGATAGTCTACTTTCTTTGCTGGCTGGCTGCTGACTGAGAGAATAAATGCTACAATCTCACTCTTCTCACCACTTCTGACTGCCTGGTGAGCTCGGATTGCCCAACCAGAAGTCAATGGACAGGCAGGTCAATGGATGTGATCCGTATTAGATCAGCCTCGTGCAAAAGAGAGAATAGAGAAGGATAAAGAGTGAATTTGAAAGGACAGATGGAAGATACTTGGCACATGACATTTTTCATTGATGTTTCTTGAACACCTTGAAGGTGAGATACAGCTCATGACAACGTTTATACAACTCTTTATTCTCTCTCCCATTGACTTCTTATACCACACTTCCTACCACACTACCCTCTCCCAAACTACCACAAAAGAAGGACTTGGAAATCCTGCCTAACCCCATCAGCCTTTCCCTCTTCTCCTTCTTCTGCCTCACCACAGCCCAGAAGGAGTCCAACATTGGCAGAAATCTTCCCAGAGGAGATGTGTAGAGAAGAAAATAAGTAGACAAGGTGGATATTCTCTTCCCAGATTAAGGGGGGTTGAGGAAAGACTCAGAATATTCATATGATAATTTTTCCTAGTACAATGGCAAAAGTCTTCTCAAAGCTATTCTTGCCTTTTCCTGTTCTACCTCCTTTCCATTTTCCCTACTGCTGTTAGAGTAACTACTCTAAATGCAAATTTGATCCTACCATTCACTCCAAAACATTTAAATAGTTCCTGCTATAAATTGCAAAATAAATAAATAAATAAAAATGGCCACAATTCTCCACTATTCCCTATACCCAGGCCTCTTTGCGATGGTGATGTGACCGGTCCTCCTATCAAGAGGTACAGTCTAGTTCCTCTCACTCTTGGGAAACTTGCCATCTGTGAACAAGCCTAAGCTGCCCTGATGGATGATGACACATACTTGGCCCAATAACCTCTGTCACCCCACCTAAAAGCCATCCAACCACCAGACATGTAAGTAAGGCCATCCCACCCAGCCAACCACAGACCAATAAGCAAGTCTAGTCAAGTTCAGCAGAGCCTGGTCCCGATTAGTATTACCAACCAGCAAAACCTTTGGCTTGTAATTAATAAATGGTTATTATTTTAAGCCATAAAGTTTTGAAATTGTTTGTTATATAACAATTGATAACTGATAAACTCCCCATTGCACATAATTTTTTAATATAAATTTTATTTATTAATTAAGTTTTGGCTGCATTGGGTCTTTGTTGTTGTGCATAGGCTTTCTCTAGTTGCGGTGAGCGGGAGCTACTCTTCATTGTGGTGCGTGGGCTTCTCATTGTGGTGGCTTCTCTTGTTGCAGAGCATGGGCTCTAGACGTGGGCTTCAGTAGTTGTGGCACATGGGCTTAGTAGTTGTGGTTTGCAGGCTCAGTAGTTGTGGCTCACAGGTTCTACAGTGCAGGCCCTTTTTTAAAAAAAATTTATTTATTTTTGGCTGCGTTGGGTCTTCATTGCTGCGCATGGGCTTTCTCTAGTTGTGACGAGCGGGGGCTGCTCTTAGTTGCAGTGCACGGGCTTCTCACTGCAGCGGCTTCTCTTGTTGTGGAGCACAAGCTCTAGGCACACGAACTTCAGTAGTTGTGGCACTCAGGCTCAGTAGTTGTGGCTTGCGGGCTCTAAAGCGCAGGCTCAGTAGTTGTGGCACACGGGCTTAACTGCTCCATGGTGTGTTGGATCTTCCCGGACCAGGGATCAAACCCGTATCCCCTGCATTGGCAGGTGGATTCTTAACCACTGTGCCACCAGGGAAGTTCCCTCATTGCATATAATATTAAAAATCTGAACTTCTTATATAATAATCAGATCCTTCATAAAACCTAATATAAATGTACAGCTTTATACTCCAAACTGTAAGCCTATCTATATTACAGTTTAACCCTTAGAGTCTGATCAGTGTTCTGCAAACAAGTGTACACCTTCATATCTCTGTGCTTTGCACATGAGTTGGAGGACAAACAGGAAAGGAGATTGAAACTAACATGTAGAGAGTAACTACAATGTCCCAAGATTTTTACATGTGCTTGCTAATTATACCTTCACAATTAATCCTGTAAAGTTGTAGTCATCCCCATTTTATAGATTGGAACACTGTGGCACAAAGAGGTTAGATTTCTCAAGACTATAAACTAACAAGTGATAGATCTGTATGATTTCAAAGTTCGTGATCTTCCTATTGCAAAACTGATTCTCAGTTTAGTGACCAGGTGGAGAATGAGCTGCAGTAGATATTCAGAATTATCTTGATAATGCTTTCAAGAATTATGTGATTACTCTAGTTATTCTGTTGGACACATAAGAATTTTATCAGGGATGGAAATGGACTCCTCTAATACAGCTCTCCCTCTTCCATACTCCCCTCTTTGAAAACTACCATACTTACTTTTTCTATATTATTATCTCTGTCTGGAAAATTTCTCCTCCTTTTCTGTCTGGTAAATCGTACACATTCTTCAAAGCCCAGCTAAAAAAAATCTAATCTTTTCAATGAAGATCAGATAGAAATATTATAGATAGAAATAAATGTTCAGTCCTCTGCGCTTTAAAACCACTTTGCCAATGTCTTTATCATAGTGCATTGTACTTAGTTGTGTACCTTTCCCTTCTTCCTTGTGAGCTAATTGAGGACAAGTATCACGTTTTACTCATTTGTGTTCCTGAAACTATACCTGGTGTATAGCAAGTGCTCACTAAATATTTGTGGAATTATGGTGAATAGTTTTCCATGTGCTTAACAAGAGATGGAGGAAATATGTTTCTTTTTTAAAGTTTAGGCTGAAAGAGCTGGTTTGTGCTTAAAAAAAGAGATATTCTCTGAAACCCCAAATTCTCTTGCTATTCCTAAATAAGAAAATTTGTTCAAATTTCTCTTATTAAGTAATTTACAATATAAATAATACTAAGAATTAAAACATGAAGTCCTCTAGAGAAGAAAAATAATGACAGCAGTGTCTGGGGTAATTGGGGAATGTAATTGTGAATTTGCACAATAGACAAATAGAACTCCTGAAGAAATCCATCCTGTTAAATGTAGTTATTAGCAAAAGCACATATTAATCTTCTCGTGCCAGATAAAATTTTGTACTTAAACTTTTACCTAGTTGATTACTTAGCTGACAAAGCTGTAATTACGGCTGCAAATTTTAAAAGAAATGTCAAGATATTGAAGTAGCCTGGTCTAGAAGTGTGAAAGTTACTTGTTTTAAGCCATTTTGGTAGATAATGCCTTTTTGTGTGTGTGTGTGTGTGTGGTACACGAGCCTCTCACTGCTGTGGCCTCTCCCATTGCAGAGCACAGGCTCCGGACGCGCAGGCTCAGCGGCCATGGCTCACGGGCCCAGCCGCTCCGCGGCATGTGGGATCTTCCCGGACCGGGGCACGAACCCGCGTCCCCTTCATCGGCAGGCGGACTCTCAACCATTGCGCCACCAGGAAAGCCCGATAATGCCTTTTTTAGAGAAAAAGAATGACAATGAGAAGAGTACCTCTTATAACTAAATTTCTGGACTCTTTTCAAATATCCCCTCAACCCACATCCAACCTTCCAAAGGGAAGGGCCTCTAATTGTTATACCTTGACATTAGGCACTCTAAGGAATTGGGGCTCCCTAATGATTTAGCCCCATTTTAACATGGCAATATGTATTTCAGGGTTCAATTATGCTATTTTAAATTCTCAGATTAAGTTTCACCTTTGCCCCCTGTTCATTTCAGTGACTCTTATGCCACCACCATCCTCAGAAGTGCAGGATCAACTTTGGTAATTATTGCCTGTAAGGAGATATGAATATTATTTCCTAGGTCTTCAATGTCTATTTTTATAAAAATGTCAATTGTTTAGAGTAATAAAATAGGCTTATTTTATAAGTACACTGATTGATGACCACAGTAAGGTGTGTTGAATCATACATCTGAATCTGGCTACATGGAAAATTTGTATGAGCATAAAGACACATATAACAGCACACACAAAAAGGGAGAAATCCTATAGGTGAAATGATTTAGGCAGCAAATTGATCACAGATTATGAGAAAATAATCACTTGCTCATAAACAACAGAGCTGAGGATGCACAGGAATTCATTAATTAGTGAGATGCAGGATTAAGGGTATAAGAGTGCAGGCTCCAAAAAGGCCTCCTCCAGGTGTACAATCAGTCAATTATAAGGCAGGGTAGCTGCTGGCTCCCTGGGAACACGTTAGTCACAGTTCTAGCTTTAGACAACACTGGCTTATTGTAAATGCACAAGTGGGAAAGGGAATTGCCACTTGGACTAACCATGAAAACCTCCAAAATTTGAACTTTAGCTGTCTAGGGCAGTTATAGGTATATATAGCTATGGATTGATTCATTTTTTAAAAAGCAAAACTACAAAACAACATCATCTTCAAAATTATTTTGTTAACACTAGTGAAGTTTAAATCAGAAGAGAGCAGCTGATAAATAATCAGAATCTCTAAAAATAAAAATCTCATAGTAAAGGTGAAAAAGTTCATCCCAAACCATATATTTTTATATGTCGCTAAAGAATGAGGATGGCTCATGGGGAAACATAATTGAAATATAATTGAAAACTTGAGACAAATTCTACATGTTTTCTTGTATTTTTTTCCCCAGTAAAGATTTTGGTTTGAGTTCTATTTCCTTTGCTACTTTCCCCTGCCTGAAGTCATAATCTTCCAACTGTAACATAAAAAATCTTTTTTGTAACAACCAACTGTGATACCTCAAACAGAGGACTACTCTCTGAGATTTGAAAAGCAGCAGGAAATGACTGTCAAAAGTTTTTGTTGTTGTTTTTGTTGTTTAAAATCCCAGCAAAGAATTAAGCAAGAGAAATTCAGAGAACATAATGTAGAAACAGAAATGATCTTCCAGAGAACATCTAATTTTCCCCAAGAGATTTCATGGGTTCTGTTAGGCCACTTTCACAAGATACAAGGATTCATCTTGAAAATAATGACAAAGCTTCAGAATACAGAGAATTTAAGGCCCAGAAATTGTTTAAAACTCACAGTTCTAAAAAATCTCACTGTTCCAAATAGAAATGTCCCAGAATTAATTTCTTAAAAATGACTGAGTAAATATTAGTAAGTCAAACTCTAAGATAAATATTAAGGAAATAGACTACCAACAATAGAAATGTTATAACCTTCCACTAAGTTATGCTGCCTCTATCTATTGAAAGAATTTTTAACAGTTATAGAATTGGCAGACCAGGAGACAAAAAACTGAACCATGAAATAATTCTGAAATGAAGAAGCATTTAAACTATGTTGCTTGAAAGACACAATTAAATCATTTTTTAAAATCCCAAATTAACAACTACATGATATCTATTGCTGAAAAGTGATACCATCCAAACTATTCAGAAGACCAAGATCACTGCAACACTAAAAAAAAAGAAAAATCTAGATTGTTGTGAGAATTAAAAGAGATAATACACATGAAAGAACTTTATAAATATGAAACATTGTTCAAATAAAATGAATTGTAGTAATCATTTTGGGGTTGTTGACACAAGTGATCATGCAGCAGATTCTAGGGTATTTCACTCAATCACCTGATTTTGACTCTTTCAATCCAAATGTATTACTCTCTTTTTCTGATTGGCTCAGGAAACATTTTCTTTTTACCTTTAACACTCTATCTCTTGGTAATATTTTAACACTCTATCTCTTGGTAATATTTTAAGGATGTTATATTAGAGGGGGTAAGATCTAGTAGCTTCTTATCTTCTAAAGGCTTGTAACTCTCTTAGTTTGGATTTCCCTGAAAACAGAGTCTGAGATAAGCACCTGTATGCAGGAGAGTTTATTGTGGACACAAAGTGAGACACAGAAGGATCAGTTAATGAGACGGTGGCTGCTGAGGTCACTGATATAGGCACCCCAGCACTTCTGGGAAACAGAGATGACTGCTTGAAGAGCTATGGAACTTTTATCTACTGACTCTAGTCTCCAATAAGTTAGTGGTTCCTTCAGAGCACTACATTCCTCATACTTCCAAGCTGTGATTGAATAGGGCCAAAGAAGTTTCTACTGCATTGGAGAAGACCCTGGGGTAGAAAGAGCATGGACACACAGTACACCCTGGAAGGAGGATGCCGCCCAGTGAAAGGTGAGTCTCGGCTTATACAGAACTACGTGCAGCAGTTAAGGCTATGTAGTAATAGTTTTCTATTGCTGTGTAATGAATACCGCAAACAGAGGCTTAGAATAACACTCATGAATTCATCCATAATTTCTGAAGGTCAGAAGTCCAGGTATAACTTGATTCTCTGCTCAAGGCCTCACTGGACTGAAATGAAGGTGTTGGCTGGGGCTGTGGTTCTCATCTGGACTCAGAGTCCTCTTCCAAGCTCACCGGTCATTAGCAGAATGCACTTCCTTGTAGTTGCAGGACTGTGGTACCTGTTTTCCTGCTAGCTGTCAGCTGGAGACTGTTCTTGGGTACAAGAGCCTGCCCACATTTCCTTCCACGTGGACCCTCCCCAGGCAAGCAGTTCACAAGATGCATGCTTGCTTTCTTCCATACCAGTAGGGGCACATCTCTCTGACTTCCTTTTCTGCCACCAGTGGAGAAAACTCTGTTTTTAGAAGGTTCATGTGATGAAGTCAGATAATATTCCTATTTTAAGGTCAACTGATCAGGACTTTAACTGCATCTGCAAAATCCCCTCACAGCAGCATCTAGGTTAGGGTTTGACTGCATAATTGGGAAAAGGTGTGCACATCAGGGGCCAGGACCTTGGGGAGCATGTTACAGTTCTGCCCACCCCAGACTGAACTCTCAGATCGGCTGAGAGGATACGACATGGGACACCAAAAAACATCTGCTTTAGCGATTTTTAAAAGTGAGTTTGTTTTTCGCTTAACAATTTAAGTAAAGGAGCAGCCAAAGTCTAGCAAGATGGGTCTGAATTAAGAAGTATCTCCTAAAGTTTGGTTTAGGGAATTAATTGATCATATTTTTCTGATACATAAATAAAGGACCAAATAGAGTATATCTCAACACCCATCATAACCTAGGTTTTCAGTTATTTTCTATGATATCTTCTACATGGGGTGCTTAAATAAGTATACCTGTTCAATAAGAACTATGCCATAAAACTGATCACTCTGAAGACCTGTGCAACTACTAAAGAAGGTAAAGTGGAAGATTTTAGAATATTTAGTAAGCATTATTTGAATGGATTACAATGGACTCAAATTTTTTGATACATAATTGTTACATTGTATCTAGCCTATTCAATCTAACATTTAAATTTTAAAACCCAGTTAATATAAATTAAATATCTGCCAATTTTATGGCTATGAGCACATGCTAATCTTCTTGCTGGAAGATGAGCCATGCAGATTGTAAGAAACCAAGCTATATTTAGAAGCACATTACTAGAGCTGGGTATTTCAGTTCGAGCTCTGTTAGATCTTGTATGACGTTCTTTTCCATTTTGGAAAAAGTATGTTCAACAGTTCTTCTAATTGTATAATTTAACTACTGGGAGCCTAAGTGGCATTCCCTAATTCTAAGCGAATAATAGCAGTGTTGTGTTTGTGGTTACTGCACACAAATGCAGCCCTCTGATTTTTCTGAATTCATTTCCTGCTCTAGGGACATCTCTGGTAATCTCTGCTGGGGCTTCCTGAGCAGCTCGCTGAGTTAATACGAACAAGTGGGAAGCAAAGGGAAATACAAACCATAGGGGGCTCCATCTTTACTCTCCGTGCACTCTGATCGCTCTCCTGCTTCTTGGCTTGAAAGAGGGTGTACCACACATATGTGTGAACCCATACTATATGCCAAGCGCTGTGCTGAGAACTTGATTTGTATGCTTTATCCTCATTTAATCTTCATAAAAACTTTAGGAAATAGGCACTAGTGATATCCTCATTACAGACGAGGTTACAGAAAACCTATGTGACTTGCATATGGCTAACAAGGTTGCATAGCTAATAATGAGCTAAGAAGGATTCAAACCCAGGCAGCCTAACTCCACAGCCAGTGTTCTGAACCGTTATGCTATACCATCAAGAAGGTGGTGAATACATTAATTTTCTAAAAATGCTGCTCAAGATCCAAAGAAATTAGTAAATTTTCCCCCGGGTCCTTAAAACCAAGATAACTGGAGGATACAGATTTATAAAGTACTATAAAATGCCGCACATAGATATACCACCAAGTACTCTTTAATATGAAGCATTTGAAGATCCCAAGGCTTCTTTTCCTCTTATACAACATGTCATTTATTGAGGCATAGACAGAACTTTTACTATCAAATGTTGATTTCCCAAATGGAACAATGACTATAGAATTATTTTTACTTTAAAATAAAAAAATGTGACTACCAGAGCAACTATCTCAAGATCAGAATTTATATTCTATTCATTTTTTTCTTTAAATGTCAGTCACTTTTGAAAAATAAGGCAAAAATTGTCTCATGTCCCATATACTCATACGTGACAAGTACTCAGACCTCTAAGTGCTTTTTCCCCAAACTCACCAGCCAGTTCTCATTGCTTTCACTCAGGCAGGATTCATGATGGGTTTTAAGGGTAATCATTTACAAAGGCAAAATGATAGAAAACTACTAACATGCATTTACTATTATTTGTCAGAGAAATTTTCCCCTTGAAGGTTGGTTCTTATTTGGAGGGAACAAAGTGTCCCCTAGAATTAAAAGACTACCAAATGGTGATTCATAGTCCAAATGTCTTGATTCACATACTCTAAAAACAGAATGTTAAGCTAAGTCTTTAAATTGCCCATATGGACTTTGTAGGCTAAATGAGATTCGGGTCTGAACCACAAAATGCATCAGGGATAAATTTCAGCAAATGGATTGCTTCCAAACTTAGTGTTATAAACTTCCAATCCATATCTTATAGGATTTTGTCTAACATTGGGGAACCAATATTTGAGCTCCTGCATTTCTTTTTCCTTTACAGGGTCCTAATATCCTGGAACTGAAAGGGATGTTCCATAGCTGTAGATGATCACCCATATTCCACTAAGCTGTTCAGTTCAACCCTCACTGAGTTCTCAGAGCTTCTCACAAAGTTTGAAATCATTCATTTCCTCTCTCCCATTGCACTGGATAAGTTTTACTCAGTATAGATATATTTGGGGGTTTAGTATTATTATACAATCACAGTGTAAGAATAAAACTACTGTTTTTTTTTTCCCAGTTTGAGTAAAACATTTACATATTCAAATAAAAATTATAGGATCAGTGAAAGAAATACAATATTTTTAAGATACTTGAAAATTAAATGCTTAGCCTGAGTAATCTGCATTATCAGCAGAAAACCTTATTATGCACATAATTTGTGCAAGTTCCTTTTATAGGTTCTACTGAGAAATGATGAGTATAAGCTCTCTTAAAGTATATAATCTTTTAAAGAGATTATAATCTAAATCATTAATACCATAGTTCCATGAGAGTTATATATAAAAAATTACCTCTTTAAATGAAGCAGAAAAGTTGTTTTATTTAATTTTTTACTGTATTTTTTCTTTAGAGTAGCAATTAATTCAAAGTACAAATTCAAAAATATTATGTCCTCAGGTATTTTAGTGAAATGACAAATAAACACATATCAAATTTTAAATCATAGAGAGATGTCTGATATACCATAATTTGTTGCATTTTGGATAGAGCAAAAGTCTTTTTCTGTAAAAGATAATTGATGGATCGTTTTCTCATTTGGCTTAATGTTTGTACATTAAGTATAATTCTGATACCTTTATTATTTGATGCCATATTAATCCTTATTTAATCATTTTGCTGGAGAGCCCTGAATCATGAAGGAGTCATACTTCTGATTCAAGCTCCCATTCAGAAACCAAGGAAACAGCCCAGCAAGCAAGTCCAAGTTGGAATGTAAAATTAAAATTAAATAGATATAAAAAATAAATAGATATAATATATATTTAGATAATATGTGTTTATATATTATATAAAACTAACAAGAAGCAAATGCAACAGATATTATATTTTCTTCACTGGGCAGATAACCCAGGGAGGTGGGAAGTGTAGTGTTTGTGACCTTGGCCTTCGATGACAGGCCTACGTTTTAAAAGAGCTCTTATTAACTGAATGACTCATGAGCCTAATCTCCTTCCCATAAATGAAAGTAACACCATAGATCATCGGTTTGTTGTGAAATAATACATATCAAGCGGTGAATGGAATACATTTTTGCAACAGTAATTGAAATAGAGCTATTGATTTAATCCTTACAAAAACCAAACACTATTTCCTCATTTTTTTAGGTAGACATTGAGGCTCAGAGAAGCTGAATAACTTGCTCAAGGATGCCTACCCAGAACACAAGAATGCCAAGTTTCAAACACACTGATTTTTCATTTATACCACACGGCCAACTATATTCTACAATTCCCAAAATCCCCCAAGGGGGGACTTTTATTTGTATTTTAGCTTTAGTTTTCTCATTATCATTTATAGTCCCTGCCTTAGTGTGCTAGGACTGCTGTGACAAAGTACCAAAAACTGGGTGCCTTAGAATAACAGAAATTTACTGTCTTACAATTCTGGAGGCTAGTAGTCCTAGATCAAGGTGTCATTAGGGTTAGTTCCTTCTGGAGCCTGTGAGGGAGAATCTGTTCCATTCCTCTCTTTTCACTTCTGGTGCTTTGCTGGCAATCTTTGGTGTTCCTTGGCTTTTGCTGCATCACCCTGATCTCAACCTTCATCTTTACATGGCTTTTTTCCTGCATGTGAGTCTTGTCCAACTTTCTCCTTTTTATAAGGACACCAATCATTTTGGATACGGGGTGAACCCTACTCCAGTATGACCTCATCTTAACTAATTACATCTACAATGACCCTATTTCCAAATATGATCACATTCTGAGGTATAGGCAGTAGGACTTCAACATATGAATTTTGGGGGAAACAATTCAACCTATAACAGTTCCCAAAGTGAAAAAAATCTTTTCAAGCAGGCAAGTGTGAAGTCTTATAATGCCACACTTCCTAATAGGATTCACCCACACAGTGCTTGGTGTATTGGCGTGGTCATTTTGCTGCTACGTTGTCTGCTGGCTTCGGCTGCTCAATGCATTTATTGTGTATTCAACTCTGGCACCCAAAGCTAACTTTCTCATGTTATGTCTCCTCCTAGCCAGCATCCTTTGATCATTCAAGGCTCCCACCATCCATTATGAGTACCTAGATATTCCACTGGAAAGTGAGGAAGATCTGATCTGAACAGTGATCAGCTCTCGGGCTGCCTGTGCAGCTCTAGCAATCACTACTTCTTGCTGACACTTCCACAGCCTATTTTAGAGTTCTACAACTGCTTTAGAGTAACCTAGAAACAGAATTTTCTATTTTTCTGAGTGGCAAATTTTCCTCACCTTTGAGTTTTTCATCATTGAAGATTGTTCACTCACATTTCTACTCTCAGGGATTACTTGTCATTACCAAGGTGACATTTTCCTGCTCCATGATGTTTATGTGTTTATCCTGCTTTTCACAGCATCATCCCTGACTGACTTTTCAGCCAGTCAGTTGACCAAAGCTTCACTTATCCCACCCTGGAAGATGATGAGGCATTTTTCCTGCAAATTACCACACCTTTCTTTCCAGGTGCTACTAAACTAACTCAATTTGTTCTTAGTCTCTGAGATCCATAAAAAAACAGCAACAATGAGCATGCATTACGTATGCATTAGACTTCTCTTGCTATTAAGGGAGCAAGATGTTGGGGCCTGGAATGTCATGATTTTTGTCTGTTTGTTTATGGATATACCCTGTTATTCAGACATTGAAAATTCAAAATCTGATATCATAGCATTTATTAGAATATATATATATAATTTATTTATATATATATATAAACTCCTAGAGTTCCATGGTTCCATGGGTTCCCTCAAAAATTAGTTCCAGTTAATATGGATTCTCAAGAGGAAGCAGGATGGAAGAAAATTTCAGTGCTTAGGCTATAGGATCTGGCAAGACCAAGTTCAGGTCCCATTTCTGCCACACCCCAGTTCTGTGACCTTCAGCAAGTTAATTAACTTCAATAACCTCATGTGTAAAATGGGGAATAAAAATAGCTCCCACACATAAAGTTATATTTGTGTAAAGCAGGGTTTTCAAAACTTGCCTAGTGATAAAAATCTTCTGGAACATAGTAAAAACACAGATTCCAAGACCCTTTTTCTGGAGAACTGGATTCAGAAGGTCTGGGTGAGGGATCCCAAATCAACATTTTTAGTAAGTACCTCAAATGATCAGTATCAGGCAAGTGCTGGAAATACTTCTGTGTTGCACAGTTCATGTCCCACTCAGGAAATGTTAGTGCTTTTCTGTTTATCAAAATTGATTTCCTAGAGACCCACAGGGAGGAAGCTGGTGAGGCTGCTCACAAGCCAGTTTCCTCTTCCAGGTCCCACTGCTAAACTACATTCCAAGGTCTCCTTGCTTCTCGGTGACCCCATAAGATAAGTCAGAATAGTTTGTCTGAAATCAGCAGAAACAGTTTGTCTCTTCTCTCTCTTCATCGCCCTCCCTCCAGTGTGATAGTTGTGTATACTCTAAGGTAACCTTGAAACCACAAGTTAAAGCTGGTAAACCCACAGTTTACAAATTACATGGGTTTGTAAGTGATTTTGTAGCATTAAGTCCCCTACTCGCCCATACTGACCACAACATGAAGAGGAATAAACCTTTATTGTGTTAAGCCACTGCCTTTTGGAGCTGTTGCACAACCCGCATCACATAACACATCCACATTACATCATCTAAGATTACTGAAACTGGTCTCCCTTCATTCAGGCTTCTCTCATTTCAGCTTGCGTACCATTGCCTGATGCTAATCTTAAAACCACATTTTCCTCACCTCACTTACCTATACAAACACATGTTAATGACTTCTTTTTTTTTTTTTTTTTTTGGTCACACCACGTGACATGCACAATCTTAGTTCCCCAACCAGGGATTGAACCCGTGCCCCCTGCAGTGGAAGCTCAGAGTCCTAACCACTGGACCACCAGGGAATTCCCATTAATGACTTCTTTTATCTATCTCATCAGGTCAAAATTCTTCATCTTTGTTTTAAAAACCCTGAATATCCCATCCTAACTATCTAAATTTTATTTCTAGAGGATGGAAAAAATAAAATGCCTAAGAGAAGTATAAAGAACTAGGGAGCTATAAAGACCATTTTTTCTTCGTGGAAATCTTGTTTCACTTGGTGTCAGAACCACACAACATAGCATGCCATTTTTCTGTTATTTTTTCTGAGACAGCTCTATTTCCTCCCATGGATGATGCCATTGAACAGAGGTCCATGTCTCACACTTCCTTTTAATCCAATTTCATCTCTGGCGCCATTCTAAACACACAGCAGGAATTCAAAAACCTTGCTCCTTGATTGCTGAGCTGAGTTCATGTGGTTTTACATCTCCTTTCTTACTTGAAACTGTTTATTTCTGAAATGTAGTACCTTACACAAAGTGTTGGGATAATGTGAGCAACCAGAGAAAGTATTCTATTGCATGGCAGGCCGCAGAGTAACTAAAAGCTGCGTGGTTTCCTGGATCGTAGAAGCATGTTGAGAGCTGGTCTGCCCCACAACATTGCAGTTCCATGTGTTCTGATAAGTAGTTATTTGTTGCCATTTACTTAGAAGTTTTGGTACAAATATAGAAATTACTCAAATTCTTGGATTTTTTAAAAATGGATTTTAGAGGGGAAAAGAACCATAAAAATTATCTAGTCCATCCCCTTCATTTTTTTTTTTTTTTTTTTTTTGCGGTATGAGGGCCTCTTACTGTTGTGGCCTCTCCCGTCGCGGAGCACAGGCTCCGGACGCGCAGGCCCAGCGGCCATGGCTCACGGGCTTAGTCGCTCCGCGGCATGTGGGATCCTCCCGGACCAGGGCACGAACCCGCGTCTCCTGCATCGGCAGGCGGACTCCCAACCACTGCGCCACCAGGAAAGCCCCATCCCCTTCATTTTTATAGACAGGAAAATGGCATGGTGGAAAAAAGGTTTGACCAAAGCCACACATCCATGTTCTGGTTTCAGTCCCACATGTATGGTTTGAGCAAGACACTCAGTTTCCCCCAGCCTCAATTCCTCATCTAAAAATTCAGGGAACATGATGATATTTAAGGCCCTGTCTAGTTCTGGGATTCTGATAGTTCTATATGCTTATTAAGTACTTTTTAAAAAAATGTTAATTTATAAACCTACATAAATAATATGATTACTCTATTTATACAGTAGACTTTGAAAAAGTCTTTATACAAAGATTTGAAAATTTCATACAAGATGCTGGGTTAATAAATATACTCTTGATATTCTACTTAGCAAAAATACAGCAAAACTAAGTTAATGAGCCCTTAGTTTAAATCAATATAAAAGAATTACAACCAAAACAAAAATTATGGACTGTTCTTTTAGTATCTGCAGTAATAGATTTTTTCCTGTACTGCTTTATTTAAATCTATCTTTGAGCATATAATGAGTGAGCTCTCCCCAGCACCTAGGTTATGACATGGATATCAATTAGGCACATAAAGAAAATGAACTTTTGCAAGCTATCAAATTACTACTTAGTGCACAGAGGAAATAAAATTATTAAATGATACCCACAAGATTTGGGGGGAAAAAGAATGCTAGACACATTCTTATTCACTATAAACTATATTTAATATGAAATCCTCTACGCTTTGAGCTCCAAGTAAAATTGTCCCCAAATCCCCTCCCCTGATTCTACAGCCTGTACAAGCCCAAATCCCTCCTAAGGTTTTCTGTGAACAAAATCATGCATCCTCTGCCTTCTCACAGGTGGAATCTCTTTCATTACTCAGAAAATCAAATATGAAATTCAACAGCCATTCCATCCATTTCCACAAAAGCTACATCAAAGTATTAAGGAGAACTGGACACCTTCCTGAAGATCAGGGAACATGAGGAGGAATCACACAGCAATTTTAAGATTGTTACTAGATATTCCTTTCCCCGAGGACCCTTCAACCACCCTGTCACCAAGGGTCTTCTCTTGGCATTTCCCTGATATAGCATAGTTCTGTCATCTCTTTTCATACTAAAGAGCCACAGAACAAAAAAATATATATTTTCTCATCCCACAGAGAGCATCTCAGTCTCCTTTTCTAAAACTTTCTTTAATTCTCAGGGGCTTAGGGTCTTATCTTTTATTCTAGAGCCCATTAAGATATCTTTAAGACAGGAGTCTTTATGTTGGAAGTTACTGAAAGCAACAAATTAGTTTAAGCCACAAAGGGGGATTTATTAGCTCACATAACTAGTAGCTAGAGGTCATTTCATTAGACCTCACAATTCAAGAGGACCAAGCGACCCACTTAATCTGTTATTGCCATTCTTCAGAGGCAGTATGGCTCCTTACCCAAAGTTTGAATCAGGTGTCAAGACTGAGGAAACACACAAACACACACACATGCACACACCACGAGGGTATGAAAAAGGCTTTTTACTTACATAATGAGGCTTTCTGGAGAGAGTGGGGCAGACTTTCCACGCTGGTCAGAAAATGGCCTGAGAGAACAAAGGAAGGAGACTGGCTTGAGGCTTTTATTGTGATTAATAAGTGGGGCTAGAGTGAGGGTTCCCATGATTGGGCAGGCGCTTGCCTGGTTTGAATCTCCCATCAGCACCAAAGGAGAAGCCCTGGCCTTGCTTATCATCTTGTCCAGATGTGAGGCAGAAGGGATGAGGAAGAGGTAGGCTGAAAAGCTTCTCAGCAGTCAAACACCAAAATATGGAGTCAGACTATTTATCACAATACCTCAACTTAAGACACATGTCCAACAATCAGAATTATCACTGCATCTGAAATGATACAGTCCTATAATAGATCTTATGCTCACATGTGTGGCCATGGGGCCTGGCCATGGGGCCAAGATGCTGAAATTGGCAGCCCCACCAAATCCAATGTAATGGGTGGTGAAAAAAGAGCAGATCCTCAAAGAAAAGATATAAGCTCTTGCTAAAAAAGTTGAGGTAGCAGTCTGAGCAGAAAAAATAAAATAAATAAAATAATAATAATAATTCCATACCCCAATAAAGAGATTATAGAGCTACCTGATAGGATTTTTTAAAGTCTCCATCTTGTTATGTGTGATTGGTAGCACAAATAATCAGCAGAGGTGCATAATACAATTGCACTGAAGTTTGGATCAGAATGAACTAGTTAGGAATGTAAAACCATTCACTAGCTCTGGGGACTTGGGCAAAAGTAAAATAAGAAAAGGAAAAAGGTAAAAAGGAGATAATAAAGATTTTTAGAACATGCTTAGTAAGTGCCAAGTAACATGCTAACTGCTTTACTAGATTATCTCATTTACTCTCCCATAAGAACCCTATGATTTGGATGCTGTTATAACTTCCACTTCATACATATGAAACTGAAAGTTTAAAAAGTTAAATAACTTCCTTAAGTCCTACCACTAGAAAGTTTGGGTTCCTCAACTGAACTCAAGTGCAAAACCTGCATGATTAACCACCATGGCTTAACTTCTCTAACCCTCAGTTCATTCCCTTGTAAAATGAATAATGAATAAATTTTAAAAATAGCTCTGAAATCTTTGGTCCTCAGCAGTCCTTTAAATTTTAAAGAGCAAGTTTAACTTAAAATTTTTTATTGTATTATGTAAAATAGATTCCACCTCTTCTTCATCCTTATTGCCAGCTTCAGACTGGTTCCAAAGATCTCACCTTCAAGCCCAAACACCTCTCAAAGTATTTTTTCAGATTAAGATAATTCCCTCCCTGAGAACTGTGCTTATAATTTTTCTATCTCACAAAAAATAATCAAAATAAAAATGATAAAGAACAACAATGGCATTACTATCTCACAAGTGACAATGAAATCAATTTTTACTATGGGGTTCAGCAAAAATCAAGTAGTCAAAATTGCCCTTAAAAATCCATCTGAGCCCCTACTTGAGACCGCCATTTAATTTGTAATTTAATAAGTCTAGCTTAGCCAGATATTTCCCCAGCACTGAAGAATACCACTCTTTTTGATTGAGCCTGGTGGAATATTGGGCTTGTGTTTAAAAAGTCATGTATAAAAAAAAAAAAAACATACCTTAGTCACTAAAATTACATTAAGCACAGCAAGAAACTCACAGCATGAGAGGTGTGAAGAAATTAGGATTAGTTGTAGTAAGAGTAGATTCAATGTGTCTTGGAATAAACATGAAAGAGGTGATATTGTATTGACATTTGAGAAAGATTATTGTTTCAATGTGGAAAACAATTGAGAAGAAAGAGACCAGCAGGAAGACTATTACAGGACTACACATAGAAAGATACTGGTAGTGCAAACTCAGGTAGCAGCAGTAGGGGTGGAGAGAAGGAACTAATTCAAGTGTTCTTAAGGAAGTAGATGTAATACAACTTGGTATTTGATTGTTTGTAGAGGTTGAAGGAAAGGAAAGAGTTGAAGAGGAAGACTGGATATTGAGATGATTTATGTACGACACTACCAACACAGAAAACACTGAAACAATTACTATTTATCATGTGGGATACTGCCCATCCATTAAAGCAGCGTGGGGCTTCCCTGGTGGCGCAGTGGTTGAGAGTCCGCCTGCCGATGCAGGGGACACGGGTTTGTGCCCCAGTCCGGGAAGATCCCACATGCCATGGAGCGGCTGGGCCCATGAGCCATGGCCGCTGGGCCTGTGCGTTTGGAGCCTGCGCTCCGCAATGGGAGAGGCCACAACAGTGAGAGGCCCGTGTACCACACACAAAAAAAGCAGCATGATTGCTCTTTCAATATCATGCTAATCTTTTAACCAATTAAATCCCCAGGTCTTTTTTTTTTTTTTTTTTTTTTTTTTTTACAGAAACTTCTGCCAAGCTAATGTCCCCCAATCCTTTATTTGGTACACAATTTTTTAACCTCCTGTTCCAATATGTGGCAGTTCTCAATTTTGATGCTTTCATTTGAAAATGTGTGAACTATAATTAAATATGAGAAGCATGGTTAAATCTAGGGATACATTAAAAACTTTATAGTCAGTTCTTTTTTTCCCTTTACTAGCTATGAGGTAAGTCCAACTGTCATGTGGATGAGGGAATAGAAATTTCTACATAACTTCATGGGATAGAAACAAGACTATGATTATGAGCTACAGGAAGATCAATTTTAGCTCTATATACAGATTACCATTCTAGTATTTGTAGCTATTCAGAAATGGAATGAGATAGTAAATGCTCTGTCACTGATGGTGTTTAAGAGTATTCCATGGGCTTCCCTGGTGGCCCAGTGGTTGAGAGTCCGCCTGCCGATGCAGGGGACACGGGTTCGTACCCCGGTCCGGGAGGATCCCACATGCCGCGGAGCGGCTGGGCCCGTGAGCCATGGCTGCTGAGCCTGCGCGTGTGTAGTCTGTGCTCCGCAACGGGAGAGGCCACAACAGTGAGAGGGCCGCCTAGCACACACAAAAAAGAGTATTCCAGCATCATTGGAAGAATTAGACCAGATGACCTTTCCAAAAGAAATAATGACGAGGGCTTCCCTGGTGGCGCAGTGGTTGAGAGTCCGCCTGCCGATGCAGGGGACATGGGTTCATGCCCCGGTCCGGGAAGATCCCACATGCCGCGGAGCGGCTGGGCCCATGAGCCATGGCCGCTGAGCCTGCGCGTCCGGAGCCTGTACTCTGCAACGGGATAGGCCACAACAGTGAGACGCCCGCGTACCGCAAAAAAAAAAAAAAAAAAAGAAATAATGATGATGATGTTAATTAACAATATTATACTGAAGCCAAAATATATGCTATCATTTAAGTGTGAAAAAAAGAAAGTGTTTATTTACTATAATTTGACCTTATCTTGCTCTAGAGCTCAAATCTTGATGATGGCAGTAGAGAACATAGCTTCTTCCAGTTTAATAGAAATATCTTCTGTCAGGTTCTTAACCTCTTCCAAAAAAATTCACAGTTTTCTTCACTTTTCTAAGGTTATGTGAGGGGATATCGTTGAGCATAAGAATAAACAGGTCAGCAGGGTAGGGAGGTGCTGCTTCTTGTGCTGTTCTCCCAATTTTCACTGGCCTATGTGAAGGCGTCCCCATTCCTGTCTGGATTCCAGGTGTCCACAGTAACCATCTACTGATACGTGGGTAACCCCTTCTGGCTTGGGGAGCCATTGTACTGAAGCCTGAAATGTATAGTTTCTGTCATATTCTCCTGTCATTCTGAAATTTTTAATTCTTGCCCTAGGCATCTTCATGTCCACCAGTTCTATCCTGGAACATATGGAAATTCTGGATACCCTACATGTCACATTCAATCTCAGGATGGCTTAAATAGCAATCTTAGAACCATCTAACTTGCACCTTCTCCCACTGATGCTACTTTATTGCTCCTGTATCATGTGGGATGCTACACTGTACTAGAAAGAAAATTTCTCTGAGAGGCTTGCAAACTTCCTAGGATACACATGAGAAAGTGAAGCATTACTCTGAAAATTTTGGGATCCACACAAATACACCTGGCATTTTTTACCTGCCTCTCCCCATTCCCAGGGTTTCTCTCCCAGAGAAAAGAATGGTCAAGACCTTGCCTCTTATCCTTGCTCTTCTTATGACTTCTTTCTCTTTGGCTCTTTTTATCAGTCATCTTTTGCCACAGTAATGCTATGAACAAGTCATTTCAATAACTAAGTGGCTTAAAACAACCACCATATGTTTTCATTCATGCATCTGTGGGCTAAGAGTTGGGGATTGCTGAACCTAGGCAGGCTTGGCTGGCTTAGCTCCAAGCTGAAGATTAGATCCAAATCACCATCTCCTGTTTCTCATCCTCATTGGCCCAGTAGACTACTCAGGTCACATTATTCTCATGACCAGAGGTTGCAAGAGATCAAGCCCAACCACAGGAACACAGCTCAAGCTTGTGCTTATGCCATATCAGTTGGCCTTTGCATCAGTCAAAGTATTTTCCACTTACTGTGAGGCCAAATCAAGTCACATGGCCAAATCCAACATGAATGAGGTAGTGATGTAAACTCCATCCATGGTGGTGAGGAAAAGGCATGTGAATATATGTGAACAATAATCTAATAGACTATACTCCTCCTTCCAGCACCAGAAAAGTTCTCTATTTCCTCTTTCTGCCAGAAAGAGACAGAAAGAGAACAAATCATGTAACATTGACCCTCCTATTTACCGTCCCATGGAAGAATCCCACTAGATTATTGAGAAGAAAAAAAAATTGTATAATATTTCAAATATAATATCCCCAAAGCAATTGCTAATATCAGCTGGTCCAGGTCTTTGGTAAGCCCTTTACTACTTCAGATTATTTAATTATTACCACAGCCTAGTGTAACAATTTGTTAGTCTTTATTTTACAACTATGGACCATGATAAAGTTCAGAAACTTGACCAAGGTTATCCAGATAAGTGAAAGAGACAAACCTCAAACCAAATTCTGTATGACTCAGTAATTTACTACCAGCAAGAATTCAAGTTCAGCAGAGAAAGCTAGTAAAATACTTCGTAAACCCTGCAAATATACCTGTAAGAGAACCCTAAGTTTGTTAGACTTGAATAGCTAAATCTTAACATTTCTTATAGACTTATTGTTTCAAAGTCTATCCATTCATTGTATTGTCTTAGTGGTCATCGGCATGCCAGTAATTTGTTTTCCATAGTGACCTCATATTTTGCTCCAGAATTCATGGTTCACAAGTCAGAAACTAGGGCTTTTTTTATTTAGCATCATCTAGTCTCCAGATAGCAGGCACTGTCATGGTAACTTTATATCTTAATTTAGGAAAATCAGTAGGAGCAATAGGGGCAGAAGTTCTTGCAGTAACAGAGATCAGGAATCAAAATGTACTTGTGTGAAACAAATAACAAAAGGGCTACCTGTAAGACACACACACAAACCATAAAATATCAGAAGTCCCCAAATCAGCCACCATAAGTTATTACCATCACAACGTGTGAAATCAGTAATGACAACAGCAATGATTCAAGTTAATTGAATTCTGAGCTCTCTTATTGTTATCTTCACACCCCAATAGGTGCTCAGGCCTCTTTCTCTGACTGAAATCATCTGTATAATACTTTCCACTCTCTCCTTTAAAGTGCATAATATGTAAGGAATAAAACCAAATCTCTCTTTCTCTAAGCAGTTCACAAAATGATTGAATGAGTCTTGTGCCCTTTGCTCACTTTTTCTACAAAACCATCATCCTCAGTTTAAAATAATAGTATTTTTCGTGTTATGTACTAGGCATTGACTGGTGAATGAGAGAAACAGGTCATTGCTTTGCACAGTTCATATTCTGGAAAAGAAATATATGCAATAAACAAATGAAGGACAGTTTCATGTGGTGATAATTGCTATATATTGTGTGATGATGGTTGAGAAGGGAGTAGCAACTTTAGACTGCACAGAAGGAAAGATGTTCTATGAATGAATATCCACCAAGACAGCCAATATTCTTCTGGGGTAAGAAATGACCCCAAAATCTCAGGAGCGTTGAGAAATCTCTGCTCCAAGTCAGAACAACCCTCCAAGGTAACGGATATTTTTACAGTGATTCAACAACACAGGCTAGTGGGGTCTCCACTTTCCTAACTGCACCATCTGAAAGAGCCCATTTCTTCACTTGATATGACAGGGAAACAAAGACGGGAAAGCAACACCGTCAATGGCTTTTCAGTGTTACCCTCTTTATAGCCCATTGGTCAGAACCAGTCCCCCAGCCCTGCCCAATGCCAACCATCACTGGTACTCTACCCTCAAGATGTACCCTTTAACTTGGTACACAAGGACCATCTTGACCTATGAACCCCCTTGTTTATATCCCCAACCTCTGCCCTTCCTAAAGCAGAGTGGGGCATGTTCACATAACATTTACTTCCAATTCCTGAAAAATTATTCCTGTCATCATTCACCTGCCTTGCTTTTCTCTGGGATAATTTTTATTTGTGTTTCATAACCCAGCATGCTTGTCCTCTCCTCTGCAGAATCTTCTGTGACTCCCCCTAGCTGGGTTAGTGTCCTTGTCTGTGCTCCTCCTACCCTAAACTCACCTCTGTATTTGTCACTTTATTACTCGTTTCTCTCCCTGACTTTCTACCCGATTGAAAATTTATGATGAGCTTAACTGTGTCCTCCTAATTATTATACCCCAACATAGTTTCTTAAAAACATAGGAGTTAGTTGAATAGTTGTTGAAGGAAAAAAATGGGGAGAAAAATAGAAACTAGAGGAAAGATGCTGGATTGTTAAGTGTAGTTGATTCACAAAAAAAAAAAAGAAAAAAAAATGGAGAGAATCATGAGAATAAGCACATTTGATGCAAGAAAGAGAACCAGAATTTTTGTGAGAGCCTATCATATACTAAGTACCAAGCCAGAAGTATTATGGATGTTCAGTAAAGGTTTGAACATAATGAAGTTGAGATGCTATTAGAATAATCATTAGAACATGTCCAAAAGATAGTTGAGATTGAAGTCCAGTTGTCATGAATAAAGACATGTAGATTTGAGATTCATCCACAGGCGATAATGGAATCCATCCAGTGTGGATCCCTGAATCTCAAACTCTGTGTAACAATACTTGATAGAAATAAAGTCTGGTCAAGTCAATAGCCTGCAAGCATTGGGGGAAGGAGCAGTTATACAGATATGGAGTATAATGGTATATTTGGTATATACCAAATGGAGCAGTTATACAGATGTGGAGTATTATGGTATACTTCTAGTGATAATTTCCAAATGTATTAAATAAAGGAAGGAACCAGGAGAGAGAAAGCCAACAGGAATAAATGTAAATTATTTATTACTTGCTTAATGATGAAAGAAAAAAATTTCAATTTACAATTAGCCACTGGGAATTCTCTGAAAAAAATTGTTTAATTTACCAGCTGAAATGCTATTTGCATCTGATTTTACTTCTCATATCATTAATCTTTGATGCAAGAACTAGTTAATTGTCCACACAAATCTGGGAAATGCCACATACTGGCTGGGGCTGCCTGACTGCCAAAGAATCATGTGGGACTGAAACAGTTCAATATATATTTTTTAGCTCATGACGACAATCTCTTGAGATCAGTGTTTGAAACCTTCCTTTTTTCATGCCACTTGTGGAGCTTTGTAGATAGACTGTAGTAAACTGGAAGCAAGAAATCTTTTGTCCATGCCAGCCTAACTCCAGTCCTGTAAATATTGCTATAATGGAGTTGCCATTTGAGCCTCTTTGATTTTGATATTACTCATCCAGAATTTGTAATACATTGACTCATTCTGGATGAAGTTTTTTTTTCCCTAAAACCTAAAAACTCTCTTTTTCATTTCTAGAAATTATCTAACCAGATTATTTTTGAAGAGCATTCTGCAGAGTAAATATTCAGTTTTTTTTTACAGTATTAAACTCAGGAATAAGCAAAGTTGAACAGTTTTATTTCCTATGAAATTTCTAAGATTTTTTAATACATCAGTGCTTATTGTGATTTTCTTAAAGGCAGATATACTATGACATGCTGCCAAAAGTTATTTGACCTTGGAACACTTTTTCCTGGAACACATTTTGGGAAATATTAACCTACCTTAAAACATGCCAGCGTAGATTTCATTTATTTTGAGAGCATCTACTATGTGACAGGCATTGTGCTAGCACAGTCTAAGGAAGCAGACCTAATTTCTGTCTGGATAAGACAGACATTAAGTTATAATTAATTTAATAATTCTGAGTGTGCAAATTACTATAAGAAAAATGCAGGGAAATCTAACCTTGCTGGGAGATTAAGGAAGGCTTCTCTGTGAAATATAGTTTAAGACCTGCAAAATGGGTGTGAGTGAGTTAAATGAAGAGAGGCAACAGAGTATTCTAGGTAGAGGAAACAGTAAATGTAATGGCTCTGAGACAGGAGAAAGTACAGCCAATCCGAACAATTGTTAACAATACAGCAGAGCTGAAATGCAGGAGACACACCTCGTGGAGCATATTTTCTAGTTGGTAAGAAAGACATGCTCTATACTTTACCCTTCTAATTCCAAACCATGAGGAATCACCTTTTCCAGCAAATGATGAACTAGTTATTCAGGACTGATACACCACTGAGAATAACCTGAAGAGCAGGAAGAAGCATGAAAATCATCTCTCTGAAGACACTGGAGAGCTACCTAAGTAAACATCTAATGGAATGCAATTCCAAAAATAAGGGAATCTTGGAGAGGTGAAGCAAATGTTGGGAACCTCTCTTCACCTGAAGGCATTAGTCAGCTTGGAAGCTTCAGCTGAAAGCTTGAGAAGTTTAGCAGGGCAGTCAGCAGTTTTACAGAGTTTGGGTGACAAAAATGATGTCCAGGGTGTACCAAGGAGAAGGAAAAGTTTAAAACACTGAAGGTCTTCATTTGAGAAAACCAAAAGACTACAGCCTATGTCTGAAGTGAGTATTCACAAAGGCTAAATCCCAGCTTCAAATCAGCTCAATCTCTATTTAGATAAAAGTGTTCCACTGTACCCTAACTGTGCAACAGAAACAAAAGTAAAGTCCCTCAGGAGGAAGAGATCATCATTCCAAGCCTCAAATTATCTTTACAAATGGTAATTCACAATGGAAGGCACTAAAGGTCAGAAGAAAACACCAGACTGAAGAAGAAAAAGGAAGAGGACTTCCCTTGTAGTGCAGTGGTTAAGAATCCACCTGCCAATGCAGGGGACATGGGTTCGAGCTCTGGTCCGGGAAGATCCCACATGCCGCGGAACAACTAAGCCCGTGTGCCACAACTATTGAGCCTGCACTCTAGAGCCCGTGAGCTACAAATACTGAGTCTGCATGCCACAACTACTGAAGCTAGCGTGCCTAGAGCCCATGCTCCACAACAAGAGAAGCCACCGCAATGAGAAGCCCCCGCACCGCAACGAAGAGTTAGCCCCCACTCACCACAACTAGAGGAAGTCTGTGAGCAGCAACAAAAGCCCAATGCAGACAAAAATAAATAAATAAATAAATATTTTAAAAAAGAAGGGAGGGTGACACAAGAGGGAAGAGTTACGGGAACATGTGTATATGTATAACTGATTCACTTTGTTGTAAAGGAGAAACTAGCACACTATTGTGAAACAGTTATACTCAAATAAAGATGTTAAAAAAAATTAAAAAAAAAAAAAAGAAAGTATAGAACACTGCTTAAGAAACATTTGTGGTTTGGTAAAACCTTGGCCAACTTACCTTGAAGTTTCAGCACAAAAGGAGTGAGAAAGGAAGCAAAAGGTCCCATTTCAACAGCTAATGACCAACAACTTTCTAAAACTAATGAAAAAATACTAAGCCACAGATATAAGATGCACTGTAATTCCCAAGCAGAATAAATGAAAGGCACACCTAGACATACTGTATCAGAGCAAAATGGTAGAAAATAAAAGACACATATCCAATCTTAAAAACAGCAAGAGAATAGGACACATTACCTCCAAAGAATCAACAATAAGATTGAAAGCTGACTTCTCAACAAAAAAAGTAGAAGCCAAAATACACTTCAAAATATTGAAAGAAAAGAACTGCCAAACTAGAATTCTATATCCAGACATATATTTACTCAAAAATGAAAGTGAAATAAACATATGTTCAAATAAATAAAAGCTGAGAGAATTACACTCCAGTAGATTTATACTAAAAAGGTACCAACATTGGGTTTTCAGACAGAAGAATAATCATCATAGGTCGAAGCATGGAAATGACAAAAGGAAAAAAGGAATGAGGACTAATGGAAAGGATAAGTATATAGGTAAAACTGATAAAAAAATGATTGTTTTAGACAAAAATTATGTCTTGAGGTCAACTCTCTATATATACATATATACGTAGAGAGAGAGGGGGGATAAAAAAACGGGAAAAAAAACAGCACAAAAGTTTCAGGGAAGCTAAATATAAATAAAATGTTCTAAATTTCTTGCATTGCCCAAGAAGTAATAAAACAATACATTTACACAACACTTTATAAGTCAAGGATGCATGTCATAGGATGTATGGTAACTACTAAAGAAAAATAAAAGAATAGATAACTAACAATTGACAAGGAAATATGAAATTAAAATTCTTTTTTTTTAAATTTAAAATTTTTTACACAACTTTTAAAGGTTACTCTCCATTTACAGTTATTACAAAATATTGGCTATATTCCCTGTGCTGTATAATACATACTTGTAGCCTATCTTACACCCAATAATTTGTACCTCCCACTACCCTACCTCTACTCATTGGTAACCACTAGTTTGTTCTCTGTGATTCTGCTTCTTTGTTGTTATATTCACTAGTTTGTTGTATTTTTTAGATCCCATATATAAGTGATATCAAACAGTATTTGTCTTTCTTTGACAATTTCACTTAGCATAAGCATAATGCTCTCCAAGTCCATCCATGTTGCTGCAAATGGCAAAACTTCATTCCTGTAGATGACTAAGTAGTATTTCATTGTATATATACCACATCTTCTTGATCCATTCATCTGCTGATGGACACTTACGTTGCTCCCATATCTTGGCAATTGTAAATAATGCTGCTATGAAATTCGGGATACATGTATCTTTTAAATTAGTGTTTTGGGGCTTTTTAAAATATACACCAAGGAGTGGAATTGCTGGATCATATGGTAGTTCTATTTTTAGGTTTTGGAGAAACCTCCACACTGTTTTCCACAGTGGCTGCACCAATTTACATTCCCACCAACAGCGTACGAGGGTTCCCTTTTCTCCACATTCTCGCCAGCATTTATTTGTATTCTTTTCAATGACAGCCATCTTAACAGATGTGAGGTGATATCTCGTGGTTTTGTAAATTAAAATTCTTAATTGAATTTCTGATTCTACCATAACAGATTAGGTAAGGAACTTGCCCTACCACCATAATCAACTAGAAAACTGGACAAATGATATGAAACAGCTGTTTTAAGACATTGGAATAAAGGCAGCAGATGACTGTGATCCCAAAGAAAAGCAAAACAAGTGAGGTAGGACCCACTACTGCCAAGGCTTTCCAGATGGAGTTATTTTCAAGACTACAACACAGGAAGTGTTTAACCAAACAGAGCATGGATGTCTTGCTGACTTAAGGAACTAGAAAACAGAGTGTGAGGAGACTGAAGTGGCTGCAATTTGTGGGACAAACTACCATTAAGAAGACTCCCTGACTTCAGACTATACAAAGCTACAGTAATCAAGACAGTATGGTACTGGCACAAAAATAGAAATATAGATCAATGGAACAGGATAGAAAGCCCAGAGATAAACCCACACACATATGGTCACCTTATCTTTGATAAAGGAGGCAAGAATATACAGTGGAGAAAAGACACCCTCTTCAATAAGTGGTGCTGGGAAATCTGGACAGCTACATGTAAAAGAATGAAATTAGGGCTTTCCTGGTGGCGCAGTGGTTGAGAATCCGCCTGCCGATGCAGGAGACACGGGTTCGTGCCCTGGTCTGGGAGGATCCCACATGCCGCGGAGCGGCTGAGCCCGTGAGCCATGGCCTCTGGGCCTGCGCGTCCAGAGCCTGTGCTCCGCAACGGGAGAGGCCACAACAGTGAGAGGCCCGCATACAAAAAAAAAAAAAAAAAAAAAGAATGAAATTAGAACACTCCCTAACACCACACACAAAAATAAACTCAAAATGGGTTAAAGACCTAAGTGTAAGGCCAGACACTATCAAACTCTTAGAGGAAAACATAGGCAGAACACTCTGTGACATAAATCACAGCAAGATCCTTTTTGACCCATCTCCTAGAGAAATGGAAATAAAAACAAAAATAAACAAATGGGACCTAATGAAACTGAAAAGCTTTTTGCACAGCAAAGGATACCATAAACAAGACCAAAAGACAACCCTCAGAATGGGAGAAAATATTTGCAGATGAAGCAACTGACAAAGGATTAATCTCCAAAATTTATAAGCAACTCATGCAGCTCAATAACAAAAAAACAACCCAATCCAGAAATGGGCAGAAGACCTAAATAGACATTTCTCCAAAGAAGATATACAGATTGCCAACAAACACATGAAAGAATGCTTAACATCATTAATCATTAGAGAAATGCAAATCAAAACTACAATGAGATATCATCTCACATCAGTCAGAATGGCCATCATCAAAAAATCTAGAAACAATAAATGCTGGAGAGGGTGTGGAGAAAAGGGAACACTCTTGCACTGCTGGTGGGAATGTAAATTGATACAGCCACTATGGAGAACAGTATGGAGGTTCCTTAAAAAACTACAAATAGAACTACCATATGACCCAGCAATCCCACTACTGGGCATATACCCTGAGAAAACCATAATTCAAAAAGAGTCATGTACCAAAATGTTCACTGCAGCTCTATTTACAATAGCCAGGACATGGAAACAATCTAAGTGTCCATCAACAGATGTGTGGATAAAGAAGATGTGGTACATATATACAATGGAATATTACTCAGTCATAAAAAGAAATGAAACTGAGTTATTTGTAGTGAGGTGGATGGACCTGGAGTCTGTCATACAGAGTGAAGTAAGTCAGAAGGAGAAAAACAAATACCATATGCTAACACATATATATGGAATCTAAGAAACAAATGTCATGAAGAGAATAGGGGTAGGACGAGAATAAAACACAGACCTACTAGAGCATGGCCTTGAGGATATGGGGAGGGGGAAGGGTAAGCTGTGACGAAGTGAGAGAGTGGCATGGACATATATTCACTACCAAACGTAGGGTGGATAGCTAGTGGGAAGCAGCCACACAGCACAGGGAGATCAGCTCGGTGGTTTGTGACCACCTAGAGGGGTGGGATAGGGAGGGTGGGAGGGAGGGAGATGCAAGAGGGAAGAGATATGTGAACATATGTATATGTATAACTGATTCACTTTGTTGTAAAGCAGAAACTAACACAACATTGTAAAGCAATTATACTCCAATAAAGATGTTTAAAAAAAAAAAAGGAAGATATGCAGAAAAAGAGACCCAGAAATCTGCATAGGGATCTCTTGAGTCAGCTGCTAACAATAAGCTGCGCATGGATAGACTCGACAAGGACAGGCAAAAACCTATCAAGATTCATCTGAACAATCCTAAGGCTCATGTAGGACTAGGAGACATTCTAATTCCAACCAGTCAGTGTGAAGAAGTTTTTATTCATTTATTTTTGGCCACCCTGCAGGGCACGTGGGATCTTAGTTCCCCAACCAGGGATCAACCTGTGCCCCCTGCAGTGGAAGCGTGGAGTCAACCACTGGACCGCCAGGGAAGTCCCAGAAGAAGTTTTTTAAATATCCAAAGCATTCAGTAAGATCCCAGATGGGACATGTCTCAGCAGTAGAGCTAACTGACCCTAGAATAAAGGCTACTTTATCTACTCTCTTTTTTAAAAAAAAGATGAAAAATAAAAATGGGGGGAGGATAGGAGAGGAAACCTTGAAAGAATCAAGTTGATCCACAAAGCTCAACACAAGAAGAGAAGGCATACATAAAAAGAAATGAAATTGAGTTATTTGTAGCAAGGTGGATGGACCTAGAGACTGTCATACAAAGTGAAGTAAGTCAGAAAGAAAAACAAATACCATATGCCAACATATATATATGGAATCTAAAAAAAAAAAAAAAGGTTCTGAAGAACCTAGGGGCAGGACAGGAATAAAGACGCAAACGTACAGTACATAATGGACTTGAGGTCACGGGGAGGGGGAAGGGTAAGCTGGGACAAAGGGAGAGAGTGCCATGGACATATATACACTACCAAATGTAAAATAGATAGCTAGTGGGAAGCAGCCGCATAGCACAGGGAGATCAGCTCGGTGCTTTGTGACCACCTAGAGGGGTGGGATAGGGAGGGTAGGAGGGAGACTCAAGAGGGAGGGGATATGGGAACATATGTATATGTATAGCTGATTCACTTTGTTATACAGCAGAAACTAACACACCATTGTAAAGCGATTATACTCCAATAAAGATGTTAAAAATAAAAAGAAGAGAAGGCATGAATCCCACTCAGTCATGGCAACACTAAGGCCCTCTGCTGGACATTCACTGTGGGTCCTTCTTCTAGGACAAGGTAAGAGCAATACTATCGGTGGGAAAAGAAAAATAAAGAGATTGCTTAGAGCACCAGTGTCCAATAGAATTTTTTTTTAATTTTCTTTTATTTGTTTTTTTTATACAGCAGGTTCTTAACTAGTCATCAATTTTATACACATCAGTGTATACATGTCAATCCCAATCACCCAATTCATCACACCACCACCACCACCACCACCCCCCCACCACTCTCCCCCCTTGGTGTCCATAAGTTTGTTCTCTACGTCTATGTTTCAGTTTCTGCCCTGCAAACCAGTTCATCTGTACCATTTTTCTAGGTTCCACATATATGCGTTAATATGCGATATTTGTTTTTCTCTTTCTGACTTACTTCACTCTGTATGACAGTCTCTAGATTCATCCACTTCTCTACAAATGGCCCAATTTCGTTCCTTTTTATGGATGAGTAATATTCCATTGTATATACGTATGATATCTTCTTTATCAATTTGTCTGTCAATGGTCATTTAGGTTGCTTCCATGACCTGGCTGTTGTAAATAGTGCTGCAATAAACATTGGGGTGCATGTGTCTTTTTGAATTAGTCTTCTCTGGGTATATGCCCAGTAGTGGGATTGCTGGGTCATATGGTAATTCTTGTCCAATAGAATTTAATGCATGCTACATAGATAAGTTAAATTGTCAAGTAGCCACATTTTTAAAAATGGATAAGATTAATTTTAATGTCTATTTTATTTAACTTGATATATCCAAAATGTTGTCATTTCAGTGAGTAGCTAGTGGAAAATAAATTATTATTGAGATATTTTACATCTTTTTCATGCAAAGGCTTTCAAATACAGTGCGTATTTTATGCTTTCAGCAATCTCAATTCAGACTTGCCTCATTTCAAGTGCTTTACAGCCGTACGTGTCTAGTGGCTACTGTATGGAACAGCACAGGCCTAAAGCTAGGGAGTCTGGCTTTGTCAGCTATGTATAAGAGTGGTCTAGGAAATCCAGCATCTCGGGACCTTGAGCTAATAAGAAGTTGCAGCCCCTCCAGCTGGAGATAGGAAGTCATCATTCCCTTATGAAAGTAACCATAGAAGCTCAGTTTGGATGCAGCCCCTTGTGATCCTTCAGGGTTATTTTTGGACAATTCTGTTTGTCACACCACTGAATGATATTGTTAATATCCAAAATATTTAATTAATGTGTCTGCCTCCTGTCATTAAAATAACATACCTCTTTCAAAAGCTTAATTAGACCATGAGATAAATAGGAGCGACCCACTACAAGAATGTTCAATCTTTCAGAGTCATTGACTGCCAGATGTTAGCAATGAGAATCAGATGCAAACTGATGAAGATCATTTCCATAATAGATCAATCATATTTAATAAAGCCATGCCGTTTACTAGAAATAATCCATCTACTTTAGTACCACAGACAGCAGCAAAACAGTAGTCTATCTACAAACTATAAATAGACAATGAAATGGAGTAGCTCCTGGGTATAAAACTGCTTGTTGGGAAAACCCACTAGTCCCAAAGGGCATGCTGGTATGTATATCTAGACCTTATACATGTAGGAGACCATGTCACTTGTTTATAATTATAGATTTTTCATGTTACTCAGTGACATAAAATACCTAGTTTTCCCAGGTATTTTGCATAGTATAAAAACAACGTAATTCATAGATCTGAGTCACAAAAGGGAAGTAAGTCTCCTTTGGTCTTTTAAACAGTATTTGGCCATATTTCAGCTAAAAGCCATACAACCAGAAATACTCAGAAGGTGTGTTTGGGGGGAGTACAAGGTAGATTTTGTCTGGCTCACTGATTAGAAGGTCCTGAAGACCTCATATGGTTGAGTCTCACCTGGCAAACGTATTTAGTCTCTGAATTTCTCGTTTCAGTTTAACTTTCAGGCCTTCTTTAGTAACTTTCAGATTCCTTGCTTCTGGAATCTGTCTATTTTAGGAGTGTGTATAAAAACAAAACAGTGTATATTTTTTTAATGGACATCTGAAACCTCTCCTGTGACTCTCACAGGATTCTTTCCTGTAGCCAAGATTCTCAGCTGGAGTCTGTGGCAAACGCTCCATTCTAAATGACTTCCCTGTTGGAAAACTCAGTCAGCTGAAAACCTGAGCACACCTCAGGCACACCCCCAAATAGAACTATGTAACTCTGAGCAGCGGACTTGATATCCTTTTAGAATAAACCTATTGAGGGAATTTCTGCAAGGCTATTAACAACAATGACAACAACAGTACTGATATCCAATCTCTCTTTTTAAAAATATTTATTTATTTATTTATTTTGGCTGCTCCGGGTCTTAGTTGTGGCACGCAGGATTTTCAGTTGCAGCATGCGAACTCTTAGTTGCAGCATGCGTGTGGGATCTAGTTCCCCAACCAGGAATTGAACCTGCACCCCCTGCATTGGGAGCACAGAGTCTTACCCACTGGATCACCAGGGAAGTCCCTATCCAATATCTCTTGAATGCTTATTACATGCAGGCGTCAAGCTAAGCATGTCACATGGTTCCCTAATTCTATTTATATAATTTTTGAAGGAGGTACTCTGATTTTCCCCTGAGGGAATATTAGGGAGAAAAGTAAATTATCCAAACTCACCCTGCTAGTAATGGTGGAGCTGGGGTTTGAACCCAGACAGTCTAATTTCAGATTTCATGCAGTTTTTGCTGCATATACTGACTCTCAATTGTGAGGGAGCTAAATCCACTTACAGTTAAAAATCAATTCAGACTCAACCAATAACCCTATCTGCACCCCATTCTGGATCTAAAACTCAGCTAAGTATCCCTCTTCTTTGTTTTTCGAAAGCACGTTTTCATTCCCTATTCACCATCTTTGCATTATTTAAATTATCTATTAATTTCTCAGTGTCTCCCGCTAGATTTAAATTTCTTTAAGTCAATAGTTTTAAGCTGGAAGTGATTCTGCCCCCCAGGGCACACTTGGCAACGTCTGGGGACACTTTTGCTTGTCACTATTGGTGGAGGTGTTCTACTGGCATTTAGTGAGTAAAGGCCTGTGATGCTGCCAAACATTTAACAATGCACAGGGCAGCCTCCCACTAGAAAGAAATATCCAGCCCAAAATGTCAATAATGTTGAGGTTGAGAACCCTTCTGTAAGGCAAGACCAACTATATATTATTAATCTTTGTATTCAGCACCCAATATAATATCTGATATATAACAGGTGCTTCTTGAACAGGACTCAACTGATATTGTAGGTTAGAAAATTATGCTCCATTTTCTATTCATTTGAAAATGACTTCCCTAAACTTCTCAGAATGAGTTGGCCCTCCATTCTCCACAAGCTATTATTACCTTAAGTCACCTACCAGACTGAAGAAAAATCTCTCTGTTTTTACATACGTGTTAGATGGTAACGTCCTATCAGTTTTAGATATCTTAGCATCTCGGTCCCTGCTTCTACAAAGCAGTTTTTAAAGATACGAAAAAAGACTATGTAGAGAAATACTTGCCATAATTAGGTGACATGTTGGCATCTCCCTCCCCAGAATGCGTAGCCCATTCTGAGTCCCAAATTCTACAGGGCACGCAGCCACAAGGGGACCGTAGTCAGCAGAAGGCAAAATTATCTGGGTGGGATGAAGGCTGGCCCTGGTGTGCATTACTCTCTTTTATTTTCTGTTTTTCTATTATGTAACCTGTAATTTCCCATTATATATAAGCTATAACAGCTGGCCTTATTATTCAAGTTTCTCTCAAACTTGCATTGCTCTCCATTGAGGTTGTGATTTTATTTCTGTTTTACACAGGTCTGAAAAAGCATGTCGCCAAAACTGGTGTCAGGACATTCTGCAGTAGGGACTTTCTTGCTTTTCTTGCAGAGGTAGCAGAGTATAAGCAAGCATTCCCATGAGAACTTGCTACAGAAAAAGTTGTGATTTTTCTCATTGGAAACAGGTGAAATAGGATCAAGGGCCATAATGGGTAGCTCCTATTCAAGAGCAAGGAGGTATTTCTTACAAAGGCATTGAAAAGTGCCTGTTAAATCTCATTGGGTTATTAATATAACCTACTCAGACTCTTTTCATTAATGTTTTGTTTGATAGCAGTCTAATATTCTAATATTGGTAGAATAATGGTAATTTCATGTCCCTCTTATTTTTTTTTTTGGTTTTTGTGGTACGCGGGCCTCTCACTGCTGTGGCCTTTCCCGTTGCGGAGCACAGGCTCCGGCCGCACAGGCTCAGCGGCCATGGCTCACGGGCCCAGCCGCTCCGCGGCACCTGGGATCTTCCCGGACCCGGGCACGAACCCGTGTCCCCTGCATCGGCAGGCGGATTCTCAACCACTGCGCCACCAGGGAAGCCCTGTCCCTCTTATTTTTGATGAATTATGACCTGTAATACTCTTTCCTTAGCTTAATATCTCAGTCTTTCTTAGGCTGCCCAGTCCTCCTTTCTGGTCTAAGATTTAATTAAATTGTTACTCTGGTGTTTTTAAAGCACTAGGTAAATAATCATCTGTCATTAGATCATTCTTTACATAGAAGGAAATGCCATTAAAACTCCCACTTTTAGCTATGACCAAGTGACTACTAGCAGGTCAAAACTCACACCCAAAACAACCAGAAAAGCTGAATAAAGTACAAAACAAAACAAAAAGATTTTGGAGGTGCTGGAGAGCTTCAAAGCAGCCAGAATTTGAGGGGTCAAGCACTCAAAGAAACAAGACGTTTATTGGAATGAGCTTGACACCTGTGTGCCAGTTTTCCCTTTTGGGGTATTTTTCAAATCTTTAGGACTTTGGAGCAAGAAACATGAGGCTGGTCAGTAAAGAAGTAGAAATTAGCTGGTAAGTAGCACTTTGTGTGGCTGTAAGAAGCTGGGGGAATAAAACTGAGTTCCTGCCTGACAAGGAAGCCAGGACTTGAGGGACCAAGAACTTGTATTGAGGAAAGGATAATGTTTAATAAATGATACTGGGACTGTAGCAAACCTACACGAGAAAAAAAAAAGAGAGAGAGAATCTTGGCCTTTATTTTATGTCATACCATTTAAGAAATCCCTTCCAGATGTATTTTAGGTTTAAATGTAAAATTTAAAACTAAAAACTTCTAAAAGATAACATAGGAAACTATATTAAGGATGGAAAAAACATTTTAAGCACCTCAAAGGCACTAACTATAAAAGAAAAGGTTAATCAGTTGGACTACATTAAAATTAAGAACTTCTGTTTATTTCAAAAGACACCTTTAACAGAGTGAAAAAGTAAGTCACAGGGTAAAAGAAATTATTTTCAATTCATATATTCAACAAAGGACTTGTACCTAGAAAATATAAACAGCTCCTACAAATCAGTAAGAAAAAAATAGACAACCCAACTGAAAAAATGAACAAAAGACTTACACAGGCACCCGATATCAAGATGATATCAAATAGATAATAAACATGAATATGTATCAAAATCATTACTTATCCTGGAAATGCAAAGTAAATCTACAGTAATACAATAATGGCTAATAATATTTAAAAAGAATAGCACCAATTGTTTGTGAGATTGTGAATAACTCAAACTCTTACACACTGTTCTAAAAATGGGAATTGATGCATCCACTGTTTGGCAATATATGCTAACATTAAATATATTCATAACATGACCAAGCACTTCTACTCCTATGTATACACACTACAGAGATGCAAAAATATGTTCACCAAATGACACTCATGATAACATTCATTGTAACACTATTTGTAATACTCCCAAACAGGAAACAACACAAAGGTCTTTTAACAGTAGAATTGATTAATAAATCATAGTATATTCAGATAAGGTGATATTAAATAAGAATAAGAATGAAATACTGTAATATTAATAGCTATAGCAATAAGAATGAAATACACACAGCAACACTGATAATCTTAATGAAGGAAAGAAAGCAGATACAAGGGAATACAGACTATGCAACTTCATTTATTTAAAGTTTAAACACATATAGAATTAGTTGGTGGCAAAGATGTCAAGACAGCAGTTGCCTTTGGGAGGGATGTTCGGGATTGGAAAGAGTATGAGAGAGGATTCTGGGCTGTTAGTAACATTCTGTTTCTTGACCTGAGTAGCAGTAGTGTACCCACTAATGAAAAAAGTTCACTGAGCTGTACACTTATGATGTGGGCACTCTTCCTCTGTATGTTATACTTTAGCACAAAGTTTTTGCTCTAAAAATTCCATTACAAATCATGACAAAACAATGTTCACGTCTTAGGAAAAGCCCATAGAGAAAGTATTATATGGTCAACTTGCGAAAAGAAATTCTGACCTCAATATATTATTTTTGACTAAGACAAAATCTTAATTTCTTCTTTCTACCACATATTTTCACCGCTTGACATTACATTGTATACTAACTTATTTATTGCCTGTCCCCCCTGCCTAGCATGTACTACATGAAGGCAAGGAGTTTATCTATTTTATTCACTGCTGTATACTCAGCATCTAAAATAGTACATAAAAATCCCTTAATACATCTTTACTGAATGAATGAATGAATCGAACTCCTTATGGTCATTACTGGTCATTGATGCTTTTATTTAAATTTAGTTTGAGTTTCACACACATGAAACCTTACAGAAAGCCTTCAATAATTCCAGGTCTTAAGCAACTTGCATGAGGTGGGCAATAAGTAAGATAACGCCTTAATCCACTTCATAGCTACAATGAAAACATGATAGGAAGAAGTCAGAAAGCATTATAAAGTATTCTTTTGGTTCAAGGGAGTTTCTTGCCAACCAGATTCTTCTCTACAAAATTTTTATTTTTTTTAAAGGGAGAAAATAGTTCTTCCTGTCATTTAGACAAGAAGGAGGAAAATATGGCTCAATGACTACGGATAATGTAATGACTGGACTAATGTCCAGAGTGATGTGACCATCTGCTGCTGACTGATAGACATCCCTACCTAAACCACACTGGGAAGGTGAAGTAATGGTGACAAACTAAATAAGAACACCCCCTTTATGAAGCAGGTGATACAAGCCCTTTTCTTACAGGCCAGTGGCCGCAGAGGAAGTGACCTCTGGGCTCAGATAAGCAGCACAGAGAGGAAGCCAGAGAGCTCAGAGAGAGTCTGTGCAGCATAAATTCAGTTAATACTTCATTTTTAAAGCAAATTTTAAAGAAAATTAGTAAGTCTCCAAAAAGATTTCCAAAAGATCACTATATTTTTTAAATTACCAAATCCTGGAGGGCTGATGTCCAGTAAGCCTCTACATGACAAAGACATGTAACCTCCCTACCCAGCAGAGGAAATGGGGGTGTTACATGGCAAATTCCCTAAATAAGGGTGGTTTGAGGGATGTCCGTGATCAAGATTGAGTTTGGGGGCCTTCCCTGGTGGCGCAGTGGTTGAGAGTCGGCCTGCCAATGCAGGGGACACAGGTTCGTGCCCTGGTCCGGGAAGATCCCACATGCCGCGGAGCGGCTGGGCCCGTGAGCCATGGCCGCTGAGCCTGCGCGTCCGGAGCCTGTGCTCCACAACGGGAGAGGCCACAACAGTGAGAGGCCCGCGTGACGCACAAAAAAAAAAAAAGAAAAAAACAAAAAGATTGAGTTTGAAGGACATCCTTCACTACCCAAGTAGAGTAAAACCTGACACACCAATCTGCTTCATTTGAACCCTGAGTCCGTGCAGTTAGGGTTTGGTTTTTCTTCATAGCATAAATATGGCTCAAACTCAGTACTACAAATTTTATTGGAAAAAGAAAATGGAAATTTTATTGGGTCAATAGGCACTGCTAAGAATTCAGAATTAAAACTAATACTAGAACCTGTTAGAGGCTTCCTTTTTTTAAATGCAGGCTCACGTAAAACATACCCTAGGTAGGTTATTAAAGCTCTAAACTGAAATATCTTTTTTTCCATAGAAGTTAAAATGTTAATGAAATGTCACTAACAGGGGCAAGGGAAAGAAAAGGATTAAACAAACTCCTGTTGTGTAACTCCAACTTAAGGGACAATATCCATGATGAACCTATTATCTCTTTTTCCAGGCAAGATATTTACTGAATCCACTTTTTAAACCAGCCAAAATTGTGAAACGCAATTCATTCTTTAAATAATTGGAAATAAGTATTGTGAATGGATTTTGATTGCTAGAACAAAATGTTAGCTTTTTCTTATTAGCAAAGCACAGCTGAAAATGAAGATGGAAGACAAATAAAATAGGGACTTGTTAATGGACCCTGGAAAAATAAATGAGGTTTTCTTAATTTCTTAGTGACTGTGGATAGAGTGTTTATGTCACAATGAAAAAGACAGCTCTGTCAAAACTCTGAAAAGTAAGTAGGAAGCATATAAAAATAGGTATTAAATTAGGTTATTTTTTTTCTCCCTAACAACTTTTTGAAAAGGACTTTTAAAAATGAAAAAAGACTAAATAAATCACTTATTCAGATTTGATTTTTCTTGTACTGGTCGAAATCTTAAATATTCAGGAAATATACAGGCTCATTGATTCCAGAAGCGAATAGACTTTCAAGTTTTGTAATTTGGTATAATGAGCTGAGTCTTAAATCTGGAAATAGATCAAAAGAAAGGGCTTTGCTCCAAAATCATACTTTAACTGTATATATAGATTGGTGTTGGTTCCTTAGAGGAACCAACAGTTCATTTACTCATTTGTAAAGTGGAGAAAATAATACCATCCAGATCAATACTCATTGTGAAAATGAAATTAGATAACAGAAGGAATAGGCTGTTGAAAGTGATTTTTCCTGTTTCTAACATCTCATTCACTAGCTAAGCATTTGCTGACTTGCAGAGGCTTGTATGTCCACTACTGGGCTGTCTGCTGAGTGAAGAATGATGAGGCTGTGTATTAGTCAGGCTTCTCCAGAAAAACAGAACCAATAGATCTATCTATCTACCATCTATCTATCTATCTACCTACCTACCTTTATATACATAAAGGGAGATTTATTATGAGGAATTGGCTCATACAATTATGGAGGCTGAGAATCCCATGATCTGCCATCTGCAAGCTAAAGACCCAGGAAAGCCAGTGGTGTAAATCTCAGTCTAAGGGCAGGAGAAGATGAGATGAGATGTCCTAGCTCAATCAGTGAAACAGAGAAAAAGGGACAAATTCCTCCTTCATCCGCCTTTTTGTCCAGTCAGGCCCTCAAGTTTGGAGGGTGCTCACTTACATTGGAGAGGGCTACCTGCTCCACTGAATCCACCAAGTCAAATGCTAATCGCACCTGGAAACACCCTTATAGATGTACCCAGAAACAATGTTTAATCTGGGAATCTGCAGCCCATCCAAGTTGACACATAAAATTAACCATCACAGGCTGATACTGAAATAACTTGGCAATAGTCCCCCAAGAGACTGGGACATAGTTAAACACAGAGACAGGTGCCTGCTTCCTGCTTGGAGAACTGTGAATACAAAAGTCTGGCTGGAGTACCATAATGTCAAGGCAAGAAAGAAAGCCACAATTGGCAGCTTCCTGTAAACCAAGTGAACACCACAAAGGTTTTCAGACTTAACCGTTCTCTAAGTGACACCCTCCCAAGAGGGTGGCCAGAATTAAGGCGCTGTGGAGTACTGTCCAAGGCTGAAGCTTGGGGTCAAGAAAATGCTTCACAAAAAGTCAGCTAGGGAATTCATCTCAGCTTCAGAGAATGATACTGCCTTAGTCCATTCAGGCTGCTATAACAAAAACAAAAACAAAAACACCAAAAAACAAAACAAAAAACCAAAAAACATTGACTGAGTGGCTTATAAACAACAGAAATATGTTTTTCACAATTCTGGAGGTTAGAAGTCCAAGATCAAGGTGCCAACAGATTCAGAGTCTGGTATTTGCCTGCTTCCTGGTTCACACATGGACATCTTTTCACCATGTCCACACATAGTAGAAGAAATGAGGAAGGTCTCTGGTCTCTTTTATAAAGGCACTAATCCCATTCATGAGAGGTCCACTCACGACCTAATCACCTCCCAAAGGCCTCACCTCCTAATACCATTACACTGGGCATTAGGATTTAAATATATGAATTTGGAGAGGACACAAACATTTGTCTGTAGCAGATGCAATCAAGTATGCCTCATCCACAACACACACAAATGAACAATGAAAATGCCCATGTTTGGTTGCTTACCACACAGAGGACGTTCACAACCTGACTGCAAGTGCTTGGGATGTAAGAAATTTGACGATTTTCCACGTATCTGCTCTTCTCTCACTGAAGGAACAAGAGTAGGAAGAGGAGAAGGTGGAGGAAGAAGAGTGAAAGAACAAACCATCCTTCCTGCCTCCCCTGCCCACCACTGCAGAATCTCTACCGAACAACCAGGCCTGGGCTAAAAAAAAAAGAAACATTTTGAATAGGATGTGAAATTAAAGTTTTTATTTGGACTACATTGGACCGGAAAGCTTTGGAATCTGCTAATGATAGCATCAGGTATCAGGAAAGGGAAATCTAGTATAAAGAGAGGGATTGGAAAAAATAAAAAGGACCAGTTCTAATGTATACTCCATTGAATGTGCTGGTTCAGTAAACTGGTTCCCTAGATTATAAACATATTTTCAATATTTAAAGCAATATAGAAATATTAGGGCTTACGTTTATTGTGTTTGTAGTTGTTATCACCAAATCATAAACACAGGTATAACATGTGTTTACTTTTGTCTTTCTTTAGTTTTAGAAAGACAACTACTATCAGTAAGCAATATTTACCATTTCAATCTTGTCATTCATCTTCAAAATTTTTAAGTGGATTTTCACATATATAAAATTTGAATAAGTTACCTGTTATTTAAAGATGAAACACTGGGCAACATCTTACGTCTTCTCACTTATTAACTTCTTTCTTTAACATTGATATCATTAAATATAATTGCTGCACTTCATGTGCTTTTGACTTCTTTAAGAAATAGCTTTCTCTGGACCTGACTCCTCCCACCTTTCCCTCTTCCTTTCCACAGAGTGAGTTTCTTAGAGGTTTCTTTGTGGGTGTTTTAGCATCTTTATACCTGGAAAGTTTTTTCTCTTTGCTATTTATTCCCTTAACAGAGTTCTTGGAACATATATATATATATATATTTCTGAATATTTTCTCACATTTTGCCATTATTAAATGAAAAGTAAGACCTCCTTTGTTTTACAATTAATTTTTTCTGGTCTTTATTGATTAATGACATAAACCTCCTTCAAAAAAATACCCTTATTGTCATTCAATGATTAAATCTCAGTGATGCCTGGAATCATACCCTATAGATATACATGCTTCCTCTTACCACCCAGGACTGTCTTTAGCCACAGGGAAGAAGGGCCACTGATCTGAAACCTGCAAATGTCTCTTTCCCAGCTCCATCCTCCTGAGGGTAGATTGTCCTGCAGTTGTGCACATAATACACTGAGAAGTAGCCAAGGGTTGGCTGATTGTAGGAGGTGTGCTAAGAGCTTGGATGATGAGTCAAGTTGACTGCAGGTGTGGGTGTAAGTCCCTCACAGAGTCAAAGGTAAGAAGAGAAGAAGGTGGGTCATCTCATTGTAGTGCAGAACTTCCTGGAGTCTGAAATTTCTAAGTTTAAATTTAGCTTTCCAAATCAGTATGAAGGTCCATTTGTCAAAGGAAGAGGCTAGGAATCATTTTATATAACAGTTTGGTGGCTTGATTTGTAAATTTAAATATTTAGATATTTGGCCTCCATTTTCACTCTTGCCAGGGCCACGTGATATTAGGGGCAGGAAGGACTGACATCATCCTCCAAGTCATGTGCCGAAAGTAAAGCTAAGAGGGGCTTCCCTGGTGGCACAGTGGTTAAGAATCTGCCTGCCAATGCAGCAGACACAGGTTCGAGCCCTGGTCCAGGAGGGTCCCACATGCAGCAGAGCAACTAAGCCCATGCACCACAACTACTGAGGCTGTACTCTAGAGCTCACGAGCCACAATTACTGAGCCCACGTGCCACAACTACTGAAGACCGCATGCCTAGAGCCCGTGCTCCACAAGAGAGGCCACCACAATGAGAAGCCTGCACACTGCAACGAAGAGTAGCTCACACTCACTGCAAGTAGAGAAATCTGCACACAGCAACAAAAACCCAATGCATCCAAAAATAAATAATAAATAAATAAATTAATTTTTTTAAAAAAAGAAGTAAAGCTGAGGGGACATACAGAAAGGCCCACTGAGAAGCAATGCTTCTTTTTCTTCTTTTTTTAAAGATTTAGTTTTCTCCTACATTCTTGAATAAGCCAAGCAAATCCAAGCATATATCATTCAATTTCACATAACAACAACTAAAAGGGATAAGTGAATTCAAGAATTAACTGTCCTTTATGTTTTTTCCTCTATTCCTTGAACCTTCTATTTTACTGCTGGGCTCTTTCACATCTCTAAGGAAATTCCTGTTCTAATGCCATGATATCTTGTTTCAGATTACAGAGAAGCAACAGTAAATTACAGCATATTCTCATTGTCTTGAATGTATTTCCTTTTCAGAGTGTTGGTTAACCCCCATTTAGGTAATTGATAGTATCTAATTAAACTACCTATGTGGGTTTAATTTGTTATGGCATTTTTCAATGTTCCTACTCACCCAGAGTCAGATGAAATATTTTCTAAGTCTATCATTTTGTAAAGCTCTCTAGAGTGAAATGCAAGATTAGTATAAGGTCATAATCGTGATGATAAAAACATAGTCTTAAATATATGTTCGAAGTTTCTATAATGATTTGAGAAAAAACTTTTGTCATTATAAATTGTGATCAGTGGAAATGTATGTCATTCAAATTTTAAAACTAAATTGATTAGGAGATTGCTTAATTGATATTCTCTGCTTTGATTTTACAATGCTTCTGTCAAATTTTCAAGCCCATCTCCAAAACAGATCGACCAGGCACTTGTTAATCAATTTAGCTGCCAGTGAATGCCTGTTTTAAGAAATGATGGCCCCACAGCCCCTACTGAGTGGGCAGGGGGCCATCTGACCCTTTCCCTTGGCCTAGTTGAATGAATTAGGATGATCACCTGACTTGAGCTGAACCAGTTGGGATTTCTTTCAAAAATAGGTTCAAGGAGGAACTTCCCTGGTGGAGCAGTGGTTAAGACTCCATGCTCCCAATGCAGGGGCTGGGGGTTCCATCTCTGGTCAGGGAACTAGATCTCACATGCACGCCGCAACTAAGAGTTCGCATGCCACAACTAAGGGGCACACATGCCACAACTAAGGAGCTGCAAGCCACAACTAAGGAGCCTGAAAGCCACAACTAAGGAGCCCACCCGATGCAACTAAGACCCGTGCAACCAAATAAATAAATAAATATTTTTAAAAATAGGTTCAATGACTCAAGAATTATTGTCAGTCTCTGTTGGGCACTTGATCCGATACAGGATGCAATACCAAGGTGAGGGTAGCTATGTTAGTTATGAGCAAATGGAGCAGAGGAAGTCTGTCTGCAAACGGAATCATAAAGCAGACACATACACAGAGATCTTTGCAGAGAGCCCTTACAGCCCACAAGACAGAAAGAGAAAAAGAGAGAGAAAGACACTGCCTTGACTTCTGCTACTTTCCTGGTCCTGCTTCCAGACCAAGTGACTGACAGCTGCATTAGCTTCTTTGGGTTCTAAAAAGATGCCCTTGTATATCTATAATACATTAGATATTTTACTTATACTAATTTAAGGGGTATCTAGGAGCAATCATCTTTCAATAAAGAATAAATAGATTTTACCATCTCTAATTCTGTAATTCTGTGATGACATTTTGTATACAGCCCACATGCAGAAATGAAGCTAAACCTCATAAGGATCCTATAATACAGATACCATTAGAATCACCACTTTAGAAATGAGAAAACTGAGGCGCAGAGAAGTTAGGTAACTTGTCCAATGTCATTCAACTAGTATTTGAGGTCATTCGGTTAAGAATCAAAAACAGACTGTGTCGCTCCAGGATCCACACTCTAAAGAACTATCTAATTCACAGCATATCAATCATTTTTCTATGATTCAAATAATCATATTTCAGAGAAGGCTGACAGTAACTCATAATTTATTTAGTAACTGCATTAAGCAAAGTAAATAAAACAATACAGCCATTAGAAGGAGCTTGAGAAAACCATTAACATTTGGAATTATGAGTCTGATATGCAGATTAAAGTCATAAAACCTTTAACCTTCCTTTACAGAATGCCTCATTGACCATCCTTTCTCAGAGGAGTTACAAAGAAGATTGACGTATGATAAAATCATTATGAAAATAAGGGTATTTAACTTTCCAATGAATAAGCAAACATGAACTAGAGAGTAATAAGACCAAATATTTATTAAGCACTCAAGAGAGCTTGAGTAACAGTTCTTGCACAGCTGAGAATCTCTTTCCAGTTAAAATAATTTTTGTATATAGTCTTCCTTCTGTTATATCATATATTTCCTTAACATGAGACATAAGAAGCTAAGACTACTGTGGGATTATATTGAAATTTTTAAAGTTTGGGGGTTTGGTTTTTTTTTACTAAAATTGATACAATTTTAAGATAAAGCCAAATACAATCTCTAAAAGTAAGTTTTAAAACGTTAATAACCAAGAACATAACAATAATAAACAACGCTATGTTTTGGATCATTAAGAATTAGACAATACTAATCTGTTGTTTAAACTCTGAGCCCAATTCTCTGAGGTACAGGAGAAATACAGGGCAAAATTCCTGCCAGTAAGAGTGTACAATCTGGCTTGGAAAACAAAAGGAACCTACATGAAACAAGCACAGACTGATAAATGAGGGTATGTTTTGTTATTTATTTATACTCCCAACCCATTAAAAAAATATATCTGGTCAACTTCAAGTAGCAGTGTATATAATCCAGCTATACATTGTGGGGATACAAAATAAACATCTAACAGAGAAGGACAAGAATGGGGATGCAATAGTCAAGGATGATATTTTGTAGCAAGAAAGTAAGACTTTCTTTACCTTAGCCTCCAAGATAAGAAGTATTTCAATAAGCAGAAAGAAGGAAATAATTCATTTAACTCCAGAAAAGCAGCATAAACATAAGCTTGGAGACAGGCAGTACTATACTGTGATTGTCCTTCCAACATCCATTCTTGACTGTAGGTTAGAAGATAATGTACCCAATTCCAGGAATGAACCGGGCCCCAGGCAATCAGGGCAAATCCATTTTTTTTTATCCACGGTCACTGGTCCAGATTATCCAGGCCTAAACCAATCAGTAAATGGTATCCACTAGTCTGAGTGGTTCAAAGGAGGGCTCGATTTTGTTGTGGGAAGGGATGCTTTCTCACATTGGCCATAGTGAAGCTTATATTCTTCACAAGTATTCTTAAGTATTGAAACATGAAAAGTGTGATTCTTCATACTCGTGGGAAATAGAGATGCTTTCTACTGAAGAAAGGCTATCAGCTTGTAATACCACTGATTTGTGATTCTATTCACAGTCCTTAAAATGTGACATCTATAAGCAGGAGTTTTGTGTGCTGGTTGTATAATATTCTCATTGATAACATATATCAAGAATGAAGATTTACAAAACATTTCTACTGTGTATGATACTGACCAATCTACTTGACTTCAATGATTATCACTTCATTAAAAGTGAAATACAATACTTTTGTCCCTCTGTCTCACAGAGGTGGTTTAAGACTCATTGTCTATAAAAGCAGGATATTGTGGTGATGCACAATAAGCTTTTAGGAAGAATACAAGCTTAATTGCACTAAAATGAAAATCACTACTAAGCCAAATTTATATTCTTTTTTAATAAATAAGTTTCGTTAATGTGTTCTAGTTTCTAAAACACCCAGAACACTAGTCATAAGGCTTCTTTAATCAGAGTTCTTCTGAATCATTTTCTTTTCCAACATAGTTGAAACATTTGGAATGACCCAACATAGAGTAAAAACAGTAACTTTATGTAACTCCTACTTCAAATACGGAAAAGTACAATGCAACTAATCCATATTCTTTGGAATGAAAGTCAGTTGCAGTATTACTTCAAACAGCTGAATTTCTTATTTTTCTCTTGAAATCTAAACAGTCCTTTCATAATTTGCAGGCAGTGATTTTTAACTGCAATTTAGGTTACCCAACTGTCCTCATTTTTCCCCTATTCTAGTTTCCAAATCTCTAAGCTTCATCAATTCATTTTCTGTCAGCACAATATATAAATACACAAAATCAATACTCAATCTGATAGATACAGGACTAATTTTAACAAACTATTTCAATCAAACATTATTCCAGATGTTATCTTTATTTTAAATGCCCTATATTACTTAGTGTTTTAAAGTTATTTTCATTTCACTCTCAACACCTCTCTCTTCACACTGTCAACAATAGCTTGTCTATTTTCTCCTATTTTCAATTTGGAAATTTTTGCCATTGAAGAAGGAGCAGGAATTGATTCCTTTTTCACCTCAATTACATATTTCAAAACAATTTTAACGTACGGAAATAACGTCTTACCTCTTGAAAAGAATACTAATTAACCCTCATAGGCCAACAGTTCTGGTTTATTAGACTTCCATAATATACTTAGATTTGGGGCAAATTTTAAAAGAAAAAAAATTAAGTCAATAATATTTTCTTTCAATCTCTAAAAAATTTGTTTTCTAAACTCCTAATCACCTCAACAGAAGCATGAAATTAAAACTTTACAAGAAACAGAAATCCTATTTTTGTCAAAAGGTATTTGTGTAATTATCTTGCTGAACCCCCCAAAATATCACCCAACAACCTGTTAATAAAGCCAAACCAAGTTCCTCTGGACTCACAGCACTAAGGGAGAATACCACCTCAACAGAATGTTAGCAGTATCTCAGAAGAAGGATGTCAGAAGTGAAATACTTATAAGACTTTGGAGTTTCAGCTTAAGTGGTTAAAGATGAGTCTTTCAAGGCAGGGAATTAGTTAAGATTCAATAAAAATTTGTGATACAATAGCTTAGGTTTGGTAGACATAGCAAAGTGAGGGTCTTGAAGAGACTCTTGGAAAGTAAACCTCTGTTTGAAAAGTGAGCAGTTTGCCCAGGTGAGCAGATTATATTGTTGCCAATAAATTGATCTATAGGAAATTCCTGAAGCAAACACTGAAGTTGTTTATTGATTTATAGCTGTATCTCTCCCAGGCAAAATTTTCTTGGGACAAACAACTAAGTCAGGTTGACAACGTTGGTCGAAAATCTTACTGAAGTCCTGTTGATACATATGGTCGTTCTCAGTCTTCCCTTTTGATCATTCTTTAACCTGACCTGGAGTATAGATGGTTATCATAAGGGGAAATGATTAAAGAGATGTTTGTAGAGCCATCATTAAATATCAGGGTGTGTTGTTCGTCATTTCAACAATTCCACACATCAGGTTTTCTTGTTTTCTGTTGGATTATCATTTGATGGAACAGTGCCTATGAAAGGCACTTAAGATTCTAAGGGTTACATATTTGAACATTATAACACAAATACTTAGAATAATATGATCAGATTCTATAGTCCATATCTAAGCCAGAAGCTAAGGGTGATCTAATTAAATCAAAAGAACAGATTGCATCCATAAAAAAAACCTCAGACTAGATATGGGTATATTAGCCAAACTGCCTAATCTCATAATTTTCTTTGTTTCCTGGATCTTCTTAGTAATAATAAAATTCTCAGAAGTATCTATAGGAATGGAAGTGCAGTATTCTTTTCCTAAAGTGGTATTTGTAATACCGCTGCAGTTCAGTTATGTCTAGGGCTTCTTTTTTTTCCTTTTTTTGGCTGCACCGCAGGGCATGTGGAATCTTAGTTCTCTGACCAGGGATCAAACCTGAGCCCCCTGCTGTGGAAGCATGAAGTCTTAACCAGTGGACCCACAGGGAATTCCCTAGGGCTTCTTATTTTTTGAACTGAGAAGGAGTTCTATGGATTTCTGACATTATCTAACTCTCCTTTCAATCTCTGAATAATGGCATGTTAAGATTTTCTTCCTCATCCATGCCTCCAGTAGAGTGATATAAAGAGGCTTAAGGACAGAAGAAAATCATCCCTAATTTCCCTTGAGTAGTTAAGCTGTCAGATCTCAAGAGAAGTTGTTTTTTTTTCTCCTGTTTAAAACAAGCTATATAATTATCTCCTTTCCTGACAGTGTCAAATAGTGGACCAAAATGTAGCCTCAGTAGTATCATAGACTCCTGACTACCCCGAAACAGGTATCAATTCACTAAGATAAGAAGTAGCTGTCTGATTTGTTGGTAGTAGTCAGTAGGCTTTTGTGCCTCAAATTCAATACCTATGGTAGGGGGCTGCCCAATGACAAGTTCTTAGGGAAAATACCCATGGGTGGATGCCAAGTCTTATATAGTTTCAGCAGTATTCAAAAGTATTAGGTACTAGGTGGGAGAATATATAGTAAAGATGTCATGAAATAGATGAAATGTTCTGCTTATAGGAAATCCAAAGATTTCCTACATGGTAAACCTTGTTTGGAATGGCTATAAACATGAGACAGGTGTTAAATAAATTATACAGGTTCCCTTTCTGAGTCTTACCTCTGTAAAAGTTCAGTTATACAGAGATGTGCTCCTACAAGTGATACCTGGGTATTACATAATCCTCCCTTTCTATCTTCCTAGGTATGACATAACAGGGTGTTTTAGTTTCTGGTTATCTGCTTGATGTGCTATCCTCCACAAAAAAACAAACAACAACAAAAACCACACATTAGTAATTGAGTCATATGATTGATGAAACCACATTTTTTTATTGTAAGGAACTGGAACTAAAGGGAGGTAGTTGACATGGAGAAAATGGTTACAAGTTCAGCCATTGGTTCAATTGTATGTTTTACCCAAATCCAAATCATGAACAAATTGCATCCAGATATTGGACTTATATTTAGGTGTGAATAAGATGGAAGAAAGCAATGTTGATCACAGAGAACTCATAAGCAACATAGTTAAAAAATAACAAGTGTGTTTCTTTAAAATTCAGATTTTTAAACCAGAAAAAAAGGGGGAAATGGCTAAAAAATTAAATAACAAAAGCATGCAGATTAAAGAATGACAATCTGTGGCTCCAGTCCTTTAGAATCTGTTCCATAGCTCTGAAGTAGAAGCTATCCATGTCATGCAGCCATCTTCTTCATTCAAAACTCTTGGTGGAAGCTGTCTCCTTTCAAAGACCACCTGCTGCTAAGGATTCTAAGAAACCTGTTTTATAATAGACATTAGAATGGCACTTCAGGTACCAGTGGGTATTGCTGCCTACCACTTCTTGGTATTCACACCCTTGTGTAGTCCCACATTGTACCAAGTTTGGTCTGTGTGATTAACAGACTATGGCAGAAGTGATGGTATGTCATTTATGAGATTAAATGATAAAACACACTGGCTTCGTTCTTGGTTGTGTTCTCTCTCTCTCCCTCTCTTCCTCTCTCTCTCTCCTTCTGTCTCTCTCTTCCTCTCTTTCTCTCTTGTCTCCAATCATTTTTGCTCTGGAGAAAGCCAGTTGCCATGTCACATGCAACCATATAGAGAGTTCCACTGATGAGATACTGAGGGCTCCTAGCCAATAGTCATGTCAATAATCTTGGAAATGGATAGTATAGTCCAGTCAGGACTTCAGATGATTGCAGCCCCAGCTGATAGCTTGACTGGAACATCATGCGAGACCGTGATCCAAAATCACCAGCTATGTCATTCTCAATTCCTGACCCTCAGAAATTATGTGGAATAACAAATGTTTACTGTTTTAAGTCACCAAATCTGGGGGTCATTTGTTGAATAATTTGTTCCTCAGTGATAGATTAATACTGAGGGTGAAATCCTGTGTCTTTTTAACTAGAAGACATAAATCTAGGGATCTACACTGTAGAGTTTAACTGCCGTTAGAGTGGCTGGAAGTATCTGATAAAGTTCTCTCCAGCATGCCTCCTAACAGTTTTGTTTTCCCCTCTTGTGTCTTTTTCCTGAAGAGGAAATCTCCAGGTTTTAGCGCATATAGAGTTGCTTAGGAGGATGTAAAGGAAAGACAACTTGAATCTGTTGCAATAAGAATGAATATATAGCATGAATGGTTTGCAGTAATTTGCCATGTATGTCTGAAGTAGAGTCTAAAATCAGGGAAGCAATGTCATAGGGTAACTTGTAACAAGTTCACGTGGTAAGAATTGATGAGTGCCAGAGGGTGTGAACCTCAGGATCTTGAGAGTCAGAGGAAGCCTGAAAGTGTCAGTTTTGCTAGTTTCAGTTTTAAAATATCATTAATTCTATCTCATTTTCTTGAGGTTCGAGGAGATGAGAATAATGAAGTTCCTGAATAAGTTCAAGGCTTTACAAAATTTTCTAACAGTCCCATTAAAATGAGTGCCTCTGTCACTGGAGAGACTGATTGGACCTCCCCAGGTTGGGAACATAAAATCAACAGTGTGTTTGCTACTGTCAGAACATAGCTCTCTAGGAAGGAAATGTTTCATCCACTCTACGGATAAGCAAACCATGATCAGAAGGACATATTAAAAACCCATAGAAGGAGGCAGTTATTTGAACTCCTTCAAAAATGTCCATGGGGACCTAGAAGCCTGGGCTCTTGTCCATGTCCATCCTTACAAACACGTATAATCTTAGTAAAAATTTCCCCATCAATGTTGACTGACTATAGTAGTCAATTTGTACTTCTTATGGTAGGTAATTTCATGTGAAATTTTTGTCAATTTCTAGTTAAAGTCCTCGAGTGACACCAAGTATCCACTTTGAAGTGTCAGAGATTATCTTCATGTAATTTACAATTGGAAATAAATTTTTCCAATAACTCTTCATATTCTGGAGCCAATCACTGCCATTCCATAAAAGCTTCCTTCAACCTCTCAAAAGAACTGGCTTCTAGGACCATCATGGGAGCCAGAACCTTAGTGAGATTTTTTTTTTTTTTTAATGGCTGAGAAATATTCCATTGTATATATATGTGCCACATCTTCTTTATCCATTCATGTGTTGATGGACACTTAGGTTGCTTCCATGTCCTGGCTATTGTAAATAGAGTTGCAATGAATATTTTGGTACATGACTCTTTTTGAATTATGGTTTTCTCAGGGTATATGCCTAGTAGTGGGATTGCTGGGTTGTATGGTAGTTCTATTTTCAGTATTTTTAAGGAACCTCCATACTGTTCTCCATAGTGGCTGTATCAATTTACATTCCCACCAACAGCACAAGAGGGTTCCCTTTTCTCCACACCCTCTCCAGCATTTATTGTTCTAGATTTTTTGATGATGGCCATTCTGACCGGTGTGAGATGATATCTCATTGTAGTTTTGATTTGCATTTCTCTAATGATTAATGATGTTGAGAATTCTTTCATGTGTTTGTTGGCAATGTGTATATCTTCTTTGGAGAAATGTCTATTTAGGTCTTCTGCCCATTTTGGGATTGGGTTGTTTGTTTTTTTGATATTGAGCTGCATGAGCTGCTTGTATATTTTGGAGATTAATCCTTTGTCAGTTGCTTCATTTGCAAATATTTTCTCCCATTCTGAGGGTTGTCTTTTCATCTTGTTTATGGTTTCCTTTGCTGTGCAAAAGCTTTTAAGTTTCATTAGGTCCCATTTGTTTATTTATTTTTTTATTTCCATTTCTCTAGGAGGTGGGTCAGAAAGGATCTTGCTGTGATTTATATCATAGAGTGTCCTGCCTATGTTTTCCTCTAAGAGTTTGATAGTGTCTGGCCTTACATTTAGGTTTTTAATCAATTTTGAGTTTATTTTTTGTGTATGGTGTTAGGGAGTGTTCTAATTTCATTCTTTTACATGTAGCTGTCCAGTTTTCCCAGCACCACTTATTGAAGAGGCTGTCTTTTCTCCACTGTATATTCTTGCCTCCTGTATCAAAGATAAGGTGACCATATGTGTGTGGGTTATCTCTGGGCTTTCTATCCTGTTCCATTGATCGAAATTTCTGTTTTTGTGCCAGTACCATATTGTCTTGATTACTGTAGCCTTGTAGTATAGTCTAAAGTCAGGGAGCCTGATTCCTCCAGCTCCGTTTTTCTTTCTCAAGATTGCTCTGGCTATTCGGGGGCTTTGTGTTTCCATACAAATTGTGAAATTTTTTGTTCTAGTTCTGTGAAAAATGCCAGTGGTAGTTTGATAGGGATTGCATTGAATCTGTAGATTGCTTTGGGTAGTAGAGTCATTTTCACAATGTTGATTCTTCCAATCCAAGAACATGGTATATCTCTCCATCTATTTGTATCATCTTTAATTTCTTTCATCAGTGTCTTATAATTTTCTGCATACAGGTCTTTTGTCTCCTTAGGTAGGTTTATTTCTAGATATTTTATTCTTTTTGTTGCAATGGTAAATGGGAGTGTTTTCTTCATTTCACTCTCAGATTTTTCATCATTAGTGTATAGGAATGCCAGAGATTTCTGTGCATTTATTTTGTATTCCTGCTACTTTACCAAATTCATTGATTAGCATGAGTAGTTTTCTGGTAGCATCTTTAGGATTCTGTATGTATAGTATCACGTCATCTGCAAACAGTGACAGCTTTACTTCTTCTTTTCCCATTTGGATTCCTTTTATTTCCTTTTCTTCTCTGATTGCTGTGGGTAAAACTTCCAAAACTATGTTGAATAAGTGGTGAGAGTGGGCAACCTTGTCCATTATGTGTAATTTGGTGAAAATATCAAAATGCCACCTTTCCCTAGGCAACAGTTGAGCACATAACCTAAAGCAACCAGTTTTCTTATCTCTCCTCTCTCTTCTCTCTCTTTCTCCCTCTTCTCTCTTTCTTCTTTTAATTTTAACTAAAGTGATACAAAGGCATCAAATATTAATATAATAATAAGGCTCTTCAAAAGATACTGTTAAGAAAATGAAAAGAAAAGCTACAAACTGAGAAAACACTTACAAAACACATACTTGATAAAGGATCTGGATTTGGAATATACAAGGAACTCTCAAAACTTAATAAAAAAAAAGCAACCCAATTTTTAAAAATAGGCAAAACATATAAAACTATAACCAAAGAAGTACAGAATACAATTACAATAAACTAGTATTTTCACCTATCAAAATGACAAATTACTTGTTCCGTACTTGCAAGAAAATGTAAGGACAAACATTCATACTTTTGTAGGAATGTAAACTGGTAAAACTTTTCTAGAAGGAAATTTTGATGCTATTTATTCTAGAGTTTTAACTGCGTTCCTATTTTTTGACCCATATGTTCCCTTTTTTATAGGTAAGCCAAGGAAATAATAATACACATAGTCAAAGATACATTCAGCATAGGAAACCATCAGCACTGAAAGGCAGAAAGATGTTATCTCTTGTCATTTATAAAATATAGGTTTATGGATATATATATTTTTTAGATTGTGGATAACTTTGTCTCCCTTATACTTTACAATGTTTTGTATAATAAATATGTATTTCCTTTATATAGAAAAACAGATTGTTTTCTTTCATTTATTTTAGGTTGTAGAGCAATCATTCAAGTGACGGGTTTCAGGTACTGATTTATCACAGGGAACAATGAAGTTGAAATACAGATCTGGCTTTGTGTTAATCTTTTTAAAACACAGATTAAGAATAATAAACTCAATCAGCATGTCCTTCAAGAAAGCTAAATCAGGGGCTTCCCTGGTAGCGCACTGGTTGAAAGTCTGCCTGCTGATGCAGGGGACATGAGTTCGTGTCCCAGTTTGGGAAGATCCCACATGCCGCGGAGCGGCTGGGCCCGTCAGTGGCCCATAAGCCATGGCCACTGAGCATGTGCAACCAGAGCCTGTGCTCTGCAACAGGAGTGGCCACAACAGTGAGAGGCCCGCATACAGAAAAAAAAAAAAAAAAAAAAAAAAAAAAAGCTAAATCAAGTGACAATTTTCAAAGTTTTATGTGAATACATTAAAAAAATATATTTATTGAAGGCCAACTATAGATTCTTTTTTAAAATTCATTTATTTATTTATTTTTGGTGCATTGCATCTTCATTGCTGTGGTGAGCAGGGGCTACTCTTCATTGCGGTGCATGGGCTTCTCATTGAGCTGGCTTCTATTGCTGTGCAGCACAGGCTCTAGGCATGCGGGCATCAGTAGTTGTGGCTCGTGGGCTCTAGAGCACAGGTTCAGCAGTTGTGGCACACGGGCTTAAGTTGGTCTGTGGCATATGGGATCCTCCTGGACCAGGGTTCGAACCTGTGTCCCCTGCATTGGTAGGCGGATTCTTAACCACTGTGCCACCAGGGAAGTCCCTTACGTGAATACATTTTTAAGGCTGAGTTTGAAAGTGGAGGACAGAAAGTAGAGTGAATCAATGATTTTTCCTTTGACATTGTGGGATGGACAGAAGACGTATAGCTAGGTAATGGGTTGACTAATAGTTTTTTATAAGAAAAATAAATAGAGATTGTTTTGTTAACCTTCTCACTTTATAGAGCATCTGAGACCTTACTACAATCCCCATGTTTAAAAATCTACTAATACTAGCTAGTTACTATTTTCTATCTCCAGATTCAAAGTGCCTACCACTACTCAGAATTTCATTGAGACTTGGGACATCAGTTACCCTTCCTATTTGTTGTGGTAAAAGACATAAAGGGATGCAAAGGCAACCAGTACAATAATAAATGATGGTGGAAAATGTAGCCCAAAATATGTCGGAATGAGCTTCTGCTAGTTTTATTGCTAGAAATCATCTCCCTTTCAAACTGTGCCTGAGTTATTTCAGACAATTTTCCAGTGTGCTACCTCCCATGTGCTCTCATGTCCTATCATCAGCTGCTCCCTCAGGCCAGCACTGCTACTTTGATGCTGATGACCCTCCTAAGATTGCTTTACCATTGGTTATAGCTGCCCTCATCCAGTGGCCACCTCCACTATCATCGTCTGGCCCCAGAAAAAGAACTCTGCCTATTCATTGTCTACTTTGTCATAAATGTTGACCAGGTACTTCTCTTTAATTCCCCATAGCACATTATCAACCCTTCACTACATGGGAAATTGAAATTTGTGACATGTCTTTAGTTAAGGATCAGGGATAACAGAAAGGAAACTTAAGGAAACCTACAACCCCCCATGACCATCATTTGAGTAAATCACACAAAAATAGTGCCAATGGATTTACACCACAAAAAGGGGGGTGGGGTGGGGGGAGGGTTGTTAATCACACAATTCTATTTCCCCTACACCACTGTGTCCTCTAGACAGCAAATAAGCCATGCTCTTTCCAAATGTCCAGAGTCTTATTTTTTCTTAGATGGCCATTTCCTTGTGAATGATACATCTAAATCTTAAAATCCCTTTAAACCTGAGATAAAAATGTTTTTCCCATCACTAGGTTTTACTACCGTGGCTCCCCTTCATATTTGCCATTTCTGAATTGTTTGAATATTTACATTTGTAACTCTGAAGGATAGGTATTATATTGCAAGTTCTTACATTTGTTTCATTTATCTAAATTCCATCTCCACAGCTAAATGGCTAACATTTCAAGGACAGGAACTACTATTTCTTTTTCACTTTCCATAATACTTTGTACAATATCAGACACAGAGTAGGCTTTTGATACTCAAAGACTTCAGTGAATTTGACTTATAGCACTAGGATAATTTTAGATTTAACATACGATGGCAATGGTCTTTCTTCAAAAGTTTATTCTCTTTCTTTGGTGATTGAATTTAAGTGCCTTTGCCCTAAATATAAGAGTGAACATAAATCATAGTAAACACTACCAGGAAACAATAAGGAATTAAATCCAGGATTAAAAAGGAAATAACTATGTATACATATGATTAATTATTTGAATTTTACAATCCTGTGTTATTTTCTTTCTTTATGTAGCCTGCTTAAGCTTTTAATGACAAAAATCTTATTTGAAAAATGTATTCTATTTTATTATCAATCCAAGAAAACACACGGATCAGTAGTATCCTAAGCACATTAACCTGCTGACTAGGGATTACCTTAAAAAACAACAAATCTAACATTCATTCACTGGAACAAGGACAAATAGAATAGAAAAACTGTTCATCTCCAGACTCAGGCAATTAGTTTTAAATATGTCTAGATGAGTGCTGCTTACTAGAAATAAATGCACTGAATAGTAACTATGAAAAAAGATAAATTGCAAAAGAAGCCAAGGTATAAGTAAATATCCTAACAGAAGGCACTTGAAAATAAATCTTCACTACTATTGGAGGTTTCAGAATATAAAGATCTATTAAGTTTTATTTTTGAACTTCTATAACTGTCCCCATGGTAACAGTCCAGGACAATTCAGATGGAAAATTTAAATTAAGAACCGTCGTTTGTACAGAAAGCACAAATGTCCATAAATCGCTAACCTAATTGAGAAAATGAATTCTAGCATTCATTTTTTTAAAATAGCAATAGGCCTTCTGTCATGATCAGGAGATGGGGTAATCTAAAGACAATCGATAATACTTTGTTTTAAAATGTAACCATAAAAATACAATGTGACAAAAATTCTGAAGATAATATTTATCCTTCCCCAGAATGGCAGATATTCCTTTCTAAGTAAAAAGGCTTTTATTTTGCTCTTATTATAAGAGTAATAGGTGTACATAGAAACAAAAATTTTAAAAATACAGTGGGATTTAAAATGAAAAGCAAGGAGAGGCGATAAGATGGCGGAAGAGTAAGACGCGGGGATCACCTTCCTCCTCACAGATACATCAGAAATACATCTACACGTGGAACTTCTCCTATAGAACACCCACTGAACGCTGGCAGAAGACCTCAAACCGCCTAAAAGGCAAGAAACTCCCCCATGTACCTGGGTAGGGCAAAAGAAAAAAGAATAAACAGAGACAAAAGAATAGGGACCTGCACCAGTGGGAGGGAGCCGTGAAGGAGGAAAGGTTCCCACACACTAGGAGCCTCTTCGCGGGCGGAGACTGCAGGTGGCGGAGGGGGGAGCTCCGAAGCCGCGGAGGAGAGCGCAGCAACAGGGTGCGGAGGGCAAAGCGGAGAGATTCCGCAGAGGATCGGTGCCGACCGGCACTCACCAGCCCGAGAGGCTTGTCTGCTCCCACGCCGGAGAGGGCGGGGGCGGGAGCTGAGGCTTGGGCTTCGGTCGGATCCCAGGGAAAGGTCTGGAGTCGGCAGAGTGAAAACAGCCTGAAGGAGTTAGTGCACCACGGCTGGCCGGGAGGGAGTCCGGTTGAAGTCTGGAGCTGCCGAAGAGGCAAGAGACCTTTTCTTCCCTCTTTGCTTCCTGGTGCGCGAGGAGAGGGGTTTAAGCGCGCAGCTTAAAGAAGCTCCAGAAATGGGCGCGGAGCTGCCGAAGAGACAAGAAACTTTTTCTTGCCTCTTTGTCTCCTGGTGCGAGAGGAGAGGGGATTAAGCGCACCGCGTAAAGGAGCTCCAGAAACGGGCGCGGAGCTACCGAAGAGACAGGAGACTTTTTCTTGCCTCTTTGCTTCCTGGGGCGCGAGGAGATTGTAAAGGAGCTCCAGAAATGGGCGCGAGCCGCGGCTGTCGGCACGGACAGTAGAGACGGGTGTGGGACGCTAGGGTTGCTGCTGCCGCCACCAAGAGGCCTATGTGCGAGCACAGGTCACTTTCCACACCGCCCCTTCCAGGAGCCTGTGCAGCCCGCCACTGCCGGATTCCCGGGATACAGGAACAGCTTCCCCGGGAGAAGGCGTGGCGTGCCTCGGGCCTGTGCAGCATCACGCTGGCCTCTGCCATCGCAGGCTCGCCCCAAATCCGTGCCCCTCCCTCCCCCCGGCCTGTGCGAGAGCTCCCGAATCAGCTGCCCCTTTAACCCCGTCCTGTCTGAGCGAAGGGCAGACGCCCTCAGACGACCTACGCGCAGAGGCAGGGCCAAGTCCAAAGCTGAACCCCAGGAACTGTGCGAACAAAGAGGAGAGGGGGAGGTCTCTCCCAGCAGCCTCATGAGCAGCGGATTAAAGCTCCACAATCAACTTGAAGTGCCCTGCATCTGTGGAAAACCTGAATAGACAGCGAAATATCCCAAGTTGAGGAGGTGGACTTTGGGAACAAGATATATACTATTATTTTCCCCATTTTTCTTTTTATGAGTGTGTATGTGTGTGCTGCTATATGAGATTTTTGACTGTATAGCTTTGCTTGCACCATTTGTCCTAGGGTTAGACCGACCCTTTTTTATTTTAATAGAAATTTTTCTTCTTAATAATTATTTTTTATTTTAATAACTATATTTTATCCTACTTTATTTTGTCTTCTCCCTTTCTTTCTTCCTTTCTTCCTTCCTTTCTTCCCTCCTCCCTTCCTTTCTTCCTTCCTTCCGCCCTTCCTTCCTTCTTTCTCCCTTTCTTCCTCCCTTCCTTCCTCCCATTCTTCCTCTCTTCCTTCCTCTCTTCCTTCCTCCCTTTCTTCCTTCCTTCCTTCCTTCATTCATTTCTTCCTTCCTTCCTTCCCACCCTCCCCCCTTCCTTCCTTTCCTTTGTATTTTTTCTCCCTTTTATTTTGAGCAGTGTGGATTAAAGGCTCTTGGCGCTCCAGCCAGATGTCAGGGCTGTGTCTCTGAGGTGGGAGAACCAACCTCAGGACACTGGTCCACAAGAGACCTCCCAGCTCCACGCAATATCAAACGGTGAAAATCTCCCAGAGATCTCCATCTCAACACCAAGACCCAGTTTCACTCAAGGACCAGCAACGAACAGTGCTGGACACCCTATGCCCAACAAAGAGCAAGACAGGTCTACAGCCCCATCCATTAGCAGAGAGGCTGCCTAAAATCATAATAAGGCTACCAACATCCCCAAACACACCACCAGATGTGGACCTGCCCACCAGAAAGACAAGATCCAGCCTCATCCACCAGAACAGAGGCACTAGTCCCTCCAACCAGGAAACCTACTCAACCCACTGAACAAACCTTAGCCACTGGAGACAGCCTCCAGAGACAACGGGAACTACAAACCTGCAGCCTGCAAAAAGGAGACCCCAAACACAGTAAGATAAGCAAAATGAGAAGACAGAAAAACACACAGCAGATGAAGGAGCAAGATAAAAACACACCAGACCTAACAAATGAAGAGGTAATAGCCAGTCTACCTGAAAAAGAATTCAGAATAATGATAGTAAAGATGATTCAAAATCTTGGAAATAGAATAGACAAATTGCAAGAAACAGTTAACAAGGACCTAGAAGAAATAAAGAGGAAGCAAGCAACGATGACCAACACAATAAATGAAATGAAAAATACTCTAGATGGGATCAATAGCAGAATAACTGAGGCAGAAGGACGGATAAGTGACCTGGAAGATAAAGTAGTGGAAATAACTACTGCAGAACAGAATAAAGAAAAAAGAATGAAAAGAACTGAGGACAGTCTCAGAGACCTCTGGGACAACATTAAATACACCAACTTTCGAATTATAGGGGTCCCAGAAGAAGAAGAGAAAAAGAAAGGGACTGAGAAAATATTTGAAGAGATTATAGTTGAAAACTTCCCTAATATAGGAAAGGAAATAGTCAATCAAGTCCAGGAAGCACAGAGAGTCCCATACAGGATAAACCCAAGGATAAACACGCCAAGACACATAATAATCAAACTGTCAAAAATTAAATACAAAGAAAACATATTAAAAGCAGCAAGGGAAAGACAACAAATACCACACAAGGGAATCCCCATAAGGTTAACATCTGATCTTTCAGCAGAAACCCTACAAGCCAGAAGGGAGTGGCAGGACATATTAAAGTGATGAAGGAAAAAATCATACAACCAAGATTACTCTACCCAGCAAGGATCTCATTCAGATTTGATGGAGAAATTAAAACATTTACAGACAAGCAAAAGCTGAGAGAGTTCAGCACCACCAAACAAGCTTTACAACAAATGCTAAAGGAACTTATCTAGGCAAGAAACACAAGAGAAGGAAAAGACCTACAAGAACAACCTGAAACAATTAAGTAAATGGTAATAGGAACATACATATCGATAATTACCTTAAATGTAAATGGATTAAATGCTCCCACCAAAAGACACACACTGGCTGAATGGATACAAAAAGAAGACCCATATATATGCTGTCTACAAGAGACCCACTTCAGACCTAGGGACACATACAGACTGAAAGTGAGGGGATGGAAAAAGATATTCCATGCAAATGGAAATCAGAAGAAAGCTGGAGTAGCAATTCTCATATCAGACAAAATAGACTTTAAAATAAAAACCATTACAAGAGACAAAGAAGTACACTACATAATGATCAAGGGATCGATCCATGAAGAAGATATAACAATAGTAAATATTTATGCACCCAACATAGGAGCACCTCAATACATAAAGCAAATACTAACAGCCATAAAAGGGGAAATCGACAGTAACACAATCATAGTAGGGGACTTTAACACCCCACTTTCACCAATGGACAGATCATCCAAAATGAAAATAAATAAGGAAACACAAGCTTTAAATGATACATTACACAAGATGGACTTAATTGATATTTATAGGACATTCCATCCAAAAACAACAGAATACACATTTTTCTCAAGTGCTCATGGAACATTCTCCAGGATAGATCATATATTGGGTCACAAATCTAGCCTTGGCAAATTTAAGAAAACTGAAATCGTATCAAGTATCTTTTCTGACCACAACGCTATGAGACTAGATATCAATTACAGGAAAAGATCTGTAAAAAGTACAAACACATGGAGGCTAAACAATACTCTACTTAATAACGAAGTGATCACTGAAGAAATAAAAAAATACTTAGAAACAAATGACAATGGAGACACGACGACCCAAAACCTATGGGATACAGCAAAAGCAGTTCTAAGAGGGAAGTTTATAGCAATACAATCATACCTTAAGAAACAGGAAACATGTTGAATAAACAACCTAACTTTGCACCTAAAGCAATTAGAGAAAGAACAAAAAAACCCCCAAATTTAGAAGAAGGAAAGAAATCATAAAGATCAGATCAGAAATAAATGAAAAAGAAATGAAGGAAACAATAGCAAAAATCAATAAAAGTAAAAGCTGGTTCTTTGAGAAGATAAATAAAGTTGATAAACCATTAGCCAGACTCATCAAGAAAAAAATGGGAGAAGACTCAAATCAATAGAATTAGAAATGAAAAAGGAGATGTAACAATGGACACTGCAGAAATACAAAAGATTATTAGAGATTACTAAAAGCAACTGTATGCCAATAAAATGGACAGCCTGGAAGAAATGGACAAATTCTTAGAAATGCACAAGCTGCCGAGACTGAACCAGGATGAAAAAGAAAATATGAACAGACCAATCACAAGCACTGAAATTGAAACTGTGATTAAAAATCTTCCAACAAACAAAAGCCCAGGACCAGATGGTTTCACAGGCAAATTCTATCAAACATTTAGAGAAGAGCTAACACCTATCCTTCTCAGACTCTTCCAAAAGATAGCAGAGGGAGGAATACTCCCAAACTCATTCTACGAGGCCACTATCACCCTGATACGAAAACCAGACAAAGACGTCACAAAGAAAGAAAACTACAGGCCAGTATCACTGATGAACATAGATGCAAAAATCCTTAACAAAATACTAGCAAACAGAATCCAACAGCACATTAAAAGGATCATACACCATGATCAAGTAGGGTTTATTCCAGGAATGCAAGGATTCTTCAATATATGCAAATCAATCAACATGATACACCATATCAACAAACTGAAGGAGAAAAACCATATGATCATCTCAATAGATGCAGAGAAAGCTTTTGACAAAATTCAACACCCATGTATGATAAAAACCCTGCAGAAAGTAGGCATAGACGGAACTTTCCTCAACATAATAAAGGCCATATATGACAAACCCACAGCCAGCATTGTTCTCAATGGTGAAAAGCTGAAACCATTTCCACTAAGATCAGGAACAAGACAAGGTTGCCCACTCTCACCACTCTTATAGTTTCGGAAGTTCTAGCCACAGCAATCAGAGAAAAATAAAATAAAATAAAAGGAATCCAAATAGGAAAAGAAGAAGTAAAGCTGTCACTGTTTGCAGATGACATGATACTATACATAGAGAATCCCAAGGATGCTACCAAAAAACTACTAGAGCTAATCAATGAATTTGGTAAAGTTGCAGGATACAAAATTAATGCACAGAAATCTCTGGCATTCTTATACACTAATGATGAAAAATCTGAGAGTGAAATGAAGAAAACACTCCCATTTACCAGTGCAACAAAAAGAATAAAATATCTAGGAATAAACCTACCTAAGGAGACAAAAGACTTGTATGCAGAAAACTATAAGACACTGATGAAAGAAATTAAAGATGATACAAATAGGTGGAGAAATATACCATGTTCTTGGATTGGAAGAATCAACATTGTGAAAATGACTCTACTACCCAAAGCAATCTACAGATTCAATGCAATCCCTATCAAACTACCACTGGCATTTTTCACAGAACTAGAACAAAAAATTTCACAATTTGTATGGAAACACAAAAGACCCCGAATAGCCAAAGCATTCTTGAGAACAAAAAATGGAGCTGGAGGAATCAGGCTCCCTGACTTCAGACTATACTACAAGGCTACAGTAATCAAGACAATATGGTACTGGCACAAAAACAGAAATTTCGATCAATGGAACAGGATAGAAAGCCCAGAGATAACCCCCACACATATGGTCACCTTATCTTTGATAAAGGAGGGAAGGATATATACAGTGGAGAAAAGACAGCCTCTTCAATAAGTGGTGCTGGGAAAACTGGACAGCTACCTGTAAAAGTATGAAATTAGAACACTCCCTAATACCACACACAAAAATAAACTCAAAATGGGTTAAAGACCTAAATGTAAGGCCAGACACTATCAACTCTTAGAGGAAAACATAGGCAGAACACTCTATGACATAAATCACAGCAAGATCCTTTTTGACCCATCTCCTAGAGAAATGGAAATAAAAACAAAAATAAACAAATGGGACCTAATGAAACTGAAAAGCTTTTGCACAGCAAAGGATACCATAAACAAGACCAAAAGACACCCCTCAGAATGGGAGAAAATATTTGCAAATGAAGCAACTGACAAAGGATTAATCTCCAAAATTTATAAGCAAGTCATGCAGCTCAATAACAAAAAAACAAACAACCCAATCCCAAAATGGGCAGAAGAACTAAATAGACATTTCTGCAAAGAAGATATACAGATTGCCAACAAACACATGAAAGAATGCTTAACATCATTAATCATTAGAGAAATGCAAATCAAAACTACAATGAGATATCATCTCACACTGGTCAGATTGGCCAACATCAAAAACTCTAGAAACAACAAATGCTGGAGAGGGTGTGGAGAAAAGGGAACACTCTTGCACTGCTGGTGGGAATGTAAATTGATACAGCCACTATGGAGAACAGTATGGACATTCCTTAAAAAACTACAAATAGAACTACCATACAACCCTGCAATCCCACTACTGGGCATATACCCTGAGAAAACCATAATTCAAAAAGAGTCATGTACCAAAATGTTTATTGCAGCTCTATTTACGATAGCCAGGACATGGAAGCAACCTAAGTGTCCATCAACAGATGAATGGATAAAGAAGATGTGGCACATATATACAATGGAATATTACTCAGCCATAAAAAGAAATGAAACTGAGTTATTTGTAATGAGGTGGATAGACCTGGAGTCTGTCATACAGAGTGAAGTAAGTCAGAAGGAGAAAAACAGGTACCATATGCTAACACATATATATGGAATCTAAGAAATAAAATGTCACGAAGAGACTAGGGGTAGGATGGGAATAAAACACAGACCTACTAGAGTATGGACTTGAGGATATGGGGAGGGGGAAGGGTAAGTTGTGACAAAGTGAGAGAGTGGCATGGACATGTATACACTACCAAATGTAAAATAGATAGCTAGTGGGAAGCAGCCGCATAGCACAGGGAGATCAGCTCGGTGCTTTGTGACCACCTAGAGGGGTGGGATAGGGAGGGTGGGAGGGAGGGTGATGCAAGAGGGAAGAGATATGGGAACATATGTATATGTATAACTGATTCACTTTGTTGTAAAGAGAAACTAACACACTATTGTAAAACAGTTATCCTCCAATAAGGATGTTAAAAAAAAATAAAAAATAAAAAAAAATAAAATGAAAAGCAAGTCTTTCTTCCTGCCTCCCACTCCCAATTCCATTCCCCATAGACGACAATTTTTTATACAATTTCTGGCTTTAGTTTTTCTAGAGATTACCTTCGTTATCCCCTTAATAACAAGGATTATCTAGATTCTAGGTTATCTTCTCGAGGTTATCTATATAAACACATAATATTACTGATAGCACTACACCTCTATTTCTTTTATTGATTGTTGTCTGTAGCAGAAAATATGAGAAATTAGCTCATGTTTTCTGCACCTTCCCCTCCCCATTCAGTCTTTGTTATATTTTTATTTTAGTAGGTTTACTTGAAAATTTTAAGTAATCTGCTTAAACGTCTCATTCTTTAATTTACTTTCCCTAACTCCTTGCTATAAATATGAAAAATATTAGTACTTCTGTAGCTCATTCTACTTCTGCAAAACTCAGTCAGATATACCATTATTTTACTGTCAGGGTCTATAGAATTTGCATCTTATTCTCTAAGACAAATTTTTTCACTTTGTCTATATGTTGATTCTGAAAACTGAAAACCAATAGAAAGCATTTCCATTATCATTCATTACAGAATGATGTTTCATGATTGGATTTAGAGAAAGAAATCTAATCTACAAAACTGAACCTTGTAAATAAATATTCCAAGAGCATGGGTCAAAAGGATTCTCAGTGATTACTTGGCTGCTTCTCAAAGCCTTTGACTAGGAGGCAATATCTGAAGAAATAATGAAGTTATATTTTCCAGAATTTTTTTTAAAGGTGAAATACTTCAGAAAGTGAAAAGGTCCTTAAAGTGTCAAAGAGAAGAAACAGGGAAAATCCACCTTGAGATACACCAGAGTGATGTTTATGAGCATCAAAGACAAAGAGAACATTCTAAAAGCTTACAAAGAGTGGCTTCCCTGGTGGTGCAGTAATTAAGAATCTGCCTGCCAATGCAGGGGACACAGGTTCAAGCCCTGGTCCAGGAAGATCCCACATGCCTCAGAGCAACTAAGTCCGTGCACCACAACTACCGAGTCTGAGCTGTAGAGCTCGCGAGTCACAACTACTGAGCCCATGCTCCACAACAAGAGAAGCCACCACAATGAGAAGCCCGCGCACCACGACGAAGAGTAGCCTCTGCTCGCTGCAACTAGACAAAACCTGCATGCAGCAACAAAGACCCAATGCAGCCCCAAAATAAATAAATTAATTAATTTTTACAAAATAAAGGTTACAAAGAGAAAGAACAGAGAATATACAAAGGAATAAGAATTAGACTGACTTCAGATTTTTCAGTAGCAACACTGTATGAAAGAAGACCATGGAGAAAAGTCTCCAAAGTATTAAAGAACAAGAATTTAGAATCTAGAGTTTTCTATGTAGCCGTTAAAATGTGAAGGCATGATAAGGTATTCTCAGATCTATAAGACCTCGGAAGCTTTGCTGCAATAGAATTTTTCTTGAATTCTCAATTATTACCACAATGGCTGATGCAAGGTAGGCACTTAATTAATACACAATAAAGAAAGGAAGGAACAGTGGGAGGGAGGACAAAAGGAAATGAGAGAGGAAGAAAGAAAGAAAATTCAAAAGTAAACTCGGTACTGAGTTTTATGAAAACACAGACACTATGTCCTATGTAGTTGAACAGTATTTGCTACATAAAGACCTACATTAAAAACAATTTTGGGGCTTCCCTGGTGGCACAGTGGTTGAGAATCCGCCTGCTGATGCAGGGGACACGGGTTCGTGCCCCGGTCCGGGAAGATCCCACATGCCGTGGAGTGGCTAGGCTCATGAGCCATGGCCGCTGAGCCTATGCGTCCGGAGCCTGTTCTCCGCAACGGGAGAGGCCACAACAGTGAGAGGCCCGCGTACCGCAAAAAAAAAAAAACAACAAAAAAAAACAATTTTGGATACTTAAATAAGAGGAGAGAAATTCAAAAGATGTTGCGAGAGAAATTTGAAATAAAGGTGATAAAATATTTTGGTAAAATTTACTGTTGCCTTTAAAAAATCACTGAAACTAATTATTCAGCCTTGGACAAAACCTATGCTACACACAAGTGAAGCTTGAGGACGTTATGCTAAGTGAATTAAGCCAGTCACAGAAGGACAAATACAGCATGAATCCACTTATGTCAGGTATCTAAAATTGTTAAATTCTTAGAAAGTATCAATAGAATTGTGGTGCCAGGAGCTGGGGGAAGGGAGAAAGGGGATTGTTGTTCGATGGGAATAGAGTTTCAGTTTTGCAAGATAAAAATTTTTCTAGAGGTCGCTTGTTCAACAACATGCATACAGATAACAATAGTACACTGTACATCTAAAAATGGTAAAAAAGTAAATTTTATGTTATGTATTTTTTACCACAATTAAAAAATAGCTGAAACTAGAGCTTTTGTCTCTGCAATTCACTGGCAACATAGAATAGCTGTCTTTCGAGTTCCTTAGGGAAGACATATTAGCTATCAGGTTTTTAAATAACTAACACTTTTTCTCCTATCTTCTGCTGGGTATTGATTCCACTTTCCTCACCATTTTCACTTCTGTGACCGTGAGCCTAAACTAAGCCAGTGAGACTCCCTTTCTCAGTGTTATGGACTGAATTGTGTCCCCTGTTTCCACCACCACCAAGTTCATATGTTGAAGCCCTAACTGCCAGTTCCTCAGAATGATTCTATGTGGAAACAGGGTCTTTAAAGAGGTAATTAAGTTAAAATGAGACCATGAGGATGGGATCCTAATCCAATATGACTGGTGCTCTTATAAAAGAAAGATACTCGGGGCTTCCCTGGTGGCGCAGTGGTTGAGAGTCCGCCTGCCAATGCAGGGGACGCGGGTTTGTGCCCCCGTCCGGGAGGATCCCACGTGCCGCGGAGCTGCTGGGCCCGTGGGTCGTGGCCGCTGAGCCTGCACGTCCGGAGCCTGTGCTCCGCAACGGGAGAGGCCACGGCAGTGAGAGGCCCGCGTACCGCAAATAAATAAATAAATAAATAAAAAGATACTCCAGGGGGGCACATGCACAGAGAAAAGGCCATGTGCGGACACAGCCAGAAGGTGGCTACTCGTAAGCCAAGGGGAGAGGCCTCAGGAGAAACTAAACCTGTCGACACCTTGATCTTGGACTTCTAGCCTCCAGAATACTGAGAAAATAAATTTCTTCTGTTTAAGCCACCCAGCCTGTAGTATTTTGTTATGACAGCCCTAGTAAACGAATATACTCAGAAACCTTATTTTGAACAGAGCCACCAAAGACTAAAGTTAGTTGGTGTGATAGAGCAGCTAACATTCTGGGGCAGGGGTGGGAGGTAGAGGGAAAGATAATACACACAAATAAAACTCAGTGTCAAGAAGCAATCAGTCCATGACTTCCCTGGTGGCACAGTGGTTGGGAATCCGCCTGCCAATGTGGTCCGGGAAGATCCCACATGCCGGAGCAACTAAGCTCGTGGGCCACAGCTACTGAGCCTACATGCCACAACTACTGAAGCCCGTGCACCTAGAGCCTGTGCTCCGCAACAAGAGAGGCCACCACAATGAGAAGCCTGTGCACTGCAATGAAGAGTAGGCCCCGCTCGGCGCAACTAGAGAAAGCCTGTGTACACCAATGAAGACCCAACGCAGCCAAAAATAAATAAAGTTCAAAGATATAAAATAAATAAATAAATAAAAGAAGCAATCAGTCCTGTGAAAAAAATTACATGAGAATAAGGGAATATAGTGATGGAGGATGAGGGCCTATTTTAAGGTAGTTAGGGAGAAAATATTGAGAATTTTTGTTCATTACATGTTTTTCTACAAAGTCTCAAAGGAAAAAATTCTCTCTAGTATCAGCAAGAGTTTTCTGTACCTTTAGGAGCAACTGGTTCATTGTCACCATGTTAAAACCACAACACTTGTAACTGTTCACATTACCCATGTAACGTTTGTGATTTACCCTTATCACAGGGTTACCAACAAAGGCAAGACAACTGGACGGACAGCTGACAACAGCAACAACGGAAGACAGAAAACATACAGAAAATATTTTCAAAGTGATGAGAGAAGATACCATCATGAGATTGTCTGAAGTCATATTTTAAATGTAAACCACCTGGGTCTAATAGCAGGTGTGTCCTTGTTATGGAGATGGTTACATCGGTTTACTGATGTTGAACATTTGAATCAGGATAATAGCTGATAAAAATATCATCTGCCTACAATACACATACAATCTCTAATCCTCAAAACAACCCTAAAAATAGACATTATTACCTCTGTTTTATAAAACAGAACCAGAGACTCAGGGAAGTTAAATTACATAAAATCATACAACTAATCAAAACATCCACTGTTACATTTCATAGCCCATATTCTATACATTAAATCATTGGCCTTTCCAAATTTGCTCTAAATTTATGTTCATCAAGCAAACTTCATAATATTTATCCTTATATAAATTTTCTCTTCAGGGAAAAAATTGCATACTGATTATTCATAAAATTCATGTCAGAAATATATTTGAAATATTAGGGAATTTACATAAATTTTATTTACACAAATCTTTAGAAGCATGTCTATGATCAAAATCTTTACAAGCATGTCTATGATAAAATGTATTTATATTTACAGAGGTAAATCTTACAAAGCCCATTTTTTCTAATTATATTCGTAACCTACCATCTTTAATAGATAAAGTACTAACCTATCATCAGAAGGACATGAAGACTGGGATTTTTCTCAGTAGAAATGAAATGTTAGTACTACTCTAACTTGCTTTCTTACTTGATTTTATTTATGCCTCTTCCACCCCCCAGTTGCAAGATGGTCATGATTAAGTGTTTAACTCAGCCATAGAACATTCTGACCCAAAAAGAAATCAAATTCATGTCCTTGGCCTTATTAGAACGCTTTCACGAATCATCGTTATCCAAATTTATGTTTTAAAAATTCCAATAATAATTATCGTCTGTAGAATCCTTTTGGTAATTAATCATGTACCTCTTTGTGACAAACCTATTGTTCTCTTGAACTGCTACTTAACTATTCCGTTATTTATCTTTATCTTATCTACAGTCCCTCTTTTATACTGTCACAAAATTATCTTCCTAAAGCACAGACATTATGGTCATGTTATTGCCCTGCTCAAAAACTATGAAAGGCACATTCTCAGGATTCCCTCTGGCTTTCAAGCCGCTTGCTTCTACTGGATTGGTGCATTTTACAGACGATGACACTGTTCTACCTGTACTTTCTGTTCTTCCCCACAGGGCAGAGTAATGGACCCCCCAAAATGTCCACATACTAATTCCCAGAACCTGTGAATATATTAGTTTGCGTGGCAAAAGGGACTTTGCAATTGTGATTAAGGATCTTTGTGAGTGAGTGAGTGAGTGAGTGAGTGTGTGTGTGTGTGTGTGTGTGTGTAAGAGAGAGAGAGAGAGAGAGAGAGAGAGAGAGAGAGAGAGAGAGAGAGAGAGAGAGAGGTTAAGAATCTTGAGATGGGGACCTCTCTGGCGGTCCAGTGCTTAAGACTCCATGCTCCCTATGCATGCACCCAGGCAAGGGTTTGATCCCTGGTCGGGGAACTAAGATCCTGCATGCCACATGGTGTGGCCAAAAAAAAAGAAGAAGAAAGGAAAGAAAAGAAAATCAAAGCATCATATAAGAAATTTTTTAAAAAAGAGAGAATCTTGAGATGGAGAGATAGACCTGAATTATGTAGGTGGGGCCAATGTGGTCACAAGAGTCCTTATAATGGAAAGAGGACAAGAGAGTCAGAGTCAGAGAAGAGGTGACAACACAAGCCAAGATCAGAGAGAGAAATTTGAAGATGTGATGCTGTTATCTTGGAAGGGGGAGGAAAGGGCCACGAGCTAAAGAATATGGGAAGCCTCTACAACCTGGAAATGATGGAACAGATTTTCCCCTAGAGCCTCCAGAAGAAACCAGCCCTATTGATACCTTTGTTTTAGCCCTATAGGGCCCATTTTTGGACTTCTGACCTCCAGAACTATAAGATAATAAATTTGTGTTATTTTAAGCCACTAAACTTACATTAATCTGTCATAGCAGCAATAAGAAACTAATACAGACCCAGTTGAGGAAATCAGTCCCTTCTCTCAACTTGTAAAACAGGACTCCCAGAACTTTACTGCAGATTTGGGGAGCCTGAGCAGGGAGTTCACATTTCAGAATAAGGAATATTAGACATCTCTGCTATTTAAATACTCACCTATAATATTTTGTCTCCCTCTCTGTTGTACTCTTCCTCATTTTCTCAAATTATTGTATATCATAAATAGAAGTTAAGCTTTCCCCTCTGTTTTACTCCTGATAATCCATGCCCTTAGGATCTCATTTTCCAGGTCAAGTGATTTTTATCTAAGCATTTCCTCAGTAAATTCAAAAGGAACTCTGATACCAGCTGTTACTATAACTGTACAAACTACATGAGACAGAAATCTTATATATATTATTTTTACCTCTCCAGGTCCTTTCTTATGGTAGATGTTCAGCATGTTTTTCTTTAAATTTACTTGTTCAGAAGTGCTATTATCTGAATTCAGCATATAAGTTTTATCCACATACATAGTTAGATAACCTTCTGATGAAAGCTCCTGGAATTGCCTTTGAATTTTCTGTCAGGAAGAGGTCAATAGATCTAAACTTAGCAGGACATTACTTTATTTGCTTTCCTTTAGTGCTGATAGTTTACATAGAATTATACGCAACCTCTCCAAACACTCTCTGTGACTAATGGTATATATTTTTGAAATGTTTGCCCATAATTTTTTTCTCTGCTCTGTTTTCCTCATAACCTGAAACAAACAGAGGTCTCTGAATTAGAATTATGAGCATGACTTACGGTTTTTTTCAGAGAAAGAGATATACCTGAGACCAAGAGATTTATATTAGACTATACTAACCAATAGGTCTAGCAACACAGACGGTTAGAAAGCCAGCAACAAGGCAGGTGGTCAAAAGTCAAGCACAAATACTGACAAAAAAGTACAAGGAATACTACAGGATACTATTATTAAGCCCATTTCTTGTCCCTATTTCCTAACTTCGTAGAAAGCTAATAGCAAAATCATTGAATGTGGCCAATATGAGGCAAGTCTAGGCTGCCTGGAGTTTTTATCTTTTGTATTTACAAGAAAAGTGTCTGATTGGTTTGATAGGAAGGAGCCAAAAAATGTTATGTGTACTAGTCTATAAAGGAGTTTATTTTATAAACAGCATTCTCCAACTCAAGGTAAGGAAACTACAGCACATAAGCCAAAGTCTGCATTTGATTTTATATTACCTGAGTGGGAACATATTATATCCAAAGAAGGTTTTCTGGTATTTGACGCTAGCATACCCCATTCAGAATGGAGTTTTATTTTTGAGATTTAAAGATCAGAACAGTTGAAGCATGACTAATAGTGGTTAATTAGATACTCACAATTTCAAAGGGCAGGGATATTTGATCATTTACTTAAAATCCTATATTTCAGGTAAATAGTAGAATGTGACAGAAAATTATTTATTTCCAATTCACTTCCACCATGGGAAACTAAAATTACTTATAAAGGGCATCAGTCTTTTAAAGTCCTTCCTTGAAAAACTGAAGTCTCAACTCCCCACCAATTCCTCACATCTAAGTTCAATGGACACAATATAGAAACATGAGATTATTATTAAAATAAAAGGAAAGCCAATAACACAGATAATATTCAACAGACATATGACAGTAGATCAAATGCTTGCAAATGAGCAAGCAAATCTCAGTGTCACACATCGTTTTGTGTGAAAATATGCTAAACAGCATGTCCCAACCTCAATTACACGGCCCTCCCCTCGCACTCTCCGCTGAAGTAATCATTCTCCTGTGACTGCTAACAACCTTCTTTGGCATAAGCTGCTTTCAAAAGGTTTTGTTGTTTGTTTTGTTTTGTTTTGAATTGTCTTCTTTCTTACTGACTTCTATGTTTACCCCTGCTGGAGAAGCAGATATCACCAAGTGTAATTCCAAGTATATTGCTGAGGAGTATTCTACTGTAAGATATTCCATAATTTATTTAGTCATTCATTCACCTTTCAATAGGCATTTGAGCAGTATCCAAGTTTTAGCTATTGTGAATAATATTGCTATGAACACTTGTGTACATGTCTTTGTGTGGAAACCTGTTTTAATTTCTTTTGGTAAATTCCGAGAAATGAAATTATTGGATCATACAGAAAGTACTTTCTTCAGAACTGGCAAGCTGTCGTTAAAAGTGGTTGTACCATTTTTATATACCCGGGAACAGTGTATGAGAATTCCATTTTCTAAACAGCTTCACCAAAAGGTGGGCAAGTCTGGTAGGGTTGGTTGGCCCCCAGTCTGGTTGGTTGCCAGGTCCCGCCTTGTATGGATGCTGCTGGCTGCTGTTTACTGGGGCCTGGTCATGAGGTTGCTGGTCGCTGGCTCACTGGTGGACAGAATCAGGGTCCTGAAGACTCTGGGGCTGTTGCTTACTCACTGGCGGGTGAAGACAGATCTTGGGGTTAGTGCTGGACTACTGGCAGCAGAGCTGGTTCCTGGAGTCTAGCTGCAGGACCCAGTAATCCCAGAGCTCATCTCAGATCGTTAGTGGGAAGGGGCTGGTTCCTGACACAGTTGGGTATTAGGTCGGGAGTGTCCCGAAGATTGCATTGGTCTAGTGGGCAGGGCCAGGGCCCTGCTGGCCCCAGGGTAGGGTCTGGCCTGCGTCTGGTGTCTGCCCTCTGGTGGTGAGGCTGGTCTGGAGGCTTGTGGAGGCTTCCTGGTGTGAAGGGCCAGTGCCTGCCCACTGGTGGGTGGAGCTGGGTCTTAGCCCTCTGGTGGGCAGGGCTGTGTCTAGGGGCGTTTCCAGAGGTGGCTGTGGGCTCTTTAGTCTTTAGGCAGCCAGTCTGCTGATGGGTGGGGTTATGTCCCCCAACCCCCACCCCCAGTTAGTTGTCTGGCCTGAGACATCCCAGCACTGGCACCTCTAGGCTGTTGGGTACGGCCAGGTCTTGGTGCTAATAAGCCACCAGTGACAGCAGTGTTCACATGGCAGAGTGTTTTTCCCTATGAAATGTTTATTGTTCTTTTAGGCTATAATTTGTTACACAGCAAGACATAACTAATATAATGGAGTGCATTCCTTTCACTCACATTTCATTTAGTTACTTTGACCACATATAACCAAAAGAGTCAGGGAGAACAGCTTTTGGTGGAGAGCTGGCATTCTCTGCAAAACACATTCTAGTGTCTGGACATTATTTGACCTGTGCTTCAGTTTCTCCAACTATATTGTGAAAATGGAAACCCAAATTTTAGTGACAATTAGCTATTTCTGCCATAGCTGACTTGCATTAAATGCACGCACTTGAACCAAAGAATGGAAGCCAAGACACTGGACTAACAGCTACTAATATGACAGCTGTCATGGTATACAACTGGAGACAAAGGGAGTAGTTCTCAGAAGATCCATGTACGGGAGCACTAGGAAGACAATTGCATAGATACACACTACATTTCTCAATAAATACCTTCAGAATGAATTAATTAAATTGGACTTCTCTACAAAATAATGTTTAAAATATAAGACCATTAATGGACATGAGATAGACATATATATCATGACATGGAAAGAGCTCTGTGGTATACTGTTAAGTGATAAAAGCAGATTATAGAATAGTCTGTATAAAATGACCCCACTTATAAAAGCAAACAAATGAATATGAATAAATATATATGCATGAAACAGCCTTGGAAAAAAATGTAACTCAAACTGTTAGCAATTGTTGCCCCTAAGGACATTCACTTTCTTTTTACTGTTTGCTATTGTTTGAATTTTTCTACTATTTTATACTCACTGCATTATTTAAATTGTTTACAATAAATAACTATTACTTTTATAGGGATATGTAGTAATATAAAGCAAAAAGGGCAAAAAAAATAAATATATTCTTTGGGGAAAAAATATCTTTCTCTCTAAAATGCTTCACAAATCTGCCTTTTTCTCTCCATTGCATGCTACTTCTTTAGTTTAGTCTTTACTGTTTATTAACTAAACCAGGATTCAGCAAACGTTTCCTGTTACGGGCCATATAGTAAATACTTTGGCATGCAGACTATATGTTCTCATTCACATCTATTCAGTTCTGTTGTAATAGCTTGAAAGCAGCTGAAAATGATACCTAAACTAGTGAGTGTGGCTGTGTTCCAATAAAACTTTATTTACTAAAACAATTGGTGGGCTAGCCCATGGGCTATAGTTTGATGACCACTCACTTAGACTTCTTCAAATTACATCTCTGACTCTAATCCTCCCCTCCTCCCTCTCCCATATCTTACACTGTTCCTACATATGTCACATAATTTCTTCACATCCCATGTTTTTACTTAAGTCTCATCTGTCTGGAAAATTCTTAGATTTCTGGTGACATCTAGATCATTTTTTAAGACCCAAAGTGCCTTCATGACCCTGGTAAATAAAATTGACTATTTTCCTTCCATGCTTCCACAGTCTTTGTACATACCTTGATTGACACCTTGTATTGTGATGATTTCCCTATATGCCTCTCAGTCAGACACAGGAAGGCTGAGACTATGCTTCTGAATTCCTGGAACCTAACAAAAGACAGAGCAGAGAACAGGGATTCAGAAATGTTTGCTGAGTGAATAAAGACACAGAGAGAGGTATCTCTCTGGCCTTTTAGACTTTCAAATTAGGTGCAGAAAATTCCTCCTTCCAGCAGTCCTTTTTCCCTCCACAATCAGAGCAATCAATACCTGTCAGCTTGGATCTTTCTTTCCTTCCTTTCTATATCTCTGTATGCTTTAATGCCCAGAGCAAATAAAACCATATAGATAATATCAACTCTTTGAATCTAATTTGTCATCTGATCCCAAACAATACACTAAGCACTTACAAGTTACATCATTCAGGGGGATGGCTCATATTTGCCTTCTAGTCCAATTTATAAGGATTTTCCCCCAACCCAGGTTCACCAGATGGTGAGCCACTTGACAATGGGGAGTATATTTCTGAAAAGCTGAAAAATATTTAGTGCATAAATGAATGTCTCCCTAGGTCACAGCCTGCCAAGTTCAGAATGGGCCCCAGGTATGCTTAGGACCTTTTCACAGGGCTTGTACATAGGAAAAATATTACTTATATGCAATAAACTATCAAAAAGCCCATTACATTATTTAGCTTAATCCTCCCTCAGCCCTTCAAATGGCAATTATCCCCAATTTGCTGATGAGGAAACTGAGGCTCATGGTTGTTAATTATCTAGCCCACTGTCATAGTGAACAAGGAGGGAGTCCTTCAGATTTTAAATCCTGTGTCCTTTTCTCATATGTGACTTACTCTCCTCTTCCCTTGATTCTTAACACTTGGATGATAACCTTTTACATATCATTTAAAATGAGTTATTAAACTGTCCTGTCCAGTACTAGAGCTTTTGCAGTTGACTTTCTGCTTAATAATATGGTTAATTATGCAAACTATTGTTAAAAGGGGTTCCAAAAGTTTGCCTGTTGAATAGTTTTTAAATGTTTAAAACAGATAATTAACATGGTTTTAAGCACCACTCTATACTGAGCTTTGTTGAGCTGTCCCTAGGTTTTGGCGGGCAGTGAGATGGACTAGACTGAGATGACCCACATCTGAAGACTCAATAAATATCCATCCACAGGCAAGGTAGGTGAGCTGCTAGACGTGAGCAGCCTGAAATGGTCAGGAAAGGTTAATGTCAGTTATAGTACTGGAAAATTCAACAATAGATGGGAACTCCAGTACATGTACAGAATATAATAACAAAAGATCCAGAGATCTACCCATCATCCAAAAGATCCTGAAGCTAATAATAGAAATCTACTCTTATGGTTAGAACTGAATCAACAAAAAACCGGGAAGAAGCCCAGCCCCATAGGAGCTAGCATACCTGTCTTAGGACACAAGGCTGAGACTCATGCACAAGGGAACCAGACAACACATCAGGGGCAAGAAAGAGGCTGCAAAGTTAAAGTGACAGCAGCTGACTTGACTTAGGGCCTTCCCATTCTCTCTTCCCAAAAGGCAGAAATGTACCAAGCAGTTATATAGGTTGAATTCTATAGGTGATGGAGACAATCTTCCAGCGAAGAAGAGAAAGGAAAAACAAGCAGAGATTACAGTGCACCCATCTCCACTTCACTCTTGTCTGCCTCCCTTTATTCCTTTCTCCTCAATGTTCAAAGGTTTTAAGTAACCAAAGTATACTTTGGAGTATTTGTCTTAATTATTAAGTAATGTTTATTTTTCTCATTCTGAATTTTTAAAATAATTGAATATTTTGTATTTCACTATGAAAAAAATATAATATCCAATTGATTTTTCCCCCTTTGTGTCAACAGCCCTCTGTAGAATCCCTAACCTTGCTTTAACCAACTCTTTATTCACCAAATTGAAAATTGCAATTAATTCAAACTGCACAGATTAACGTTTTTAAAAAATCTCCACCCTGGGAATTCCCTGGTGGTCCAGTGGTTAGGACCACTGGGAAGCAGACCCCTGCTTCCACTTCAGGGGGTGCAGGTTCGATCCCTGGTCAGGGAACTAAGATCCCACATGCCGTGTGGCACGGCCAATAAAATAAAATAAAATAAAATTAAAAATCGTTACACTACAAAAAAATTAAGGGTATACATGCCTCTTAAATATTCACAAATGATGAAAGGGTTAATTATTGTGCATTCCCTTGATGAAATATTATGCACTGAGTGAAATGATATTTTAGAATGCCAAGAAACCAAGTACACAAATGCTTATATTTAAAAAATTAAAATCTGAATCCATAACTACAACTAGATAAAAGTTTTATACGTGGGCAAAAAATGATAAGATAATACTTAAAAAACAAAAGTGTGGTTTTATAGAGAGGCAGAAAGAAAGACTAATAATGAATTATATTTTATTTTTTGGTGTTATAATGTTGTTTGGGCAATTAATTGTATTTCTTAAAATGAAATGTATATCCCTCACCTATTTTTTTTTATATTTAACTTTTAATTAATTGAGATGAGTTCATGAGCTTACATAACATATAGTTTCACAGAACCACTGCCCTAAAAATGCTCAGCTGTTCCATTGCGATACATCTAAAACAAAGCAATTCAAAGAATCTGGTCTCTTTGGGAAATGGAGCTGTAACTTTATGTATCTAAAAAAAAAAAAAAGTCTTTCCATGCTAGACATAATAAAGGAAGGTGTCATTCAACACAGCTTAGAATAGAGTGTCATTCAACACAGCTTAGAATAGAGTGTGTTCCAGGGAAATCTCTATCTGTGACCTCCTAATCACCTCCATCCCCTAACTCTATCCCTCCCCATCCTCCTGCAACTTTCATTTGTGATTTGAAATTTTTCTCTAATCCTCAGTGTTCTCACACAGAACGCTAAAAGATTTTGCCCGTCTGCTTTTTGATATGCCATTTTTGGTTTCTAATTTGAATGCACTTAAATCCTGCACAAAATTAAATTCTGATTATGCATTCACTTACCTTTTATTCCTTAAATGTAGTTTTCCTTCCCCTGAGTTCATAGTGGCAGGCTGATAAAGGCCTGCTTACATGGGCAATTTTATTAAATTAATACACATTCAGTGGAAACATTCAGATATGATTATTTTACTATTCATAATACATAATTTGTTTCCTTTGAGAAATCATTTATTCTTCCAACAAATAACTTCAATAAAATACAATAACATAAGATTGAATACATGGATAGACCTTTTTCATTGTGAGGAAATATTAAAAATATGGTCTTTTCCCAAAAGAACTTCTTAAATATCAGTGCTAAAAAGATGAAGTAAAATGAATTTTTATAATAGTATTAAAATTTGTGGCAGCTTAAATGAAAGAAGATTCTAATATGAAAATGGTTATTTTTTGTTTATATCTTCAGATTTATTGCCAGTATATTGTTTTGGCTGCTAGCTGTGACCTAGTTTTCATTTGCTTATATTTTTTATTTGCTTTAAAAATCTTACGGAAAAATAAAAAATACCGAAAGTTTCTTTTAAATAACATCGAAGATTTTTATATCAACCATACTACAAAACAACCTGAGTATTAATGAATATAAATTTGGAGTGGTGATTCTGAGGCAGGAACTTGCTTAGAATATTCAACAATAGCAAGGGGGCAGGATGACTGAAGCAAAGAGAAGGAAGAAGAGGGTGAATGTAGAAGGTAACATCAAAAAGGTAACTAAAGGGCAAGACACTGGGCCATCGAGGTCTTTAGATATTATACATGCAGTGGGAAACCACTGCATTGAACAGCATAGTGACATGACCTTCTTTCACTTTGAATGACTTTGACTGTGAAAAGTCAAAGGCTCACTCAGGCTGCTGTGTGGTGGGTAGACTGTGGAATGAGCAAGAGTAGAATTAGGGTAATGAGGACGGTGGCTTCGAGGTAGCTTGTTTTTGTACTGGGTGGTAAGGTGTGATTAGATTTTGGAGATACAGAAACCTACAGATATACCCATTGCCAGGTTCACCTGTTGCTAATATTATATCCCATGTGCTTTATCATTTCTCTCTCTTTCTCTCTCTCTCTCTCTCTCTCTGTGTGTGTCTCTCTCAGTCACTCTCTCTTTCTCCCAGGCCTCATTCAAATAGTTCCTCTGAACTATTTGACAGTAAGTTATATTCATCATATATCATGGCCCTTTACTTCTAAATTCTTCCATGTGCATTTCACAAATTCAACTTCAGTAAATTTAACATTGACACAGTATCTAATTTTATCTAATTTACCATTTGTATTCCAATCTTGTAAGTTGACTTAGTAATGTCCTTTATAGCACTGTTCCCTTCGAGTACAGGATCCAGTATTACCTTTAGTTGTCATGTCTCTTTAGGCTCCTTTAATACGGAACATTTCAGCAAACTCTGTCTCTTATGAATATATAACGTAGAGCCAAATGACAGGACTGAACATTTATACAGATGGATTTGATGTGGGCTTTGAGGAAGCTGAGGATGACCCCAAAATTTTTAGCTTGAAAAACTGAATAAATGTCATTTATTGTGATAACCAATACAACAAAGATGGAGGGGGGCAGATGGTAGGAATAGAAACCACTAAGGAGGTGCCTCTTTGTGAAAGAGACTTATAGTTCTCACTAATGTCTTATTCTCCTCTCCTGGACACACTGCAGGATTTTACTTCCCCACCACCTTACACCTACCTGGGGCTACATGATCAGTTCTAACAGGTTATGTAAAACATTAATAAACAGAAACCACAATTAGAGTTGGAACTCTCACGCCCTGTGATATAGCAGAGCCCAACAGGAAGAAGAAAGACCTCTCTCCTTTTCTAGCAAGGATTTAGCCAATGAAAGGTCAAACTCTGTTTACTGTATCCCTCCCAACTTGCTTTTCCTCTATATAAAAGCGTCCTCCTTCCCTTGCCGTGTATCCGGGAACTTGCTCATGGCTCTCTGTGGTTGCAGACCTTGAACTGCAATTCTCTGCTAATCCCGAATAAACCCATTTTGCTGGAGAAATATCTGGCAGCCTATTTGTTCCGGGTCAACAGTTGTAAACTGAAGTGATAGTATCACACCCCACGTGAAGCATTCTGTTCTCCTGTCTCACTGCTCAAGGAGGCTGCATGTTTCAAGTGGTGCAGCTGTAGGATGGTGGAGGCTCCATCATGCTGGATTATTGAGTTGTCACATGAAGAACATCTGCCCTGGAGAATTGCCCAGACACACAGTAGACTTTGTATGAGCAAATAAACATTTTTTATGTTAATCCACTGCAATTTGGGGGTTGACTGCTACCTCGCCTGTCATGACTAAGTCACTATTAGACACGCAAGTGAAAATGGTAAATAGACATTTGGAGGTAAGATTTTGGAGTTGGGATCGGGTCAGGTCTAGGAAAGTGTGGGAACCACCCACATGCAAATGATGGTTAGAGGCATGAGATTCCCCCATCTAGAGAGTGTAGGCATGGAAAATTGATTAATAGGTGATTGACTGATTGACAAATACATACAGACATGATGGCCTAGCCCTCTACCACCTGCCATAAATGATCATTCCAGGAAAGAGCATCTGACCAAAGTCAGCCACTCAAAGTCATTTTGCAGGATTTTTCAAACTAGAACTAAGAGAATCAGTCTCTCTTATGTGGTGGGAGTCAGAGACCACAGTCTATGAGGGTCAAGAAGTTATGCTCCAAGCCATGTGTATGAAACTAGAAACAGTGGGTGAGAGGAAAGTAGAAGCAGAGAGAAAAGAAGAAATAAGAGGGCGTCCCAACACCATTCAGTTCCCTAGTTCTCATTGTTCTTGAGGCCATTTCCTTCATGTCTATTGGATGGTTTGGTCATTCAACAAAACCATTAATTACAAGAACCAGTAATTCCCATATTCTCCTAATATAGTTTGAATTAGATTTCCATGACCTAAAGCCCAAAGAATTCTGGATAGTAAATGAACGTTACCAAGTTAATAAAATATAAACTTCTAACTTAAAAAAGTCATGATTGGCTTCTCCTGTTTTTACACAGAGCTCTAAGTGAAAGTCATCATTTACTTCCTATCCCTTCCCCCATTTAAGATCCTATTCCAGTTATCTATTGATGCATAAGAAACCAACACTTAGTGGTTTAAAGTGACAGTCAATCTGCAATTTGGGCAGGGTTCTGTGGGGAAGGCTCATCTCTGCTCCACATGGTGTCAGCTGGAAGACCTGGGCAAGAATATTTGAGTACAAAGTGAGCACTGGCCATGCCTGGGGTGGGTGGGGGGATGTGAGTAGGTGTAACCTCCCAGGTATGGCAACTCCACTTAAGTGGGGGCTGTTCTCCAAAGGCTGCAGTTGTGAGTGCTTAGCATCCAAAACTCACAGTAGCTGGGATGGATATACCCACCCAAGAAAGAAGTTCTGAGCAGGGCAACAGCATGTTCCCTACACATCTTCTCTTGAATGTTGTACTAGAAGTTGTATGTATCAACCTGATATCTAGGCATAAACTGAGAAGAAAATTTGACTAGCCCTTAACTAGATACAGAGTGAATAGCAAGTCTTACCATTGTCTGTTGAGTAGAACTCTCCTTGTTTGAAGATGAAGGTAAAAAAAATCAACATAGTATCTATGAGAGGGACTTCAAGAAATTAACAAAAAAAACCCATTAAATTCAACAAAAGTGGATCAGTGGGACTTCCCTGGTGGTGCAGTGGTTAAGAATCCGCCTGCCAGTGCAGGGGAAACGGGTTCAAGCCCTGGTCCAGGCAGATCCCATATGCCGTGGGGCAACTAAGCCCGTGCACCACAACTACTGAGCCTGCGCTCTACAGCCCGTGAGCCACAACTACTGGAGCCCACGCGCCTCGAGCCTGTGCTCCACAGCAAGAGAAGCCACCGCAATGAGAAGCCTGCGCACTGCAACGGAGAGTAGCCCCAGCTCACCACAAGTGGAGAAAGCCCGCACACAGCAACAAAAACCCAATGCACCAAAAATAAATAAATACTTGAGTTAATTTTTTTTTTTTTTTTTTTTTTGTGGTACGTGGGCCTCTCACTGTTGTGGCCTCTCCCGTTGCGGAGCACAGGCTCTGGACGCACAGGCTCAGCTGCCATGGCTCACGGGCCCAGCCGCCCCGCGGCACGTGGGATCCTCCCGGACCGGGGCACGAACCCGTAACCCCTGCATCGGCAGGCGGATTCTCAACCACTGCGCCACCAGGGAAGCCCACTTGAGTTAATTTTTAAAAATATATTTTTAAAAAGTGGATCGAAAATTATTTATTATATACAAAAGAATTGGGTGATTTTAATAATTTTGTTAAAATACAATTTATATATCATAAAATTAATTGATTGAAATAATTGAATGAATAAATATTTTACGTTTACATATACAACCATGACTACAATCTAATTTTAGAACATTTCCATCATTATTAAAAGAATCACATGCCCATATACAGTCATTTCCCAAGCCCATTCCTCTGATCCCAGCCCTGGGCAAGCATGCTGTACCATGTATCAGCACATCTTTGTTCTTTTTATTGCCTGTTACTACTGAAGAGTATTCCATTGTATTTTGTTTACACATTTACCAGTTGATGAACATTTGAGTTGCTTCCATTTTTTGGCTATTGTGAATAATGCTGTTACGAACGTTCATGTACAAGTCTTTATGTGGACATTTTTACTTTTCATTTCTCTTAGGTAGATATCTAGGAGTGGAATTCTTGGATCATATGTTAATGCAATGCTTAACTTTTTGAGGAACTGCCAAACTGTTTCCAAAGCAGCTGCACCATTTTACATTCCCACTAGCAGTGTATGAAGGTTCCAATTTCTCCACATCTTCCAATACTTGTTATTATCTTACTTTTTTGTTGTGGCCATTTTAGTGGACGAGAAATGATATCTCATTGTCATTTTGTTTGCATTTCCCTGATAGCTAATGATTCTTTTCATGTGTTTATTGGCCATTTGTGCCAATATTTCTTTGGAGAAATATCTATTCTGATCCTTTGCCCATTTTAATTAGATGATCTATCTTTTTAGTATTGATTTGTAAGAGTTCTTTATCTATTCTGGATATAAATCTCTTATTATATATATGATTTGTAAATATTTTCTCTCATTCTATGAATTGCTTATTTACTTTCTTGATGGTATCTTTTGAAATGTAGAAGTTTTTAGTTTTAAGTCCAATTTATCAATTTTTCTTTTACCCCTTTTATTTTTCTGTCACATCCAAGAATCACAAAGATTTTCCCCTATGCTTTCTTCTAAGAGTTTCATAATATTAGGTTTTACATTTAGGTGAGGTCTATGATCCATTTTAAGTTCACTTTTGTGTATAGTGTGACATAGGAGTTGTGTCATTTTTTGCATGTGGATATTCAATTGTCCTAGCATTATCTGCTGAAAAGACTCTTTCCTATTGAATTTTCTTGGCACCTTCATCAAGAAAACTGAATGATTTTAGAAAAGCAGTAGATGTATTCAGTCTGACCTATATCAAAGAAGAGTAGACCATTAGGAGAAAACAATGTGACATTAAAACAAGAAGAGAATAAGATGAAATGGGTAAAATAAAGAAATAATGCAAAGGAATAAATAATATAACAGAAGCATTAACAGGCACAGTACAGAGCAGAAAAGGAATTACTGAATGTCTAACCTCTCCCAGTTATATACATATATTGCACATATAAATAGATAGATGGATTTTTTAAAAAACTGTAAAGCAGAAGTTGATAAATATGACGGACAGAATAAAAATGCAATATAAGAACTTTAGATGTTTTTCAATTAAGAAATTAGAATAATTTGAATAATAATTAAAGACATAGCTGAAGAAAGAATCCCTTAAGTAAAGATGTGAGTATATGGATGAGAAATGCTCAGAGCTTCCCTAGAAAATCCAAAAGAAATCTCCACATAGATTTATTACAGAAAAAATGTATTAAAGGAAAATTCCTTTATAATCGAATTAAAATGGGCAAAAATGTATGAGGAAAAATGCTTTCTTTGCATGAGAGGGGCAATTGGATTGCTCCAGTTTCCTCTACCAAATAATAAATGTTAGAAGACAGGGGAAACATTTAAAATTTTGTGTAAAAAAACCTTTTTTTTTTTTTTTTTTTTAAAAACCAAAGACTTTAAAACCTGGGAATGTTGTCTTTCATTTGAAAGCAACTAAAAAACATCTTAGAAATTCACAGGTTTGCTCTCCAGCAATTTATTTGAATAATAATAACAATAATAATCATAATAATCATGATTATAACAGATAACACTTATTAATGTGCCAGGCATTGTTCCAAGCACTTTACATATATATATATATATATATATATATATATATATAAACTCATTTAATTCTCACAACAACTCTATGAGATGGATACTGTTGTTATTCCCATTTTACAGGTGAGAAACTGAGGCACAGAGCACTCGAGGAACTTGCTCAAGGTGACATGATTAATAGGAGGCAGATTTGGGTATGAACCCAGGCAGTATGGCACTGGAGGTCATGCTCTTAACCACCAAGATAGGCTTCCTCCACTATAGATGGTACTATATTTTTCTATATTCACAGCTCCTAATGTCAGTGAAAGGCACTAGAAGTTGTTTAGAGGTTAAAAGAAAGTATTCAACTTTTAAAAACCTGAATTGCGTATTATGTTCTAGTTGCAATGCTAGTGATGGGGATACAGAGAAAAAGACACACTCAGCTACAAGGAGCTCCCCACAGTCTAGCACGAGAAGCAGGCGAGTCAGCAAAGGCAGTCCATGAATATAGCAGGGGGATGCAGAGTGCACAGGGAGAAGAGGCACTGAACTGGCAACCTGGGGGTTCAGCACAGTATTCCTAATTTCAGTCTGTGACTAAGCTCATTCTCTGCATTGGACCAAAAGCCCATAGTATTAGGCACCCACAGCTGGGCCCACTAGTCTTGAATCAACTAAAGATAGAAGTTTTGCAAGTTCAAAAAGCAGCAGCAACAATTCTTTTTCCCTTTCCTTCCTCCTAAACAATGACTGGTTGTTTGTTGCGCTTTGATTCTCTTGTGCCTAATTAGACGCTGAAGAAGCTAACCAGGCTTCCATTAAACGTAACTTGAATGACGTGTTTCACAGAATCTTGCAGACATGAAAAGTGAATTGGTACCCACTTTCAGGTTTGACTCTGTTCAGCAACTGTCCAAGGCAATGGACAATGGAAGCTATGGGAGGCTGAGCAGTTAAGACTGTAATTCTGTTTCTTTCATAAAAACCATCGTCAAGACCAGAAATAACCCCCCATAAACGCAGTCAACTGATCTTTGACAAAGGAGCAAAGGCAATACAACGGGACAAAGATAGTGTTTCAACAGATGGAGCTGGAACAACTGGACATCCACATGTGAAAAAATGAACCTAGACTCAGACCTTACACCATCACAAGTTAGCTCAAAATGGATCACAGACCTAAATGTAAAAGGCAAAACTATAAAACTCCTAGAAGATAACAAAGGAAGAAACCTACATGATGCTGGGTGTGGTGATGCCTTTTTAGATACAACACCAAAGACAACTCATGAAAGAAATAATTAACAAGCTGGACTTCACTAAAATTAAAGACTTCTGTTCTGTGAAAGACAATGTCAAGAGAATGAGAAGTCACAGACTGGGAGAAAATATTTGCAAAAGACACATCTGGTAAAGGACTGTTACCCAAAATATACAAAGAACTGTTAAAACTCAACAGTAAAAAGACAAACAACTTGATTAAAAAATGGGCCGAAATTCTTAATAGACATCTCACCAAAGAAGATACACAAATGGTAAATAAACGTGTGAAAAGTTGCCCCACAGCATGTCATCAGGGAAATGCAAATTAAAACAACAATGGGAGGGCTTCCCTGGTGGCGCAGTGGTTGAGAGTCCGCCTGCCAATGCAGGGGACACAGGTTCGTGTCCCGGTCCGGGAGGATCCCACATGCCGCAGAGCAGCTGGGCCCGTGAGCCATGGCCACTGAGCCTGCGTGTCCGGAGCCTGTGCTCCGCAACGGGAGAGGCCACAGCAGTGAGAGGCCTGCGTACCGCAAAAAAAAAAAAAAAAAAAAAAAAAAAAAAAAGCTATGCTTGCTCCACTATGCAGATTAAATTAGAATTTTTGTAAATATTGCTCGTCACCTCTCAGGTCAAGAATCTAGTAAAGTGACAGATGCCCTTAAAGAGCCTGAACCTCCAGAAGCGATGCCGGCCTCAGAAGGCGAAGGGGAGGAAGGGGCCCTGGAGGCCATGCTGGCTGTGCATTGCAGGTGGGGCCATCCTGTTGGGCCCCTGGCTCTTCTCACCGCCCTCCACGCACACGCCTCTGAAGCCTCACTTGCACTGCACCTCTATGATGAGGCATCACATTCTGAAGGAGCTCTTTGCTAATTATCTCTTCACTCTTGCAGAGGTTTTGAGATCTCATCTTCAGGAGTGTAAACAAAAGGATCTTTTCTGGGGCTGGGCAACTAAGTCCATCTTCTTGCAAAGCACTTCTGAGAATGGATTTGATTGCCTGAATATTGAGGACTATGTATATTTTTTTGTCTTTAAAACACATAAATGAATTTTATATAAATGGGTTTCAATAAATTTCTGTGTTAACACTTTAAAAACATAACTAAATAAATAAAAATAATATCTTAGATGTTGGCTTCCTCAGAGGAGTGTGGGAAGTTGAACTGGTTCATTTAGGTTAGAAGATGGCTAAACAGAAAAAGACGGCTTCTGGCACTTGTGTCAGTTGTGGGCATTAGTAACCCCCAATCATGTCTGTAGGGCGTGGTCTCAACACACTTAGGATATGGTTGTTTATTTCCAGAGTTTCAAACTATGAGAGGATATTTTACTCTTTCTGCTTTTATAAAAGGAAACACTATAATTGGTGCTACACACTTAATAAAAAATTGTTGTTTATACTTGTTTTGCTTATATATGTATTTATAATTTCTTGCTGTGTCTCTGTGAAAGCTTAAAAAGAGAAATTCTCCCATAGAGCGTACATGTCAGAATTTATTTTGTAAAATTCACTTTAGGGGTCGTTAAATAACCAGGTCTGTTCAGAGATGTGTAAATCTGAGGCTTTATGTTCAAGCAGACAATTTTTATCATTGTACATTGATTGTACCTAGATTTTAAATTTTCAAATGATGCAATTGATGAAATCCATATCAGGTTTTAAACGAAGAACTTATTTTTAAGCAACCTTCAATATATATTTTAAGTACTAATACTAAAATTAATTATCTGTCCCTATTTTTCTATCTTTCTTCTGCATAATAGCAACATAAACACCAACAGACAGAGCTGTAACCAAAACGAGTCCCTTCTTCTGGTCTAGAAAATACTAGGATTCTAGATGATAAACCATTTTATAAAGAAGGGAATGAGGTAACCCTTGACACCTTTGTCATCAGTCCCCAGGTCAAGTCCTCCTTTATGAAGTTCCACATCTTGCCAAAAGATGGGGCGCTTGTATCCAGCACAGAAACGGAAAGTGATAGGGAAAGCTATGCAACCCGCAAGGGCCTTTTGCTAGCAAGAAAGTTCAGCTTTGGAGGATGCACCAAGGGCCTTTAGATGCATTCTTTCAGTCAGATTGTCAACCTCTTAGAGACTCAAATTTCCTTACCTGTGAAATGTAGATAATAAAAGTGAGAATAATAGAGTTCTGGAAGAAGTGCTTATTAGCACAATGCCTGGCAAAAGAACAGATAGATGGGCAATGAATGTTAGCTGTCATCCCTAAAAGCCAACAGGGTTTGTCTTCTCTGCTATTGTGTCTGATGACCCATAGTAGGTATTCAATACACAAAATATCACTTGGATGAAAGGCTGAATGAACCTTTGAATCAACCTATAGAGTTAGCTAAACATAGCTTTTAGTCTGAGCCTCTTGAGCCTTTGAAATCAGAATCTTATCCATGACTTGAACCTTGCCCTTCCTGACCAATGACTCTATAATACCTGCCTGCCCGACCTGTGATTTGATTGACTGTAATTTGATTGTTCTGGTCCTGCTAAGGTGGTGTTTCAGTTTTCAGCCTGTTTCAGTTTGTTTTGTATCTTACTATATCTTAACAAGAACAAAAACATCACAGCTCATTTTAAACTAGGAAGAGAGCTAAACCTATCAAAATAGTAATAAAAATTATTTTAAACAGAAATTTGACATAAACAATAAGTGGCACCTTAACTCTTTAAATTTTTTAATTTCCTTTTAAGCCATAATGGCATTAGTTCCTCAGAGACAATTCCTCAACACATTCATGTAAAGAAAAAATGTTCAAAATATTGGGATGATTTTAGACAATTTCACCCTTCTTTATGGAGGTTTTTGGGAGTTTACACTCTTTCTAGGGGAGTCTTACCCAATCCCCAAGACTCAAAATCACTGAAATGTTGCTAACTCAGCCTTGTTTTTTAGTACTGTCAGTTCTGGTATTATTGCTCCTGGAAAACTCTCAGTTTTATTGTGTAGCTGTTGCCCAACTTTCAAAAGTACAAGTCTGTAATCTTGGTAGAATCCTCGTATTTATATATATTGGACAATTAGGGAGAAAGAAAATGTTAGTGCTTCTATCAAATATGCTGAGATGCTTCATAATAATTCAGAATCCTTAAAAATACAAACTCATGAAATTAATCATTGAGAAAAAATATTTTGAAGAAACAATTTAACTTCAGGTTTCAGAAACAACAAATTCTCCAGTGAGAGAAGTGAAGATTTACGGGTTACGTAGTAAAGAACTGGGGCTCACCCAAAGAGAAGTCCTGGCCTTTGCCCTCAGCCTTACAGTATCTGCCATTTGCCTGAGGGCCTTGGGTCCTACTGGGTTGTCTAACAATATGAGCTAGGGTGGGGACTGGCCACACCCATACAGTCTTAGGTTGGGGGCTGGCCCTTCCAAAGGTCCAAATGTGTGAGTTAGGGTGGGGGCTTTGAGTCACAAAGTATCCATAGACCTGGAAACTGGGATTAAATAACTGGGTGATCAATCAAGCCTACATAATAAGACCCCTCAAAACCTCTGGACACCAACCACGGGTGAGCCTCCCTGATTGGCAGTATGCTGTGCATATTGTCACACATCAATGTTGGAACAGTACCATGTCCTGACTCCATGGCTAGAAGACAACTGAAACTCTGTATTTGAAACCCTCCTGGACTCTGCTCTTTGTGTGTCTGCTTTTGACTAATCTTAATCTGTATCCTTTCCCTTTAATAAAACATAACCATCAGAAGACCTAAATAGACATTTCTCCAAAGAAGATATACAGAGTGCCAACAAACACATGAAAGAATACTCAACATCATTAATCATTAGAGAAATGCAAATCAAAACTACAATGAGATCATCTCACACTGGTCAGAATGGCCATCATCCAAAAATCTAGAAGCAATAAAAGCTGGAGAGGGTGTGGAGAAAAGGGAACACTCTTGCACTGCTGGTGGGAATGTAAATTGATACAGCCACTATGGAGAACAGTATGGAGGTTCCTTAAAAAACTACAAATAGAACTACCATATGACCCCGCAATCCCACTACTGGGCATATACCCTGAGAAAACCATAATTCAAAAAGAGTCATGTACCAAAATGTTCATTGAAGCTCTATTTACAATAGCCAGGACATGGAAGCAACCTAAGTGTCCATCAACAGATGAATGGATAAAGAAGATGTGGCACATATACACAATGGAATATTACTCAGCCACAAAAAGGAACAAACCTGAGTTATTTGTAATGAGGTGGATAGACCTGGAGTCTGTCATACAGAGTGAAGTAAGTCAGAAGGAGAAAAACAAATACCGTATGCTAACACATATATATGGAATCTAAGAAAAAAAATGTCATGAAGAGACTAGGGGTAGGATGGGAATAAAACACAGACCTACTAGAGTATGGACTTGAGGATATGGGGAGGGGGAAGGGTAAGCTGTGACGAAGTGAGAGAGCGGCATGGACATGTATACACTACCAAATGTAAAATAGATAGCTAGTGGGAAGTAGCCGCATAGCACAGGGAGATCAGCTCGGTGCTTTGTGACCACCTAGAGGGGTAAGATAGGGAGGGTGGGAGACACAAGAGGGAAGAGATATGGGAACATATGTATATGTATAACTGATTCACTTTGTTGTAAAGCAGAAACTAACATACCATTGTAAAGCAGTTGTACTCTAATAAAGATGTTAAAAAAAACATAACCATGAATATAACAGCTTTCAGTGAGTTTTATGAGTCTTTCTAGCAAATTATTGAAACTGAGGTAGTTTGGGGACCTCCCCCCACCCATACCCCTGCAAACTTGCAGTTGGTGTCAGAAGTGAGGGTGGTTTTGTATAAGGATGGTGCCTCTAACTTTGTAGTCGACCTAAACTTCTCATAGGGGATTTCCAGATTTGTCTGAGTAAAAAAGTCATAGCAAGTTAACTTGACTGTCATTTTGGAACTACCAAGCTGTACTATAATAGTGCAGGATGGAGTTACGCTGGCCTTGCCTACACTTAAAGTAAGCACAACCTGTCTTTGAAGTTCAAAGACCAATGACAACTCTAATGTATATTACTACCTACTAAACACCTTTTCCATACTTTTCTAGGGTTTTCCCATAAGAAAAGACTTTAAAATGGAGGGTGGAAATCTCTCTTTCAAGTATCAACAAGCCTCACAAATTAAGACCAAGGTAGCAAAAACCTGAAAAAATGTTGCATGATATGTTATTTTATTTATATGAATTTTAAAACTAGGAATATAATCTATGTTGATAGAAATCAGAATAGTGGCTTCTTTGAGGTGGCTGTGGTGGGGTGTGGGGATTTAAGTGCTGACTGGGAGGGTCATAAGAATATCTGGTAGAGTTAGAAATGTTCTATAACTTGATTTGGGTAGTAGTTACGTGAGGTGGTATATGGCACTGTACAATTAAGATTTGTACACTTTGGTATATTTCAGTTTTTTTAAAAAGCTATACCTCAATAGAAAAATGTAAAGTCCTTTGTCACATAATAAAAGAAACACTGAGGGTAAAAGAAAAATATATTTATTTAACAGATACTTGGTGTCTAATATGTGTCAGGCATTCTGTTAGTACTTGTGGATACAACATAAAGTAAAAAACAGAAATGACACTTGTTAATAGATGACCAAATCAGTCATTCTTAGCCTTTAGGCTACCATCAGCAACAGCTTGCACTTTAAAATTCAGGATGTGTTTATTCTCTAGGATTAATCCTACAAATAAACCTTTCATAATTTTGCATATGAAACATTTTGTTCTACCTATTCTTATACGCCCAGTTCAGTTTTCACTATTTCCACAAAGGTTTTTAATGTCTTGTATCCAGAGGTGGCCTATCTTTACTTTGAATTCCTTTTGCACTCATAAAGTAAGTATCATGCAACTCAGCACTTAATTGTTCTTGAAAAGTCTTGAGTGTTAAATTTGTCTTCTACCCAAACTGTAAATTCCTCTAAGTTCCTTGAGACAAGAGATCATATCACCTGTTTCTTTGGAATGTTTCACACTGCTTAGCAAAGTGTGGATTTTGTGATATATGCTTAATTTCCTGTGGGTAGAATGAATGAAAACTTCACTTGACCACATTGAACATGCTTAAGAATAGGTTAAACTTCAGGAAAAATTAATCCTTAAAGTAATTACTGTTCAGGATTTCATTTTGCCATTTTTTATTAGCTCACTTTTTATGTGCTAGAAAGAGATAAAAGTTATTCTTGACATTCTCTTCTGTTCACTTTGGCTCAGTTCTGATAAGAAGGGAAGAGAGGCTATTCTTATCTGTTTAATACCAGTATATTTGCTTTAATTAAGAAGGAAAGTATTCTGGGTGAAACATTTGTCTCCAAATATTTCCTACCTCCTGATTATTTAACTTAGTACAGGGTTGCCTGAAATAAATACTACATTTCCCAGCTTCCCTTGCAACTCAGTATGGCCATGTGACTGTGAGAGATAGGTATACTTTCAGTTTCCCAAGGGATGTCCTTTGGTTCCTCCTCTTCCTTAGGACTGCTGCTTGGAATATGGTCATGACTGTGAGTCATCCTGGACTATTAAATGAGGACAACACCCTAGAAATGGCAGAGCAATGAGAAGGTGCATGTGTCCCTGGATGAATAAATCTAGAAAGAAAGTACAACATTCTAGGATCACCCATGCATCCTGTATATGAGATGTCTATTGTTTAAGCTACTGTTATTCTGGGTCTCATTATATATAGCTTAAGCAATTTCCCACCTTGTCCATGGGGGTAGTCATAGAATGGCAACAGTTAGCACAGAATGATTCTTCCCTTCCCACACAGTACTTTAAGGAATAAACATGTTTCAGCCCCAAACTTTGGGTGGATCATTTGCTTGTATAAGACAACCAGACCTAGCTTCTGCTATCAAAAGACTAGTTAAAAATTAGTTTTGAAGCTAACTGCCTCTAATCTTTTTTCCCCAAAGTCCCATTCACACACACAAACATATACTCAAATGCATTCTCACACTGACCACAGGGTATCCCCTGGCATTTGGGCAACCAATTGGATATCAAGTTAAAACAGCCAATAAGAACTGGGTGAATAGTAGTTTTCATTGCATATTTTATATTGACTTAGAGTGGTGTTGCTTTTTAATACCTAACCTTGACTGCATCCTTGAAATTGGCTTTTGTCTGTATTTTGTAATATTTTATGAAAATTTAATGTATCTTATTATAAGAAATAGTTTAAAATATTCATCCACTGAGCAATTCATAATTTCAAGGCTGCTAAAAGATGCATAACTTTCATTTCATATGTTCAACTTGGAAATTATTATAGCTATCATACCTCAATACCTTGAACTTACTCCTGTATATTCAAGTATCTTCTACTTCTGTCCTATCTCACAGAAAAACGTCCTTCTATCAAGATAAAGAAAAACCTCACCCATGGTCTTCAGTGCATCCTTGTCTGCCTTTACCTCCTTATTTCCTTACTTAGCTCATCTCTTTCTTAGGTTCTTTCCCTTTATCAATCCTTGCCCCTCCTCTTCTATCTTAAAAACACACACAGACAAAAGTCTCTCTCGGACCCTAATATTTCTTCATGTATCGCCTTGCTTTTTTACACAAAAATGATTATCATCAGTGCTTTCATTTTCCCACTTCTCATTTACTTGCTTACATTTCCATATGATTCCATCTTTATCAGGTTACTAAAAGTGATTCCAATTCATCAATCACCTAAATCTGCAAGGACATTTATTAAGTCTCTACTCTCCTTGACTTTGAGCAGGAATTAACCTTGTTGATGACTTTAAAAAAAAAATTAATTCTATATATCTTTGCTTATCACTTATCTCTTTGACTGCTCTTCTCCTTTGCTAGCTCTCTTTCTTCCTCCCAATCCTAGGTATAAAGCATACATTTTGTTTTGATCCTTTTCCTGATAATACCTTTTCTGAATTTCTTTTAAGGAACTACCCCTGTCTACATTTTATCCTTGCACCATTTGCTTTACTACAACTTCATTATTTTCAAATCATCTACCTTACCATCTATTCTACTGAATGCCCCCTCTACCCACCCCTGCCCCCATGGCAGCATTTCCTCCTCTAAGACTTGCTCCTTGAACCCTTCAGCTTTGTACTCCCATCTACATTGCTTCCTCTCTAGATGATGCACTTCCCTCTTCCATGATTTTTTTCTTTGCCTTTTTCTAGGACTGATACACCTTTTCCAGAATTCCATGGTTTCCTCTCAGTTTTTGCCTTCATTTTGCTGGAGTATATGGTCAAGTAACTTTCTAAAAGATCATGCCGGAGGAAAGTGTTCTGTAGTTCTCCATCCTTGCTGATCTGAAAATATCTTTACTTTGCTCTTGTAGTTCATTGATAATTTGAATGAGTACAGAACTCTAAACTGAAAAATATCTACCATTAAAACTTTGAAAATATTCTGTAATTGTCTTCTAGATCCAGTGCTGCTGAGTAGGTCTTATTTCTATTCCTTTGTTGGTAAAATGTTTATGTTTGGAAAATTTGCAGGTTTATTATTATCATTATTCATAGTTTTTATTCTTGATTTTTTTTTTCTCACTTAAAAAATCTCTCTTTCTCTTCTACTGATTGAATTGGCTGGTTGGATTGGCTCTCCATGACTCATACCTGTTTTCATGTTTTCTGTTTATGTCTTTATATCTTATGTTCTAGATTTCCTTGATTTTTATCTCCAATACTTCCAATGAATTTTTAATGTAACTAATCATGTTTTTAGTGTCTCAGAACTCTATTTTCTTCTTTGGTTGCTCTTTTTTCAGAATATTTGGTTTGTATCTTATAGATCCAATATATTCTGAATACTGGAGTATATAAATTGGAGTGCTTTTAAAAAAATGTCCTTTTTTATTTCCTGAATTTTAATGGCTTCCTTCGGAGTTACTCTGTTTTTCTTTGTCTTTCTCTTTCAGAATGGTGACTTTCCTGATTTGCCTGTTGATTCTTCACTGTATGTTCCTACATAAAAAGAGCTCGTCATTGATGTGGTTTTCCTTTGCTTTTACTAAGCAGGATGTCTTCCAGCTTTCTCCTGTGTGGAAATTGTGAATAAACGGCCAGGGCAGGGCCAGGAATCAGGTTTCACTTTAGGATGCGTAGGCAAGTAGCTAGCTGGCTCTCTTGAATGCTGGCTCTCTGAATGCCTGAACAATAGTGGTTTTGCTCTGTGTTGTCAACATAAAAGTTTTCACTTCTTCTCTACTACTTGTGCAATTAATTTGGAGGAGACTTTGGGGTCTTTTGGTTTCTGGTGTTTTTTCTTTTTATTTTATTTTTGGCTGCATTGGGTCTTCGTTGCTGTGTGCGGGCTTTCTCTACTTGCTTCGAGAAGGGGCTACTCCTAGTTTAGGTGCGTGGGCTTCTCATCGCGGTGGCCTCTCCCATTGCAGAGCACGGGCTCCAGTAGTTGTGGCTTGTGGGCTCCAGAGCACAGGCTCAGCAGTTGCGGTGCACGGGCCCAGCTGCTCCGCGGCATGTGGGATCCTCCCGAACCAGGGCTCAAACCTGTGTCCCCTGCATTGGCAGGCGGATTCTCAACCACTGCACCACCAGGGAAGCCCTTGGTTTCTGTTTAAAATAAAAACATCTGGTGGCAGATGTGTCTTTGTCTGCTCCCAGTGTGCATGGATGAGAGAAGGAAATGTGTATTGTGACTGATTCACTTATACCATATTTAGAATGTTACCTCCATTTTCAGCCCTTATTCTCACTTCTGCCCTCTGCCATGCTCCCAACCAACTCTTTTGTAGCGTCTTCACTATATTTTTTTAGGCATTGGTTTTGGGTGTTATTACTAATCAAATCACTACTATTATCTTTGTTATCCAGGAAATCGTTGAAATTTCATTTACTTTTCTCCCCTTCTCTACCTACTGTCCTCTCCTTAACATAATCACATACATAAAAACACACATATCTTTATTCTTTTATTTACTCTTTGGTTTTTCTACTTCTACATTTTTATTTCAGTAGTGTCTAGGAAGAATAGTTGGCAGGTGATATGTCAAGTTCACCATCTGGAACAGAAACCCAAGAACAACTCTCTATATTTTATAAGCATATATTTTGCCATTTGAATAAAACATATTGCAGAATCCTCCCTAGCTGACTATCCCTTGGACATGTGACCACCTCTACAACATTCTTATTCAAACGGAAGTAGAATTACTACCAGGGTAATGGGAGGAGCTCACATTTCTTTAGTTCTTTGTAACTCTAACAAATTCATTTTATTAAGTGAGAAAGAGGACAAAAATGGTGGTTGGGTAGGCAACCAACAGTCTGCCATGGTAGTGATCTTTTTTTCCTTCCCAACTCAGTTCATTAAAAAGTTTAGGGAGGCTTATTTTAGAATTGAGTCTTTTATTATTCAGTGTCCCCCAGCAGTTAAGTGTCAGCTCCAGGTAAGGAACTGCATTGGGGTCCATCAAAGATGGACTTTTAAGACCCAGTGTTGCAAGCTGGGGTAGGGAAGATGGCAGGACATTGGACTGAGAATAGGTAAAACCAAAAAAGGCCTATAAGCTAAGGCTGTGGGACACTAATGAGCTGGGCAGACCTAGTGGTCTTACATACTGAGATACTAAGAGACTGATGGGCTGGAAATGAGTTTGGAGCTTATTAACCCATCCCAACAACCCATGAGGTGACAAAGGCTGAGATTGAAAGGCTAATTTGCTAATATGATGGAACATAGACATGAAAGAGCCAAAAACATGGATGACTTTGTTGAGCCACTGAAAATACCCCACCCTGAGATTTTGTTTTTGAGACAATTTTGGAATAATTAAGGTAATTTTAGTCAAATGATCTAGTTACATACACATACATATATAATTTTTCATATATGGGGTCATATTGTATATATATTGCTTTGTAAACTATTTACTCAATTGTTTATCTTGATGTTTCCATATCAATTGATTCCACTTTACAGATGTGCTAATAATTTATTTAAATCAACCCTCTATCGAACATTTTTTGGTGTGATACATTTTTAAGTACAATGAGTTTTAATTGGTTGCCCAACCACCCATTAATTTCAACCCACTATACTCAATATTGCCAAGATAATCTTACAATCCCAGTTGGTAACTGCCAAATCCCGACTGCCTATAGAACTAAATTCAAAATTGTGTATCTCCTTACAGACCAGTTTCTAGCCAATTTTGACTTTGTTACTACCTTCTAATAAGAACCTTCCACTATAGACAAACAGGTTACTCACCACAGAATGCATCTGCAGTCTTGTTTCCTTGTCTTTGCTCATGGCATATTTTACGGACAGTCTTCCTTCTCTTCATGAGGAATCTTGTCATCAGACTGTCTTTCCATTAACGTTTTGGAAAATCCCCCAAGGACTACAAAGGGTACAAAGATAGTTCTTAGAGTTCAGTGAAGTATATTTCCTTCTAGGTCAGGACTATCTAACAAAACAAGATACAAGTGACCTATGTAATTTAAAATTTTTCTAGTAGCCAAATTAAAAAAGTGAAAATAAGTGAAATTAATTTTAATATACTAACCCAATATCTACCAAATATTTCAACATGTCATCAATGTAAGAATTAAGCTATTTTACATTTTTTCTTTGTACTAAGTCTTTGAAATCTGGTGTGTATTTCACACTTACTGCATGTCTCAATTTGGACCAGCCACATTTCAAGTATAAATATTCATATTTGGCTAGTGGCTACCCTACTGGACAGGGCAGTTTTAAGCAGTCTATTTTTGATTTCCTTCTTGTCCCCTAAGTCTCTGAAACTGTGATGAAAACAATCTGTCATGTAAACTCCTAGAACTTATTGTTAATACCTCTCATTATCATCTAGCCTCATTGCATTTTTTACCTTTTGATGCATTTGACTTGTCTCATAGCTAACATGTAAATTCTAAGACTGGAACCATGAACTGATTGACTCTCAAGGTTGTAAACACCTTTAACAAAACCATCAACTAATTCTTCTTTTGATGCCTGCAGGGTGCAGGGGTCAAGGCATCCATGTAACCTAAAGCAGACACCTTCTCTGGCGAGTGCCAGAAGGGGATCTTCTTTTCAGGACCTGAAATCTAATCTGTTTCTCTCAAGTCTGCATCTCTTGAGACCACATGAAACAAATCTATGTTACATGATGAGTTTTTACATATTTGGAGATAGTCCCAGTAGCTTTCTCTCTTCTGTGAGAATCTTCCCAAGTTCAAAGAGTACTTCTTCATTTGTCATGCTTTTGAGCACTCTTCATCATTTTGCTCTTCTCTGAAATAATTCCAACTTCTTTGAGGTCTTCTTAAAGGGCTTGATCTAGAACTGAACGCAGAACTACATAAGTAGTTTGGGCAGTGAAGTGTATAATTGGATCACTATTGGCTGCCTCTCTATAAAACACGGTTCTATGAAGTGTCAAGACACATTCCTTACGAGAGGGGTATGGAAGCGAAAAAAGGAGCCACAACACATTATTAACTCATACCGCCTTTGCATGCCCGGCTTTTAGCCTAGAACTGTACACACATACAGCACATTCTTGTGGTTAATTTTTCTTAATGTTGTCTTCCTGATTCAATTGAGCCAGGGAATCTTCAGGCATTTTGTTTTCTGTGGGGTTCGTCCGACAAAAGGACCGACTCGAAGAGGTAACTTTAAGAAAACTAAACTGAGAATCCAGAAAGCTGAAGGAAGGCGGCACTTGAGAGGAAGGAACTGTACATAAAGTGACCAGCAGCCAGGATTTCTGGCTGGCGATGACAAAGGCAATTAATTACTCGGTTCTTCACTCATACTCAGGGCTCCTCTCTCCTTTACCTGTAATAGGAATTGCCATCTCCAGAGAAGGAATTACCTTACAGAGAAAGGCGGGGAGAAGATGGAGCCCACTCAAGTAACTGCAGGGAAAGATGCTCAGGTAGAGATGTGGAGGTGGCAGGTCCGGCCTCGCGAGGGCACCCCACAGACACTGAGGGCCGGGAACGCGCGCGCCCGCGCCCACGCCCACGCCCGCCCGGGGGCGCGCCCTCGCCGCTGGCCTGGTCCCATTCAGCGCTGGGCGGGCGGCAGGCGGGGCGGCGGCGCGCGCACGCAGAGGGGTGGGGCTGGGGGAGCCGACGTGCAGACGTTGGCGCCGCTGTGGCCGGGTGACGTGTAGGCCCGCGCTTGCTCCGCCCCCTCCCTCCTCTCCGGGTCTGTGGGTCTGTCCGGCTGTCGGGCTGTCTTCGCGTACCCTGCCCCGTGGCTGGGAGGGACCAGGCAAGCCCGGCGTGGGGTGCGGACGAGGACGCGGCGGGGTAGGTGCCCGCTGGCATCCTCTGCACTGCCCTCCGCCCCTCACCCGGCGTGGGAAGTAAAGATCAAACCGAAATGGAGGGAGGCGCGGAGGCAGGAGCTGGCGGAGAGATGGGAAGCGCATGAATCGGGGCCGAGAGGTGAGGAGAAGGAAGTGGGAGGAGGAGAAGGGGTGCTGCGGCCCTGAGAACCCGGTAGGAGGCGGGGCCAGGGTGCCCCTTGGAAGATTCCCGTTCGGCCCCGGAGGCAAGCCCGGACCTGTCATCCATCTCGGGGCCGGAGACTTGTCTGTGGTCTCGGATAGTCTCATCTTGCTCTTGGAATTTGTAGGGTGGGGGCTGGGAATAAAAAAAATGAACCAGAGTCACATGTTGCCAAGGTGTTAGGCCACAACGTGATGACCAAATGGGTAATTTAAAAAAATTTTTCCTGTGCGTGGGTAATTTGTTTTCATTAGTTTTTTTTGTGTTTTTTTTCCCGTTACAAAAATGTAGTAACTTTCGTTTTCTTCACGTGGACTTGGGAGTGAAATCAGCTTCCTTGTATTTTTTACCTCCACACTGAAAAGTAAATAAAGTGGGTGGGGAGTGGACCATGGTGAATTTAGCAATCGAGGAGTCTAGAATGTTACTTCGAAATAAGTGTTGTATGTGCGAGCTTGCTGAGGTGTTGTGGGTACGTGGGCAGTTCTTTTAAATAGGCTTCTTATCACACATTAACTCATTCATTGACTGCAGTGTGTTCGTGTATTTTGCTATTTAGCTTAAAAGAAACATTTTAGTGGTAGCTAAAAATTTTATATGAATGGTATCACATGTGTAGTTCAAACTAGTAATCATATTTTCTGTCTTTCTTTCCCTAAGTAAGATTAGATTGAAGAGCGGTCACCATCACCAGATTTCATGTTTCGTAGATTAAAATCACTTTTCTGCTTTTCAGAGTTCTCAGAAGTTGAGAATTCAGCTTTTGATTCCACTCTGGATCGTGCTTCTCTTCATGTATCTTTCATTTTTAATGATAATTATAATAATATTCTTGCATAAGAAAAATGCTCCTTAGAGATACCAATTAAGTGTAAGCTAAATAATATTATTTAAGTGAATTAATTTTTCATAGCTTAAGTTGTGATCCCAGCTGAATAGTTTTAGTTTTTGTTCATTCATCATTCACTTATTTATGTCTTCATATGTACCAGGCACTATGCTAGGCCTAGGAGATCAAGAGACATAGGATGTCGGTGCTTATGGAACTTTCTGTAGTCCAGCACCCTTTTAATAGAGAATCTGGACTAGAGCTCCTCCTCATGTCATGGATCTCTAGTTGACCTAAGCAAGGCTTTTTGCAAGAATAAGTTGTTGTCAGTGTTCATATGTAAGTGGCATTGAAAGAGGAGCAGATTATTTTACTTGCATAGCATGACTTGATTTTGCCTTTGATCATAAAGATGGTATACATGCTAGTGTTTTGCCAGTTAAGAGGAGTAATTTGCAAAGTTGGCTTAGTTGTAAAATTCACAGTTGGAAATCAGTTTCTACATGAAAAATAATACTTTATTTTTCCAGTTTTTACATTGGTCTGAGTGATCTACGTATTAATAACTTGTAATTCATAAGCATTCTGTGCACAAAGCATATTCATCAGGAAAATGTATAGTACTTGTTGAATGAAGTAAATTTATTGCCCCATAGTACCTTCAATGTGGAGGTAGTTAACATGAGCCCTTTTAGTACAGAATAATCTTGATGTAATGTGGAGCAGTTTTCAACTTTGAGCAGATATCTACCTGAAACTGAAATTACAGCAAAGACATTTATGGAAAGAAAAAGTGCATAATTACCAAGGAGGAGAGAGTAAGGTATCTAATATGTATTTAGTAATCATCCAAAGGGAGGCATTATGTGTTATACTCTCAAGTTACTTAAAGTAGGGACTGGATCTTATTTCTCATTTCTTTTGCCTGGTATAGTACTTAGCACATAGTTGACAGACCCATATAGATGTTCATTAATTCAATATGTACCATCTCATTTGAGTATTTTGCATGTAGATGAGCAAGTGAGTATATTTGAGTGAGTTTGTCTATTGTTTGTTCATTTTCCAGCTCTGCGTTGGCTGTGATAATGTCTTATAGGTTGTCCTCATTTATTTCTGAAACTGTCTCTGTGATACAGAGTTAATGCAATTCAACTCATGTTTGAGTATTCTGATTTTAATCAGATCATTCAGCCTGAAAGGGGCATAAAAAATCATTTTGTAATTCCTCTTCATTTTATTGTTCAGAAAATTGATATCCTGAGAAGTTAGCTGATTTTCTACCATCAAACAAAAATTGGCATCTGAACTAATTTCTTTTTATTTTTATTCTGCTTCTTCCTACTATAGTCTGTCTTTCCTCATTGTTATTTGAGTAGAATAACTCTTGGAGACCTTTGTAAATTAAGATAGATTCCCATTTTATCTTCCTGGTTTTGGAATTTTTGGCTAGTTTTCCTCCACTTCTGTGATTCCCTCTTTAAAGAGAATTCTTAGGAATTGCGTTCATTTTCAAAGGTTTGAACTGACATGGAAAATAAGGGTGCAATTTTGAGAGGTACATGATTTAAAGATATATAAGATATTTACCAGTAACAGTAAGCATTCTCAGGATATGTTTCAATGAGATAATTGGCAAGAAATATTTATAGTTGAAGAGAAGAAAGTTCATACGTAGTTATTTAATGACTAAGCCAAAACTTGTCAAACTGCTGAATCTTGGGGGGTGGTGTCTAGAAATGTCTATTTTCAAGCAACTCCCCAGTGATTCCAGTGCCACCAATTCATATTGTTGAAGAACTTCTACATTAAAGCATATGAATTCAAGAGCCTCTTAATTTTGGATAATATCTATCCTATCACACCAGAACTTCAAAAGAAGGAAGGTAGTTTATCTCAGGATTATGGAGTAGTCAGGGAGGCAGCTGCTAATGTTTTCCCGCATTTTCAAAGACTTGCTAGGTCATTTTCAAACGAATTCAGTAACTAGCAAGTTATTCAGTTGTGTGTAGCTAAGAAACATGGCATATGAATTTGATAAAGGAAAACTTATATTCCATTCCAAGTGAGGAAATCCTTGCTTACCAATGAGACAACTTGTCCTTGTAGAAAAATTCTTGAAAGTAAATAAAATGTCCAACAAGCCAATCAAATAGGACAACGTAAAAATGATAAATTTTGGGCTTCCCTGGTGGCGCAGTGGTTGAAAGTCCGCCTGCCGATGCAGGGGACATGGGTTCGTGCCCCGGTCCGGGAAGATCCCACATGCCGCAGAGCGGCTAGGCCCGTGAGCCATGGCCACTGAGCCTGCGCGTCCGGAGCCTGTGCTCCGCAACGGGAGAGGCCACAACAGTGAGAGGCCCGCGTACCGGAAAAAAAAAAAAAAAAAAAAAAAAAAGATAAATTCCACTCTTATTTATAAATATTGATAGATATAAGTATGTCTTAATCTTGATTTAAGAAACTTAATTATAAAAGTCTACATAAATGATTTATAAGAATAAATTAATGACAGTACGCAATCTGCAAAAATAATTTCAGTGCATCCTTTCCCAGTGCACATATATTTTCTAAAATGAGACCTGCTTTAAGTAGTACCTCTAACACCAGGGAGGCTCACTAAACGTTCTTTTTGAGCATTGTTTAAGGAGTGAAGGAAGCTTTGCAAAAATATTAGCAATACTTTTACTCTGGAGATTGGTATGGTAAGGAATAACCTAAAAATCAATTCTGGAAAGCTTCACAGTAATACTCTGAGTACACATCGTTGAACAAATATTTATTGAGTTCTTTGGCACAGACCAAGAACCATACAGGGTACCAGGGAAAAGAAGACATACATCACTTTTTCACTCTTAGAGATTATAGTCAAGATGTTGGCTTTGGGAGACTGTTCAGTGAAATTCCTTAAGGCAAGGAAAAATACTAATGCATGCTCATTGAGTGCCCTTTTAGCCAACCTGAAATTAGCAAAGTAGAGGCTTTGTCACTGATTAAAAAAGTGAAAAAGCTTGTATCCTAAGTCACTGATTTTGGCCATCAGCTTGAAAAAAAAATGAGTGTGTTTTAGAGAGTTTGAAGGGTGGCTTGGCTAAACACCAAGTTTTGAAAACTCCTCTGTTTGTATTTATTAGAAACAGAACACTGGAAGAACATAGCTAAAAGTCTGTATCCAGTGGACATTTTACCACGTGTCTTGACAGCATTTGACATGGTTGACCATACCTCTTCTTTAAAACTTATCCTTTCCTTGGTTTCAGAGACACCACCCTGGCCTTATTTGGCCTCCTGTTGTTCAGAGTCTCCTTTATAGACCTTTCTACCCATTTACTCTGTAAAGTCTTGTTTTTCTCCAGCTTCTGCTGTCTTGTCTTCTTAGTCTTCACACAAATCCTTGGATGATTTTTATCTATTCCCATGATACTCCTTATGATTCTCATGTTTGTATCCAGGCCTCTCTCCTGAACTTCACACCTGAATATTCAGTCCCTACTGACCGTTTCTACTTGAATGTCATACAGACATCTCAGACTCAACTCATCTGATATTGAACTCATGATATTCCTAACTGCCCCCGCAACCCAAGAAAAACCCTGAGCCCTAATTCAGTGAATTCTGTCATCAACCTGATCTATAAATGTGGAGGTCAGCTGAGGTCCTCGCCTCCTTCCCCACCACAGATAGAAATAATCAGAGTAAGCGAAATAAAGTTAATTGAATTACCTGATTCCTCCACTTTTCTCTAAATCACTACCACTGCTTCGTTTCAGGAACCCATCATCTCCTCATCTTCATCTCTTCATCTGGATTACTGCAGCAACCTCCTAGTATCTTTCTGCTTCAGGTCTTGCCTTCCTGTGGTCCATAGTACTGCAGTCATAGTAATGTCTATTAAACACAGCTCAAGTCAAAAACTCTTCTGAAGATTTCTTTTTCTATTAGAACAATTTCTAAACAACATAACTTATGAGGCCCTTCATGACCTCATTCCTACCTATCTCTCTAGCTCCATCTCTTGCCACATTACATACTCTTTGACCACTGTGCTCCAGTCATCTTTTCAGTTCCTTGAGTGTGAAATGTTCTCACGCCTCATCTGGAATATGTTGCCCTTTTTACCTAACACTTCATCCTTGAAGTCTCAAGTAAGAAAGCTGCTTTTCCTTCCCAACCTCCTTTCTTGCTAGGCTAGATGTACCTGCTTTGTGTTCCGGTAACACTCATTACTGCTCCCTTTTATAGATAGCAGTCTTAGTTTGTATTGAGATAGCTTATTTAATTGAGTTGTCTTCCCCACCAGGCTGTGAGCTTTGCAGGGCAGGTAGCAGATTGATTTTGCTCACTGTGGTTCACCCAGCCTGGTGTTCAGCATGTAGTGGAAATACTAGTTAAGAAATATCAATTGAGTGAAAGTTGTTCCTGCATTCTTCTACTATGATTTTCCTGCTGAGCCCACTCCTACCCTAGAGTTTCTAGCAACTGTTGACTATCCTTTTACCCTTGCTTTTGCTTTTCTACTTTATTAGCTTGAGATTTTGAAAAAAACTTACCCCCAAAATTAGAATTAAATTTCTGCATATATAAGTTCTTTGAAAAGAATGGTATCATGAGTTGAATAAATCACATTAGCTTTTGATTTCTTTTGTGTTTGAATAAACTTCCTTGTTTGTATGACCTCTTTTCTTAGGGACTGAAATAAATTAATCAAATAATTAAGGGAATTTCTGTGAAAGTATATTTTTGAGGTCTTGAAATAAAGATGATATAAGCTTCAAAAAATAAATGTATAGGAATCCAGACCTGTAAATTCTGCCTCTTTTTTTTGTGGCAGCTTTGGCCTCCCTTTATTCTTCCTGTCAGTCCATCAATCCAGCCATTATACAAATATTTACTGAGACTGCAGGAGGCCCCAGGCACTGTTTAGGTGCTTTGGATACTGCAGGGAACAAAGCAAAGTCCCCACCCTTGTGGGGATCTTACTCTATTGAATGAAGCTGACAACAAGCACAGTGATAAGTGCCTTGAAGTAAAGTGGGTTGGGTGCACGAGAAGGATGAAGGAAAGGGTGCTGTTTTAGATAGGGTGGTCCAGGAAGGCATCTTTGTTAAAGAGATGTTTGAGCAGCAACCTGAAGGAAATGCGGGACCTACCTTTCTGGCATCTGGGGAAAGAGTGTACATCCAGAGGGATCTGCTTGGTATGGTTATATCACTGCACCAAGGCCAGTGTGGATGCCCCAAAATGAGCAAGGAGGAGAGTTACAGGGGGTCAAATCAAAAAGTAGGAGAAAGCCAGATGCCTTGGGAGTTTTGAAGTTTACTTAGAGATATGGGAAACCTTTGAGGATGTTTGAGCAGAGGAGAGCCACAATGTTATTTGTATTAGAAAAGAATCATTCTTGTTTATATGTGGAAATTAGATTGTTAGGGAGTAAGGGTGAAAACAGGGAGACTAGATAGGCCATTGCAGTAAACTGGGGAAGAGATGGTAATGATGAGAAGTGGTCAGATTCTGGATATCTTTTGAAGGTAGAGTTGGGAGACTTGACTGATAATGTGGATGGAGTAAAGCATAACTCCAAGTTTTTTTGGCCTGAGCAGCAGGCAGAGTGGAGTTGTGATTTATTAAAGTGAGGTAGACCATAAGAGGAGGTTTGCATGGGAAATCAATTTTGACATTTTTAAGTTTGAGCTAGCTATTGGACATCTAAATGGAGATGTGAAAGAGGCATGGGTAGACATCTGGAGTATAGGTGAGATGCGAAGGATGGAGATAAGAATTTGGTGTTAGAATATAAATGATAGTTAAAGCCTTGAGACTGAATGGGATCACCTGGGGAATGCCTGTAGCTAAAGAAAAGGTCTGAACTCTGAGCCTAGGGGCATAGCAGTGTTAAAGGGTAGGAGGATGAGGAAGAACCAAGAAGAGTGGAAAGAGCCAAGAGATAATATAGGAGAAAAAACAAGACATATTGGTGGCCTAGATGCCAAGTGAAGCAACTATCCAGAAGGGCTGCGTCAAAATCTCCTGACAAGGATCAAACAAGGACTGAGAAGTAACATTGAATCTGGCAATGTTGAGCTTATTTGTGACCTTTATAGATGTTTTGGTGGAATAGTAGAGGTAAAAGCCTGATAGGACTGGAGTGTCTGCTGTAGATAGCGATCAGAAAAGTGGGGTGTTAATTGAAAATGGCTGTGGAGTTTTTAAATATGGGAGCAGCTATAGCATATTTTGGGGTTTTGGAAATCATCCAGTAGAGTAGAAAATATTACTAACAAGTAGAGAGGGGACTTTCACTTCAGCAACTTTATCACTGTGTCCCCATTGAATTTTTTTTTCTTTTTTTTTGGCTGCGTTGGGTCTCCCGTTGCTGTGCGCGGGCTTTCTCTAGTTGCAGCGAGCGGGGGCTACTCTTTGTTGTAGTGCACAGGCTTCTCATTGCAGTGGCTTCTCCTGTTGCGGAGCATGGGCTCTAGGCGCACGGGCTTCAGTAGTTGTGGCTCATGGGCTCTAGAGTGCAGGCTCAGTAGCTGTGGCGCACGGGCTTAGTTGCTCTGTGGCATGTGGGATCTTCCCGGGCCAGGGCTCAAACCCGTGTCCCCTGCATAGGCAGGTGGATTCTTAACCACTGTGCCATTTAGGTAAGTCCCTAAATGTTTTTCTTGAATGAATGAATTAATGGATGGGTAGAAGTATTTTCACCAGATGCAGTATAATTTTTTTTAATCAATGCTGAATAAAAAGTGGAATAAAGAACACTTCAGGTAACACCTCCTTTTCCAGATCATTGTGGGAATTTTTAAGTTTCAGTCTTCTTTGGTTAGATTACCATCTTGAAGTTTACTTTTTCACCCTGGTGAACCTGGTGTTTCTCAGGTCTTTGTAGCTGCCCTCACAAATGATCTATTAAAGTGTGTCACCACTACAGACTTGTCTAATCTTTTACTTTTTGTTCATTTTTCTCATTTGAACTTTTAAAGTGTTAGTACCTATTTCAAAAATTTTGAGACCTCTTGTTAACTATTATTCTTGACTTAAGAAGATACAGTATTTGCCAGAAGAGTGAAGGAATACAGATTTTTGAATGTTCAGAGTAGGGTTGCCAAATAAAATACAAGATGCAGAGTTAAATTCGAATTTCAGGTAACAACAAGTAATTTTTTTAGTATAAATATATCCCATGTAAGTATGTCCCAAATATTGCATGGGACATATTATACTAAAAAATTAATTGAAATTCAAATTTAACTCTGACTTTATATTTTTATCTGCTAATCTGGCAACTGTAATTTAGGAAAAAGGTTTGTATGATTCTTAGTCTGAGAGTATAAACACAAAGGTAGATCTTCAGAGTCTGGGTCTCTGGAGAATGTAATATTGATGGTGTATTCATACATAACTGATGATCAAGAAGAGAGAGGTGTCTCAAGAAACTGATGTTGCTATGCCTGAATATTTTTAAAAAATATACATTGAACATGGAGAAGGAGTACATGAACTAAGAATGAATTAAAGAAAAGATAGTTTGGGGGACCTGTGATGTGTATCCTTGAAGAAACATTAAGGTTAGAAAAAACAGTTTTTAAGCTACATTCAACAGTGTGTTTCTTGGGGCAGTTACTAGAATGTTAAAAGAGAATACAGAGGTCATTAACTACTTGATCTCTTCTTTCTTTTATGCTAAGGAGAATGGAGAATGGACTCTGGATTGAAAATGGCAGAATTGATTTGGGTTAAATGGAATTGAAGCACATTATGGGTAGCAATATTAAAAGAGCACCCAGATGTTCAACGTTCAGTCTCTTATAAGCCTGAGCATTTTCAGTAGTGCTTTCAGAACCTGCGATTTGGCAGACATTCAGTTTGATGCTTTCACAACTCTTCTCTCTTATTAGGCTTCTGTGTTTGTTTAAAACTTAATTAAAACTTTTAATTGTGGAGTATTTCAAGAATATGGAAAATTATCAGAAAATAATGTAATACACTCCTATACATGACATGCAGATTTAACAAGTAGTAATTTTTGCCTTATTTGCTTCAGTTCTTCTCTTTTGAAAAGTATTGCTAATTTTTTTTCCCTCTTTTGTCACTTCTCTGCTGCCTCTCAATCCATTACCTTGAAGCTGGTGTATATAGTTCTCATGCATGTTTCTACATATTTCTGTGTGACAGGATATAAACCAAGGCTTAATGAGGGAGATTGATGGAAAGAAATGGGATTGATTAGCTTGGTGAAGAGAAAATTTAAAGTAGGATTACAGGTTCCTTCAACTATCTAGAAGTCACTCATGTGAAAAGAGTTCTTAACTTTGATAACTTATTGACGTTAAGCAGTACAGATAATATTTTTAAGTACTTTTAATATCAGAAAGCAACATGTAGTACTTAGTGACCTAATTATTTTATGGTCTATACTTACATTGAAATTTTTATAAAACATTGAAAAACATCAATGTTCAACCTATACAGATGTCATTAAAAAAAAATCAACAACAATCATGATTTTCCTAATGTCTTTACTGTAAAAATGGTTAACCAGCAATCTTTAGAGAAATGACTATATTACTATTTAAAAATTTGTTAAGGGCACACATCCTGAAATATTTAAGACATCAGAGAAAGTGAATTTTTAAAAAATGTTCTTCATGTTTTGATGCTTTTTGAAGCATGGTGTTTCTTTCAGTAATTACATTCTAAAAAAGGTGGGAGGTATCATTGACAAAACCTGTTTTTTCTCTGAACTGTAGTATATATAATATGTTGGTAAGAAAAATGGCTTAGAAGTTAGAATGTAAGAAAGAATGAGAGATATGCGTCTGACCCTTTCAGACATCTTTCAGTTTAGGAAACTGTGAATAGCAGAGGATGGAGTCGATAGGGCAGTGAGAGTTCAGCTCAGAACAAAGCACAGAGAAAACATTCTTGTGGACTATATTTGCCAGGGCACATTTCTGACTAATACAAAGTGAAAGAGAGTACCCTGTTTTTGTGAGTAATTAAGTTTTTATTCATAAAGATTGAAACAAACAGTTCAGACCAGAATGTTAAATAATGGTCATGGCAATACATTCTTTCAGAAAGATTAAGTAAAGCATACATGACATGTAATATAGTAGCACAATAAAATTCTTACCATGTGTTTGTTCTAATTCATAATGCCCAATGAGTTAGTAATTTACTTTTCTGTTTTTATATTTCTTGTTTACCACATAAATTCATCTGAGTCCTGATTTTAGTGTCTAGTTTTTCTCTACTTGAGAGAGAGGGGTAGAGATTTCATTCTTCTATTACGAGGTATTTGCCAGCTTCTTTTACACAGTGTCAGTGTTAGGGTGATTTAAGAATTTCCTCTACACCAACCTTCAAGATGGCAGAGGAGTAAGACCTGGAGATGACCTCTTCCCCACAAATACATCAAAAATACATCAACACGTGGAACAACTCCTACAGAACACCTACTAAATGCTGGCAGAAGACCTCAGACTTCCCAGAAGGCAAGAAACTCCCCATGTACCTGGGTAGGGTAAAAAAAAAGAACAAACAGAGACAAAAGAATAGGGATGGGACCCGCACATCTGGAAGGGAGTCATGAAGCAGTAAAAGTTTCCACACACTAGGAAGCCCCTTCATTGGCAGAGATGGGGAGTGGCAAGGGGGATGCGTAGGAGCCACGGAGGAGAGCACAGCAACAGGGGTGCAGAGGGCAAAGCGGAGAGATTCCTGCACAGAGGATCAGTGCTGACCAGCCCCCACCAGCCTGAGAGGCTTGTCTGCTCACCCACCAGGGCGGGTGGGGGCTGGGAGCTGAGGCTCCAGCTTCGGAGGTCAGATCCTAGGAAGAGGACTAGGGTTGGCTGTGTGAACACAACCTGAAGGGGGCTAGTGCACCACAGCTAGCTGGGGGGAGTCCGGGAAAAAGTCTGGACCTGCCTAAGAGTCAAGACACCATTGTTTTAGGGTGCACGAGGAGAGGTGATTCAGAGCACCGCCTAAAGGAGCTCCAGAGACTGGTGTGAGCTGTTGCTATCTGTGTGGACACCAGAGATGCACATGAAACACTAAGGCTGCTGCTGCAGCCACCAAGAATCCTGTGAGCAAATGCCGGTCACTGTCCACACCTCCCCTTCCGGGAGCCTGTGCAGCCCACCACTGCCAGGGTCCTGTGATCCAGGGACAACTTCCCCGGGAGAACACATGGCGTGCCCCAGGCTGCTACAACGTCACGCCAGCCTCTGCCACCGCAGGCTCACCCCACATTCCATACCCCTCCCTCCTTCTGGCCTGAGTGAGCCAGAGACCCTGAATCAGCTGTTTCTTTAACCCCCGCCTGTCTGGGTGAAGAACAGCAGCCAGAGGGTGACTTATGTGCAGAGATGGGGCCAAATCCGAAGCTGAACCTCAGGAGCTGTGTGAACAAAGAAGAGAAAAGGGAAATCTATCTGTGCAGCCCCAGGAGCAGAGGACTAAATCTCCACAATCAACTTGATGTACCCTGCACCTGTGGAATACCTCAATAGAGAGTGAATCATCCCAAAACTGAGGCGGTGGACTTTGAGAGCACCTGTAGACTTGGGGTTTGCTTTCTGCATCTAATTTGTTTCTAGTTTTATGTTTATCTTAGTTTACTATTTAGAGATCATTATCACTGGTGGATTTGTTTATCGATTTGGTTGCTCTCTTCCTTTTATATGTATATATGAAAATTTTTATTTTCCTTTTTCTCTTTTTGTGAGTGTGTGTGCTTCTTTGTGTGATTTTTGTCTGTATAGGTTTGCTTTTATCATTTGTCCTAGGGTTCTGTCTGTCTGTTTTTTTTTAGTATAGTTTTTAGTGCTTGTTATCATTGGTGGATTTGTTTCTTGGTTTGGTTGCTCTCTTCTTTTTTAAAATTAATTACTTTATTATTTTATTTTAATAATATATTTTTGAATTTTAATAACTTTATTTTAAAACAATTTTTTCTTTCTTTCTTTTTTTTTTTTTTTTCTTTTCTCCCTCTTCTTCTGAGCTGTGTGGCCGACAGGGTCTTGGTGCTCTGGCTGGGTGTCAACCCTGAGCCTCTGAGGTGGGAGAAACGAGTTCAGGACACTAGTCCACCAGACACCTCCTGGCCCCTTGTAATATCAATCAGCGAGAACTCTCCCAGAGATCTCCCTCTCAACACTAAGACCCAGCTCCACTCAATGACCAACAAGCTCCAGTGCTGGACACCCCATTGCAAACAACTAGCAAGACAGGAACACAACCCCACCCATTAGCAGAGAGGTTGCCTAAAATCATAATACGGTCACAGACACTCCAAAACACACCACCAGACGTGGCAGTGCCCACCAGAAAGGCAAGATCCAGCCTTATCCACCAGAACACAGGCACCAGTCCCCTCCGCCAGGAAGCCTACACAACCCACTGAACCAACCTTAGCCACTGGGGGCAGACACCAAAAACAATAGGAACTACGAACCTACAGCCTGTGAAAAGGAGACCCCAAACACAGTAAGTTAACCAAATGGGAACACAGAGAAATACACAGCAGATGAAGGAGCATGGTAAAAACCCACCAGACCAAACAAATGAAGAGGAAATAGGCAGTCTTCCTGAAAAAGAATTCAGAGTAATGATAGTAAAGATGGTCCAAAATCTCGAAAGTAGAATGGAGAAAATACAAGAAACTTTAACAAGGACCAAGAAGAACTAAAGAGCAAACAAACAATGATGAACAACACAATAAATGAAATTAAAAGTTATCTAGAAGGAATCAATAGCAGAATAACTGAGGCAGAAGAACAGATAAGTGACCTGGAAGATAAAATAGTGGAAATAACTACTGCAGAGCAGAATAAAGAAAAAAGAATGAAAAAAATTGAGGACAGTCTCAAAGACCTCTGGGGCAACATTAAATACACCAACATTTGAATTATACAGATCCCAGAAGAAGAGAAAAAGAAAGGGACTGAGAAAATATTTGAAGAGATTACAGTAGAAAACTTCCCTAATATGGGAAAGGAAATAGTCAAGTCCAGGAAGCCCAGAGAGTCCCATACAGGATAAATCCAAGGAGAAACTGCCAAGAGACATATTAATCAATCAAAAATTAAATACAAAGAAAAAATATTAAGTGCAGCAAAGGAAAAACAACAAATAGCATACAAGGGAATCCCCATAAGGTTAACAACTGCTCTTTCAGCAGAAACTCTGCAAGCCAGAAGGGAGTGGCAGGACATATTTAAAGGGATGAAAGGGAAACACCTACAGCCAAGATTACCCAGCAAGGATCTCATTCAGGTTCGATGGAGAAATTAAAACCTTTAAAGACAAGCAAAAACTAAGAGAATTCAGCACCACCAAACCAGCTTTACAACAAATGCTAAAGGAACTTCTCTAGGCAGGAAACACAAGAGAAGGAAAAGACCTACAATAACAAACCCAAAACAATTAAGAAAATGGTAATAGGGACATACATATCTCTAATTACCTTAAATGTAAATGCATTAAATCCTCCAACCAAAAGACATAGACTGGCTGAATGGATAAAAAAACAAGGCCTCTACATATGCTGTCTACAAGAGACCCACTTCAGACCCAGGGACACATACAGACTGAAAGTGAGGGGATGGAAAAAGGTATTCCATGCAAATGGAAATGAAAAGAAAGCTGGAGTAGAAATTTTCGTATCAGACAAAATAGACTTTAAAATAAAGACTATTACAAGAGACAAAGAAGGACACTGCATAATGATCAAGGGATCAATCCAAGAAGATATAACAATTGTAAATATTTATGCACCCAACATAGGAACACCTCAGTACATAAGGCAAATGCTAACAGCCATAAACGGGGAAATTGACAGTAACACAATAATAGTAGGGGACTTTAACACCATACTTTCACCACTGGACAGATCATCTAAAATGAAAGTAAATGAGGAAACACAAGCTTTAAATGACATATTAGACATGATGGACTTCATTGATTTTTATAGGACATTCCATCCAACAACAACAGAATGTACTTTCTTCTCAAGTGCTCATGGGACATTTTCCAGGGTAGATCATATCTTGGGTCACAAATCAAGCCTTGGTAAATTTATGATAATTGAAATCATATCAACTATCTTTTCTGACCATAACGCTTTAAAACTAGATATCAGTTACAGGAAAAAAAACTATAAAAAATACAAACACATGGAAGCTAAAAAATACACTACTAAATAACCAAGAGATCACTGAAGAAATCAAAGAGGAAATCAAAAAATACCTAGAAACAAATGACAATAAAAACACGATGACCCAAAACCTATGGGATGCAGCAAAAGCAGTTCTACGAAAGAAGTTTATAGCAATACAACCCTAACTTAAGAAACAAGAAACATCTCAAATAAACAACCTAACATTACACCTAAAGCAATTAGAGAAAGAAGAACAAGAAAACCCCAAAATTAGCAGGAGGAAAGAAATCATAAAGATAAATCAAAATTAATGAAAAAGAAAATGAAAAACAAGATGAAAAAGAAGAAAACAGTAGCAAAGATCAGTAAAACTAAAAGCTGGTTCTTTGGGAAGATAAAAAAGATTAATTAACCATCAGCCAGACTCATCAAGAAAAAAAGGGAGAAGACTCAAATCAATAGAATTAGAAATGAAAAAGAAGTAACAACTGACCCTGCAGAAATACAAAGGATCATGAGATTACTACAAGTAACTCTATGCCAATGAATTGGCCAACTTGGAAGAAAAGGACAAATTCTTAGAAAAGCACAACCTTCCGAGACTGAACCAGGAAGAAATAGAAAATGTAAACAGACCAATCACAAGCACTGAAATTGAAACTGTCATTAAAAATCTTCCAACAGACAAAAGCCCAGGACCAAATAGCTTCACAGGCGAATTCTATCAAACATTTAGAGAAGAGCTAACACCTATCCTTCTCAAACTCTTCCAAAATATAGCAGAGGGTGGAACACTCTGAAACTCATTCTACGAGGCCACCATCACCCTGATACCAAAACCAGACAAAGATGTCATACAAAAAAGAAAACTACAGGTCAATATCACTGATGAACATAGATGCAAAAATCCTCAACAAAATACTAGATAACAGAATCCAACAACCTATTAAAAGGATCATACATGGGCTTCCCTGGTGGCGCAGTGGTTGAGAGGTTGCCTGCTGATGCAGGGGACATGGGTTTGTGCCCCAGTCCAGGAAGATCCCACATGCCGCGGAGCGGCTGGGCAAGTGAGCCATGGCCACTGAGCCTGTGCATTCGGAGCCTGTGCTCCGCAATGGGAGAGGCCACAACAGTGAGAGGCCCACGTACCAAAAAACAAAAGAAAAAAAAAGGATCATACAGCATGGTCAAGTGGGGTTTATCCCAGGAATGCAAGGATTCTTCAATATATGCAAATCAATCAATGTGATAAATCATATTAACAAATTGAAGGAGTAAAACCATATGATCATCTCAATAGATGCAGAAAAAGCTTTCAACAAAATTCAACACCCGTTTATGATAAAAACCCTCCAGAAAGTAGTCATAGAGGGAACTTACCTCAACATAATAAAGGCCATATATGACAAAGCCACAGCCAACATCCTTCTCAGTGGTGAAAAACTGACACCATATCCACTAAGATCACGAGCAAAACAAGGTTGTCCACTCTTACCACTATTATTCAACATAGTTTTGGAAGTTTTAGCCACAGCAATCAGAGATGAAAAAGAAATAAAAGAAATCCAAATCGGAAAAGAAGAAGTAAAGCTGTCACTGTTTGCAGATGACGTGATACTATACATAGAGAATCCTAAAGATGCTACCAGAAAACTACTAGAGCTAATCAATGAATTTGGTAAAGTAGCAGGATACAAAAGTAATGCACAGAAAATTCTTGCATTCCCATATACTAATGATAAAAAATCTGAAAGAGAAATTAAGGAAACACTCCCATTTACCATTGCAACAAAAAGAATAAAATACCTAGGAATAAACCTACCTAAGGAGACAAAAGACCTGTATGCAGAAAATTATAAGACACTGATGAAAGAAATTACAGATGATATAAACAGATGGAGAGATATACCATGTTCTTGGATTGGAAGAATTAACATTGTGAAAATGACTGTACTACCCAAAGCAACTGACAGATTCAATGCAATCCCTATCAAACTACCAATGGCATTTTTCACAGAAGTAGAAAAAAAAATTTCACAATTTGTATGGAGATACAAAAACCCCAAATAGCCAAAGCAATCTTGAGAAAGAAAGACGGAGCTGGAGGAATCAGGCTTCCTGACTTCAGACTATACTACAAAGGTATGGTAATCAAGACAGTATGGTACTGGCACAAAAACTGAAATATAAATCAATGGAACAGGATAGAAAGCCCAGAGGTAAACCCATGCACCTATGGTTACCTCATCTTTGATAAAGGAGTCAAGAATAAACAATGGAGAAAAGAAAGCCTCTTTCATAAGTTGTGCTGGGAAAACTGGACAGCTACATGTAAAAGAATGAAATTAGTACACTCCCTAACACCATACACAAAAATAAACTCCAAGTGGATTAAATACCTAAATGTAAGGCCAGACACTATAAAACTCTTAGAGGAAAACATAGGCAGAATACTCATAACATAAATCACAGCAAGATCCTTTTTCACCCACCTCCTAGAGAGAGGGAAATAAAAACAAAAATAAAGAAATGGGACCTAATGAAATTTAAAAGCTTTTGCACAACAAAAGAAACCTTAAACAAGAACAAAAAGAGAACCCTCAGAATGGGAGAAAATATTTGCAAATGAAGCAACTGACAAAGGATTAATCTGCAAAATATACAAGCAGCTCATGCAGCTCAATATCAAAAAAAAAAAAAAAACAATCCAAAAATGGGCAGAAGACTAAATAGGCATTTCTCTGAAGAAGATATACAGATTACCATCAAACACATGAAAGGATACTCAACATCACTAATCATTAGAGAAATGCAAATCAAAACTACAATGAGGTATCTCCTCACACAGGTCAGAATGGACATCTTCAAAAAGTCTACAAACAATAAATGCTGGAGAGAGTGTGGAGAAAAGGAAACCCTCTCTCACAGTTGGTGGGAATGTAAATTGATACAGCCACTAGGGAGAATAGTATGGAGGTTCCTTAAAAAACTACAAATAGAACTACCATACGACCCAGCAATCCCAGTACTGGGCATATACCCGGAGAAAACCATAATTTAAAAAGAGTCATGTACCACAATGTTCATTGCAGCACTATTTACAATAGCCAGGACATGGAAGCAACCTAATTGTCTATAGAGTGCTGAATGGATAAATAAGATATGGCACATATATACAATGGAATATTTCTCAGCCATAAGGAGAAACGAAATTGAGTTATTTGTAGTGAGGTGGATGATCCTAGAGTCTGTCATACAGAGTGAGGTAAGTCAGACAGAGTAAAACAGATACTGTAGGCTAATACATATATATAGAATCCAAAAATAAAAGTAGTTTTGAAGAACCTAGGGGCAGGACAGGAATAAAGAAACAGAATGGACTTGAGGACATGGGGAGGAAGGGTAAACTGGGTTGAAATGAGAGAATAACATGGACATATATACACTACCAAATGTAAAATAGATAACTAGTGGGAAACAGCCACATAGCACAGGGAGATCAGCTCAGTGTTTAGTGACCACCTAGAGGGGTGGGATAGGGAGTGTGGGAGGGAGTCGCAACAGGGAGGGGATATGGGGATATATGTATATGTATAGCTGATTCACTTTCTTATACTGCAGAAACTAACACACCATTGTAAACCTATTATACTCCAATAAAGATGTTAAAAAAAAGAGAATTTACTGTGTGTAAAACAGTAAGTAAAGATCAAAGCCATCATATCCTTTGATAAATACTTTTTTGGATATGGATTGTATAATCCTAGTTGTTTAAGTATAAAAACTTGCATCAGATTTCTGAAAGATCACCAGAGCTCATATTCGGGAATATAGTGTTGTTCCGTATAATTGTGGTACAGAGGAACAAATAAGTGTACGAAGTCATGATAATTCTTTCTCTAAACAAGTAAGGCTTGCTCCAGAGCATCACTTGAGCTTTGGTTTGGTGTATGAGGGTAGCTCCTGAGAGGTTTCAATTCAGATTAATCTTTTCAGGGCTTATTAGGGGACAGGCACAAATTCCTTGGGTCTGTCTTTAAGAGACCCATAGATTGGGATGGAATGAGAATGTTGCCTTTCTCAGCTAATCTGGCCCCAGAACTTTTTCACTGGAATGAAAATATGTACTGCCTCGTATGTTGTGGGTCTCCTCCATGTGTTCTCTACCATATTGTGTGCTGGTTTGTTCCTTGTGGGATGTTCTTTCTGTGCTGATACGTTATTCTAGCCTCTTATTTTCCAAAGAACATTTAAAAGAAAACTTTTCTTATCCTTTGTTAAAAGTAAAATTAATGTAACCATGGGGGTCTTCTGTAGACTCTGGTTTATAGTTACGAGCCTCGCCAGGTTTTCTCCCCCACCTTTGGATGGGAAACCTGGAGTTGATATAAGTAAGTAATTGGAGGGAAAAGTTAGAGAACAACAATCTCATTTATATAAATTTTATTCTTAACAAGTCATTATAGATTTTGATTTATACAAAAAGTATATATGTATATACTTAACCATCTTTCCCTTGCTTTCTCTGTTCTCCATGCTCTGAGTGTGTTTTCTAATTTGATTGGAAACTATTCAAGAGCAGTTGCTTCATGCTTAAGAATGAGTTAGGATCTAAAGTGAACTTGTTGGCTGGAAACTATAGTTAAAATTTCCCGTGAAAATTCTTTAGGACACCAGGTTGTCACAACATACTGTCTCAATATGTTGTATGCAGCCACGTTTTTCCTCCAAACTTGGAACATATCACAGTTTCTGAGGGTGCACCAGATGAAAAAGTTGGCTTGTGTTTAATGGCCATGTTGTATATTTTTTAAAAAGGGAGCTTAGTTTGATATGCATGTAGTGATTCTCAGTTTGATATGCATGTAGTGATTGAAACAGATTAAGAGAGTATCATATTCTTGTTGCTCACCCCCATTCACTCTAGAGCATGTATTGAGTACATGAAATATAATATTACTGTTTATGTCTGTCTATGCCTTGTATTTGGCCTATTGTGTTTGATTGATTCAAATAATTAAATGTACCTGTAATGTGACTCCACTACATTAACCAACTGGTGGCAATAAGGTACAATAAAAGTAAGGAAGTAAGGAATACAAGTTCAATACGATTAAGTTAAAATTTTCTTTAGGATTTACCATGAAAAAAACCACCGCCTTTTGAAATGGCATAATAGAGGATTATATATATAATGTTTTACATATATTAAGGCTGTTAAGACTGATGTTTTCTGAATTCTGATCTAAACAGTATAAACTATATCACAACTTGATTTTTTAAACTTTTAAAAAATAAATTTATTTTATTTTTGGCTGTGTTGGGTCTTCATTGCTGCATGTGGGCTTTCTCTAGTTGTGGTGAGCGGGAGCCACTCTTCATTGCAGTGCACAGGCTTCTCATCGTGGTGGCTTCTCTTGTTGCGGAGCATGGGCTGTAGGCGCATGGGCTTCAGTAGTTGTGGCTTGCGGGCTCTAGAGCTCAGGCTCAGTAGTTGTGGTGCACGGGCTTAGTTGCTCCGTGGCATGTGGGATCTTCCCGGACCAGGGCTCGAACCCATGTCGCCTGTGCTGGCAGCCAGATTCCCAACCACTGCGCCACTAGTGAAGCCCATGGCTCGATATTTTAAACTGGTGAATTAAAATATAAATATTTTAGCTTACTTTTTTTAACGATATGGTTTGTGGGCATATAATTCTATTTTAAGTATTGAGATTTTAAATTCTAATTTTTACTCCATTCATAGGCTACTCCGTCTTTTCAGTGTTTTTATTCCTTACCTACATTATATCCCTTTTACTTTTTTTTTTCCTTCCTAATAATTACCTGGTATCCATGATCACCAACAAGTAATTGCTTGGCTTTATACTTATTAGGAAATATGGTTTGTCTCTTCTGGAGTTTTTGTTAATTTTTTATAATTAAAAATACTCTAATTATATTTTCCTAAAGTTGCTATCAATCTGTTAGACCCTTTTTAGAGTAGAGAAACACAAGTTTGGAATATGAAGAATAATTCTTACAATTTTTTATGTGATACTTCAAAATAATGTGTACTAGAATTCTAGCTTACTCATTATTGGTTAATATCATTTCACAAAGGGAAATGCATTACTGTTCAAATTTTTATTTTCCCTATTTGAATGTTAAGAAAGGCAGTTAACTTCTTCGAGACAGTTCCTTTTTATCTGTACATATATATAATCAACACTGTAAAGATTCATTCAGATAACCATAGTGGGGGGTACTTCAGGCCAAAAGGAAAAAATTGACTTTTAGAGTTTGAGTCTTTTAGCAATTATGTTTGTTCTGAGGGATTTTTTATGTGTACATTTGTCATTTAGTAGGCCATACTAAATGTGGAATAAAAATTACTGTGGTAACAATTGCTTTGCAGGCCAGTTTATCTTGATGAGCATTCACTGTGTCTTATATATCAGAAATTTTAACCATAAACATTATGATGTTGTATCTTTAAGACCTCCTAGGGGAATGTTTTTTCCTTTCCCTTGGATCTCAAATCCAGCACTTAATCATTTGCATCATTTAGGCTCCACTCTCCTCCTACTGTCCCTGTGTTATAAAGTCTTAACCCTCTATAATACCAACCTTCATTCCTTTGCCAGATTGTTGCCATTCTAAATTTATGGTTTCCGGTATGAGATGAGCATTCATTTGCCACTTGAAAAATCCTTTTATGGTTTATTAATCAATTTCCTCTCATTTTTGGTGGTAAGGTCAAACTTTTGCCTCTTTCTTTAAAAATTCCATCTCATCTTCTTTTGAATAGTCTTGGCAGATCTCAAAGAAAATAGGAGTCATTCTGGTGGAACTCTCTTTTACCATATCTTTTCTCCCGCATTCACCTTCTGCTTCCCATATTACAAACATATCTGCACTTTGACTCATCCATCCCTCCATTCTCATCCTTCCATCCAAGTCTTATCTCTAGAACCATGATTCTCTCTCCTGCATTCTCAGGGACCCTACTCCCCTAAGTCATAGTCTTTCTTCTGGTTATTCAACCTCTCTCTTTCTCTATTGGCTCTCCTCTGATTATAGAATTGTGCTCAACTCTCTCCTGTATTTCTAAAAACTCAACCGCATGCATTTTGCTATTTCTTGCCTCTTCTCCTTTTCTTTTCAACCAAGTTCCTTGAAAGAGTAGCTAGTACGTATTTTATTTCCCCATTTCCTCCCTTTCTGTTTATCTTTTCTTTAAATAAATTTATTTATTTATTTTTGGCTGCATTGGGTCTTTGTTGCTGCGTACAGGCTTTCTCTAGTTGTGGTGAGCAGGGGCTACTCTTCTTGTGGTGCATGGGCTTCTCATTGCAGTGGCTTCTCTTGTTGTGGAGCATGGGCTCTAGGTGCATGGGCTTCAGTAGTTGTGGCTCGCGGGCGCTAGAGTGCAGGCTCAGTAGTTGTGGTGCATGGGCTTAGTTGCTCTGCAGCATGGGGGATCTTCCCAGACCAGGGCTTGAACCCATGTCCCCTGCATTGGCAGGCGGATTCTTAACCACTGTACCACCAGGGAAGCCCTCCATTTATCTTTCACCCACTGAAATTTTCTTTCTCTGACCATTTATTTTGAAACTATGTATACTAAAGTCATCTAAGACTTGAGAGTGGCTAAGTACATTGTACTCTGTAGCATAACGTTTGAAACTTTCTTTTTTCATGTGATACCACTTTCTTCATATGACAGCTCTTTGCTGATCTCTTAGGACTCTGTCCTTGGCCCTGTACTGTCTACTCTCAAGAGGTTTTTTGGGGTACATGGATAGGTTTCATGGCACTCATGCAGCCTCTGAAATGAATTACAAAATGTTTATATGTGTATATGTCTATTTTCTTAGGGAGAGGGTCCACAGGTTTATATATATAAATAATTTGACTTAAAGGAATATGTTCATCCATGCTTTTAACTACGTTGAAGTGATAACACTAAAATCTGTGCTTCCAGCCCAGACCTGTGATGGGAAACCCCAAACTGTATATCCCACTTGATGGCCCATCATCAAAACTTTCCAAAGCAGAATTAATCATCTTTCGTCTTCCAGTATGCCCTCTGTACCCATACACTCTGCTGTTCTGCTTCTCCCGAACCAGAAATATGGGTGTCCTGCCCTTTCCCCTTGATCTTCACATCCTGTCCCGTGAATTTATTCTATCTCCCCAATATAAGTATCTCTCAGATCCATCCTTTTCTGCCTTTCCCTGCCTCAGTTGTGTCCTCTGTCTCTCACCTGGTTTCTTGAAAAAACTTTCCAACTGGTTTGCTTGTCTTCAATTTGACCCCACCTTTCATCTGTTCACTACACTTATATTTGAGTCATTTTTGTACAATATGTTAAACTTTTTTATCAGGATAAAAAATGCTTAAATTGAGACATGTTGTTGGATCTCTGCTTACATCTTTAGTCTTATTTCATGAGTCTCCAAATGCACTATTATATAGGGATTTTTTAAGCAATAATCTGTTATTTTAGTTTTCTTCTTTATATCTCTACCTTGGAATAACCTTTTCTTCCCCACCAGGCCAGTTCATTCAAGTCCTTTAAATCTCAATTTCCTTCCTTCTTATCTACCTTCCTTCTCACCCTCTTAGGTGTTTTCTCCCTTGTCTTCTTGCAGTTATATCTGCACATTGCAACTATATTTCTTTTCAGCCATACTGTAAACTTGTTATTTAGGGCAGCTGCAGTCATACCAAAATTTTTTTTCTTTTAATCTCTAGATCTTTGCAGTGTATCTAATATATTGTGGGTGATCTATAGATATTTGCTGATTAAATGAATAACCAAAGATTTAAAATTGGCTTTCTCATTTTGACCTTTATACATTTCAGGTACGCTTAAATGTTGATGATCTTTTTACTGGTACAGAATACAATGAGTTTTGAAGAATAGAGTTCTGTAAGCTTTATTTATACTCAGTGCCTAGCACAGTCCCTACTAGGTAGGAGATACTCAAGTATTTGTGAATAAATGATTTATAGGTGACTATGAGGAAATGAGCTGTTACATTTTACAGTGTTGGTCATTTAACTGGAGGAAGAAAATAAGATAAAATCGAATTAGAAAACCAAGTAATGTGCTTTACTTCATTTTTTTGACAAGTATAATTCATACTGATTATTTTGATGAGCCCTCAGGAAGCTTTAGAGTTTCCTGTTAGTGCAATGTATAACAGTGTGACCTCGTTACCAGGCCGTATTGTTAGATCTCTTCTTAGAGTTTCAGTGTGAGCAGTATCTTGTTTTGTTAGGGTTTGTTAGGTTTGTGAATTAGAGTAAAAAGTCAATGAAATTTTACTGCCTGCTTTTTAAAGAGAGGGACAGGACATTCGGATTATTGTGAGATATGTCAAAATGATGAAAGTAGTGGTCCCAAATAGTTGTTAATTCATAAAACCTTGCCTGAGGCAGAATAGTCCATATATCCCATGTCTCTTTTTCTGATTCTACATTTTGAAAGCACTAACCTTGTGTGGTTAAAAAGTAGGTTCCAAGGCAGAATACTGTTCAGTTTAGTGTCAAGACCTTTCTTTAAAGACTTCTGACTTAATGTAAGTCATCATGAATAGCATTCTTGTCTTTGAATAGAATTCTCTCAATCTAGGTAGAGAATTTAAACTCCATGCCCTAAGGCATACATTGTATGCTTTACTTCTCAATGGATGATATTAACTATGTTCCATCTGTAGAACTGAGAAAAAAGTCATTCAGTTCACTTTCATTATGACCTTGTTGAGAAAGACTGCTGGGAAGCAGGTTGTGCAACCTAACTCAAGCCACCGAATTCTTAATATAGACGGAAACTCCTTGGTTACCATTGATTTGAGACAAAATGGTGACTTCAGAATAAAAGATACTATCTCTAAAACTGGTTCTCAAAGTATGGTCCTTGACCTGCTGCATCACTGGAGAATTTGTTGGAAATATAAAATTTTTGTGCCTCATCTCAGTGCCATCTGATCTGCTGAATCAGAAACTTGGAGGTGAAGAATAGGGTGGTGGGTCTTAGCAATTTGAGAAGCCCTCCGGTGACTTTGATGCACACTAAAGTTTGAGAATCTCTTTGCTGTCCACTGACTCCTGCTTTCATTTCTTCTTCCAAATGCTCCAGAAAGTATGTTATCTAGTGTTAGAAAAATCCAGATGTGGTTCTCTGAATCATCTCGTTTCCAGAAATGCTCTCCTAAATTCATTCCCAATGGATACTTGAAATTTGAAGTCAGCTAGCTAGGGAGTTTATTTGCAAATTGGATCATTTTACTTTTCTGATTAAAGTTCTTCATTGTGGTGTGGATAATCCATCTGTTTTTGCCCCAGTCATTCTCATACTATTTCCTTACAGATTTGTAATGCAATCATCTGTGTTTTTTAATCTTTTGTGTTTCTGATTTCTAATCTAATTGTATTTTGCTCAGAAAATATGAGCTGTATCAGGGGTCAGCAGACTAATGTGGTCACCCTGAGCCCAAGAATGGTGTTTTTTTTGTTTGTTTTGTTTTTTTAAAGAAAAAAAAAAAAAGCAAAGATTATACAGCAGAGACTGCATGTGGCCTGCCAAACCTAAGTATTTACTCTCTTTCTGCAGTTTGTTGACCCCTGATCTATATGATACTTATTTTTTGAAATTTGTTGAGATTTACTTTATGGCCTCGTATACTTAGACCATTTAAAATTGTTACAAGTGTACTTGAAAAGAATATATATTTTCATATAAGTTAGGTTAAATTTATTAACTGCTCAAGTTCCCTGTTTTTTGTTGAATTTTTGTTGATTTTACCTATCAATAGTTGATCAATTATTGAACTTTCACTTTGATGTTGGACTTGTTACTTTTTTTGGAGGTCTATTTGTTTTAATTATTTTGAGGCTATTCCATCAGGGCATGCAAATTCAAAAGTTTTATACCTTCTTAGTGAGCTGTATCTTTTATTATTATGTAGAGAAGTGTTTTGGTTTTTTTTCCCCCATCCCTAATAATACCTTTCATTTTTAGAGTCTATTTTGTCTGATCTGATACTATTGATATAGCCACCAGCTGTTTTTGGTTATTATTTAACCAAATATTATTATTATTTAGTTGGCTATTATTTACCAGCTACTTTTGGTTATTATTTACAGGAGGATCTTATTCTATCTCTTAACTTTCAACCTTTCTCTGTCCTATTTTAGGTATAGCTCTAGTGTTTACTTGATTGCTATTTAGTAATTCAGTCTGTCAATCTTTTGGGTGTTAAGATTAATTCATTTACATTTATTGTGAGTATCGATATATTTGGACTTGTTTCTCTTTGATCTACTTAATGTATACTTTGTCTAGTTGTAACAGCATACTGGGTTATTTCTTCAGATCTCTCTTTCAGGTTACCACTTTTCACTGTATTTAATTGATTGTTTAACTCATATATTGATTGTTTTTAATTTAACAAGTATGTATTTTTATTTTTAAAAGTTATATTTTCAAATTTGCCTAGTCATTTTATTATTCTTCATTATTTTTAAATTCTCTCTTATTTTGTTAAACATTTCATACAGTTATTTTATATCTAATTACACTAATATAGGAGCCAGAGATTTTTCCAAGTATTAAGCTTTGTAATAACTTCAAAGGGTATATGCAATCAAGAAGAGCAGAAACAGGGAGTGGTCTGAGACATCCTATATGTCCACCTAGTTGTTCTTTCTTTCAGTCTCACAATGGACACATGCTCTTTGGCCCAAACAATTAGTGAGATCTCTTAATTGAGTTTTGTTGGTCTTTTCACACTGTGAGAAGTGTTTGGGTTATAAAACATCTCTATTTTAGACTCTAGAGTAGGTTTTTTATAAGCTCTGCACTATTGACATTTAGGGCTAGATAATTCTTTGTTGTGAGGAGGCTGTCCTGTGCCTTATAGTATGTTAGCAGCATCACTGGCCTCTACCCACCAGAAAACAGTAGTACCCTCCCAACCCCCCAGATGTGATGTCCCAAAGTGTCACCAGATATTGCCAAATGTCCCAACGGGGGCAAAATCATCCCTATTTGAGAACTGTCCTAGGGACTTACATAGCTTATGTGACATTCTCCAGGGAGCCATGCCTTATAAACATTGTAGTTTTGTTGTAATAAGCTATCTTAAACCAGGATAACCCTCTAAGAGTATTCCATAGATAAAGACTCCCCTCATAGTAAATATAATTAGTCTATTTGCCAAAAGATTAGTTGTTTAGTTGTTAGCATATAAACAAGGAGATTAGATCAGATTACCTGACTTCTTTCTTTCCCGGGGAATTCTCCCCTTCCTCAGCTGCTCTAATTCTTTTCTCGTTCCTCAGTCTCCCTGTTACCATGGTCTCCTTTTCTCCATTTTTCTTCCTTTTATTATTAACCAAATAGTTACTGAGTGCCAAAAATATTTTAGTACTGTTGTGTTTGTTAGGGGAGATCAGTGAAATGAAGTTCTTTTTTGTCATGAAGCTTACTCTTTGTGGGGTAAGATAATATATAAATAAGTAAATAAGAGAATGTCAAATATTAATTAGTGCCTATAAAAATAATTGAAATTTTGTACTATGATAGTACAAAATTGTACTTGGGTAGCTACCCTAAGATTGAGTGGTCAAGAAAGGCCGCATCTCAGGAGGCATCTTTTAAGTCAAGACTTGTGTCAAGGAGTCAGCTGTATGAGGATCAGAAGAGCATTCCAAGTAATGCAAATGCAAGTAGGTGGAAACATGCTTGATTCTTTAAGAAGAGAAAAAGCCAGTGAGACTGAAAGTAAGAGATAATGTGAAATGAAATCAGTGAGTGTAAATTGAAATTGGAGAAAAGATGGGCAGGTGCTTTTATATCTCTCAATATTATTGGCTGTAGTAATACAGTATTTGATGCCTGTACTTAGGAATCAGTAGAATTCATTTGAAGGAATGTTATGGTAGTACCCACAAACAAGTGGGGTTTTTTTCGTCTGTTTCTTTTTCACCTACAAGCCAATGCATTATTAAATAAACTACTTGGGTAGAAAATGTGTCAGGAGAATTTTTCAACATTGGTGGCAATTGCTTTTTAACTAATTCGTGTCTTTTTTTCCTATACAGGCTAATTTGTTGAATTTGATTACCTCTCCCACCTCCTCTCTACAGATAAATATCATCTTGTTTTGTTTCAGTTTCAGGTTTCTCCTTGTATGGATCACTGATTGAATAATAGATGGCTTTACCTCGTCTCACAGGAGCCTTGCGCTCCTTTTCAAATGTCACCAAGCAAGATAATTATAATGAAGAAGTGACTGACTTACAGGTAAACTTTTTAGATGAAAACCATTATAAACATAAGATACAGGCAAATATTTGGCATTGTTTTTCTCAATTCTGTGTGCTTTTTTTGGTTTGTTTTTGGCTGCGTTGGGTCTTTGTTGTGGCACGCGGGCTTCTCTCGTTGTGGGCGCAGGCTCAGTAGTTTGGTGCGTGGGCTCTCTAGTTGTATTGTGCAGGCTTAGTTGCCCCACAGCATGTGGGATCTTAGTTCCCTGACCAGGGATCTAACCCGTGTCCCCTGCATTGGAAGGCTGATTCTTAACCACTGGACCACCAGGGAAGTCCTTGTGTGTATTTTTAAAAATGGAAAGTTTTATCTTTTTTGGTATTATACCAAGAAGGGGAATGGGCATATTGATGTTTGCTATGGGAATACTTATCTTAAGCACTTATAAGTGTATTGTCAAAGAGAACAAACAGAACTATGATATTGAATCCTTTGTTAACTTTTCTGTTCCTAAGATACCTGCCTCAATTAATTTTGTAATTTAATCCAGTAAGTTACCTCTAGATCATCTGAGTAAGTTTTCAGATCTCTGGTCAAATTCTTATCAAATGTGAATATTAATCTCTTAAACTCTGTAGCTGGTCTCATAATTCACTTCTGTCTTGTCCTTATAATTGGTTGTGGATGTAATAGGCCTAAAGGTCCATGAACTGTGCATATGAAGGAATGGTCCATTTAATATAGTATATGAAGGAACTGGCCCTATGCTGTTTTTTAAAAAACAGCAGTCACTTTTCTGACTCCTTATTTGACTCTTGTAGAATATTAACATTGTTTCCTAGTAGGTTACAATTTTATTGCTTAAAGCCCTTATGCAGTTTTACAATTAATAGCTTCACTGAAAGATTCACTGATTCACTTCACTGATACTAGGGAAGAAAAGATTTGTAACAGTCTTTAGATAGATTTTTCCTCTAATGATGATACAGAATTTTGCTAAACACAAAACAGTTAACCTTCTTTATGATGGGAGCTATTTTGCATTTTCACAGCAATTAAAATAAGGATATATTCTATACAGTTAATTAATATTGCTATCTTAAACTTGAATTATTTCCTCTCATCACCTAACCAAGGCCCTTTACAAGTTATTTTATATAAGAGATGCAACAGATTTTAAAATTTGAAAGTTATAAGGACTACATGCTCATCCCATGTCATTTAATTTATTCTTATAGGCTTTTAAACACTTTTTCCCCCTCTGAGGAAAGAAAGTGGCAGATATAATGAGCCTCATTTTAATGTAATTTTTTATCTTGGGAAATATCCAACATATACAAAAGAGAGAGAAAAGTAACGTGAAATTTTGTGTACCTATGACCCATTATAACAACTTAATTCAACTTAGGGCCAGTCTTATTTTATCTCTACATTTGCCTGTTTTCCTCCCCCTAAACCCAGATTACCTCCATTTCAGTTTAGAAAACTGAGGCAGGGAAGTAATAGTGAATTATGAAAGTAATAGGAATGTTGTCAATAGAACCAAGAGGAAAATTACAGTTTTCTGTCAGACCCGCTACTTTTCATTTGGTCACAAGACATCATGAAGTTTAATCCATGGATCAAGTCCAATGATATGAAGTAAAATTTTTATTGCTTTCTGTGTCAGTTCTTGAGAATGGAAAGACTTATAGTCTCAAGGAAAGTGTGTGTATAGATAAGAATCTCCTGGATGCCTAACTTGTTCTAGGATCAGACTTAGGAAAGCAATACTGATTTGAATATATTGAACCTGTCATAGGAGTCTTATTTTCTTTAAATGGCTTTCATCAAAAAGCATCACATAAAGTTCTTATATACAGTATGGTTTAAGCTATGTTAAAAACGAGCAGGAAAATGGAAAAGAGGTATGTGGGGTGTTACTGATTGTTATCTGGATGTTGGACATTTTGGTTTTTACTTTGCTGTATGAAAATTATTTCATAATGAGTATTCATTGTGATTAAACTGTAAAAAAAAGAAGCTTTTTAAAAACATTTTTAAACAAATGAGATTCTTTTAAATCACATTTAAGTAAAGCTCTGGGAGCTGTAAATTTGGATGTGAGTAGATACAATTTTGAATTCTTGTGGGTAGTGCCAAGTTGTATAATGTAATGCAAAATATATGCAATAAATGATAGATTTGAGAAAACCTTTAACAGTATGTTTCTGTGTTATTCTGTCTGTTTCAGTTGAAGCGGTCTAAACTTCATGAACAAATTGTAGGTTTGGACCTGACATGGATGAAGATTGTAAAATTTTTGAATGAAAAGCTGGAGAAGAGTGAAATGCAAAGTGTAAATGAAGACTTAAAAGATATATTGCAGGCTGCAAAACAAATAGGTATAGTTTTGTTACTTTTTTTAAACCACTAAAGTTCAAAAATAGATTCCTGGGCTTCCCTGGTGGCTCAGTGGTTGAGAGTCCGCCTGCTGATGCAGGGGACACAGGTTCGTGCCCCGGTCTGGGAGGATCCCACATGCCGTGGCGCAGCTGGGCCTGTGAGCCATGGCCGCTGAGCCTGTGCGTCCAGAGCCTGTGCTCCGCAACGGGAGAGGCCACAACAGTGAGAGGCCCGCGTACAGCAAAAAAAAAATAATAATAAGATTCCTTTTAAACTATATACTATAGAGTGAAAGGTTAAAATTTCCAGGGAAGTATTCATAATTATGAGACAGTCTTATCTATCAAGGAGCTTAGGATTCAGGGAGGCAGAAGTAAACTAGTAATTATAATACAGTCAACTTGAGGGATTTATAGGAATTTAGAGTTTTAAACCACTCTTTATTGAAATAAGGATTAGGGTAAATTAAAAATTTTATGTAGTTGGAAGGAACCTTAAGATGCCCACCTAACACACAGTGAGGGCCAGTACTGAAGCTGAACTTTTCTTCAATTCCTGTTGTACACTAATATTTACATCATTTGATTACATTTGAAGGAAACTGTAGTTAGAGATTGTAACACTCTGCACTTAACACAGGTTACTTTCCCAAGATTGAAGACAGAGTAAAACAAATCATGTGACTCTTTGGTAAAACATCTGAGTTTGTTTATGGAAATTCATTGTCCCGTTCCAGACTCCAATAATTAAAAAGCATGGTTAACACTACGGTAGTTCTAACTTCAGATTCAGGTTTCTACCTATAAAAAGTTCAGACTGATAACTTTGGCTCTGTATGATCTGGCCTTCACCTTTCTCTCTGACCTTGAGTCATCCTTGCTTTCACTAACTGCTTCAGACACATGGCCTTTTCTTACTTCTGCAAACTCACCAGGTTGGTGCCGATTTGGGGATCGTTGTACATGCTGTTTCCTGTGCTGAGAATGTTCTTCTGTCCTAATCTTAGAGTGTGTAGATCCTTTCTTGTTATTCTGAGCTCACCTAAAAATTATTTCCTTAATGAGGCCTTCGCTGATCATCTAATCTCAAGTGGTTACCTAGTCATTTTTATCTTGTAACCCTTGGTAACATTTTCTCCATAACATTTATTATCTGATATTTTGCTTGTTTGTTTATTGCCTGTGTTTTGCTACTAGGATGTAAGTTTCATGAGAGTAGGATCTTATTTTTCTTATTCAACACACTCCATCCCCAGTGCTTAGAGTAGTGCTTGGCATATTTTAGGGTCTTAATAAAATTTCACTTGATAAATAAATGAAAAAGTTTTCTCAGGTGATTTCTTAGTAGAAGGAAAATTTAGATCCTAACTTCACCATATGTTGGTTGGCAGTTTTCTTCCCTTCACCAACTTTGGAAGGTGTTTCTATTATATCTTGTATAGTTGAAGACTTTTAATTTATGATCATCAAATCTTTGAATTTATTATTCAAATATTTTGACTTTGATGTATTATTTAATTATCATTTGTTTGTAGTATAGTATAATATTGAATTTAATGCCCCCATAATTTAAGTTGTGAAAGTACAAAATGAATGTCATGTATGTTTTTGCAGTTAGATGATCTTTTGAAGTTCAAGGGCTTTGGTAAGAATTGAGATTACTTACTAAGCCTAGGGAAAATAGAGCACACTGATGTGATTTGTGACAGCATTTGACATAGACTCAGACTTTATGTTTTAAGAATATTGAGGCAGTTAGGTTCATTAGAAAATAGTAGCAAAAATGCAAAGTTTCCAATCTACCTAGATTACCTTGAGTAGGATCTTAACCCTCCTGGGCTTCACTGTCTTCATTTCTAAGATGTTAGAATTATTTGCTGAGGGGGTGGTCTGACTTAAGCAGTTTTCAAAAACTGTAATATCCTTCCTTTAATTTTATTATGAAAATACCTCAATACTTAGCAAAAACAGTATAAAATATTGAGCTTATTCAGTACCATGACTAAATATTTCTTTATTAAATGATATGGAAATTAAGGTTATTAAAAAATAAGTTATTCTTTAGACTACTTTCCCCAAATAAGTTTCGACTGAAAAGTCGAAACTTATTGTTTTAAATAGCCGATCATTAAACATAATTCTAGGAGTTTTGCCTGTTAGCAAAGCATCTGATTCATACTCAGGAACTGATCTATTGACTGATGTGTTTAAGGAATTGATTATTTTAAGATGTAATGTCTCAAAAGAATATTTTCACGACAGATAAAATCTTAGGGTTGTATTTAGGAAAATGCTCTGTTACATCTACTTTTTAATGGTGTGTTTAAGTTGAAAAACTATTAGTGAAACTAGTAGTTGACTAGTAGTCATCCACTATGTCTGAATGAAAATACTGCTGATACTGGAAATGTAATTAAAACTAGCAGCATTGAAATGATTAGTCTTATGGAAAAAATGTATTTGTGTTTTCTCTTATATCATTCTTTTAGCACAGGTAGTTTTGATGTAATTGTGTTAAAAACGTTGAGCAAGAGAATAAAGTAAAAAGAACAATCACTTATATTTCAGTTGAGCATAGTAGTATGAGGTACATGTGTATTGACCAGTCAGAGTAATAGGTATTTTAAGCTGGAGGGGACATCAGGGAACATTTTATCCAATCCCTTCATGTTGTATGTGAAGAAACAGGGTCCTTGAGGTTAAGTGAACCCTGTAGTTGATTTGTGGCACAGGTAGGCTAGACCAAAATTCTGAAATGGAAACATGATGGAAATCCTAAATTCTTTCCTTTCCTTGTAGTTAGAGATCGTGTTCTGTCAAAGTCTGCTTTTCAGCTATTCTCAAATTGACTCCCTCTACATATTTGCCCTAGTTTAGGCTTTTACCATAGCATGTCTGAACTACTGCAGTAGCCTATTGCCTCACCCTTCCTTTCTTATTCAACTTCTTCACAGTCACTAGACTTATCTTTTTTTTTTTAGACTGATTGTTATAAGAAGCAAAGCTTATTTTTATTCCCAGCTTGCTCTTTAGACAAAATTCCTTAGAATGGGAAAGGAAAAGTTCTTTATGAATTGAAATAATTTACCTTTTCATCTCCTTGCCATTCTGTCACATGCAACCTTTGTTCCTAACATATATAATTTTTACTATCTTACTTTCCTAAGCAGTCTCTCTGTCATTATGTGTTAGCATAACTTTCCCCATTTTGATCATCTGGTAAAATGCTTCTCATCTCTGAAGAAATGGCTTAGGCTTCATCCATGTCCTTTGTTATTCCTTTCCAGTGTTCCATTAGAATGGCATCTATTCTATATTTTTTAGAGTACTTTCTCATTATTTGATATTTACCTCTGTCCTCTCCCTCATGGACTGTGAATGCCTTGATGATACAGGGATTCTAGGACTCACAGTGTCTTTGTACTCCAATGCCTAATGTGGTGCAAGGGATACACAGATGTTCAATAAGCAAATGAAGTATTGAGAATCCAACTAAAAGTCAACCATGGTCTCTACTACCTCTGATGCTGACAATGTCTTACAAGTGGTAGCTTTTAAAAAATATTTGTAATTTTAAAGTACTTATTTTCCTCTCAGATTTATATTTGATATATTCTTATACCTTTTTTACAATTTCATTCTCCCCACAAAGAGTATTTTAATAATAAAACTTAGCTTGAGGGAGAAAATACTATAAATTATTTAAAAATAGTATTCTTGGCACTTAATCTTAGTTTATTAATTACTCATTGTAGATGTAGCTATCTCCTCCATGGATTTTGAAGGATAAGCATAGTCGTATTAACCTATATTCTGCTCGTAATGAAACTTTGTCAATATATTTTATGTGCTCTAAGTAAAAACATTTTTGAAAATAAAGAGGTCAAGATTGAGAATGACAGTCAGTAAAATGCATTATGTATTAGGCATGTATTTCTGTTATTTAGAGTTTTAAATGATCATTTCAGGAGGCTAAGATTTTCACAGAGTACATAGAAAGTAGGATGGGGGTCAAGAATGGTGGAAAGATCAGTAGAAAGACCCAGCAGTTCCCTCATCAGCTTTGTAAGTGAATCTCTCTCCTAAGGCCAAACAGAATGATCTAATAATTTTACCCTGAATCCTGAATACAGATCAGGACTCAGCCAGAACTGAACTAGTTTGTTTTTTTTTTTTTCAGAGTTCAAGTTACTTTGCCATACACAGACACGTTTGTTTTGCCTTCTTTAATTTATAACCCCTGCTTTATTTGGATTTTGATGTTTTTATGCATTTTACTTTTAATAACTTTATCTTTGAGAAAAGCATGAACCAAAAGGTAGGACAGGAGTAACTTACAAAGTGTGATTTAGGGAATTTAGGAATTCATTATGTTTTTTGAGTTGTCAAGGAAATAAGATTTTACTATAAAAAAGTGAGGAATCAAAACTGAGAGTGGAAAGCAGTTTATAAAGTAATGACTGGAAAAAGGAAGTATAAGAAGGTATTAGCAGGATCTGGCAAGTCTGTCTATGGAAGCAAGGGTAGGCATTTAGAATAATAAAGGCCTGTTGTGTATGGGATATGGCAGGAGGTTTTGCAGAAGTATTTGTGAAAAATAGCTATCTTGAAAATTGTGGATTCCAAAAAAGTTGAGTTCTACTTCTCATAGATTGGTAGACAAGGTAATTTGGAACAACTCTCTGCTGAGAATAACTAGAAAAGCTATAAAACATAAAATTTGTTTGACTGCATCAGCATACTACCAAAGCAGTGAAGAATTATGGGGCCAAGATCTAGAAGCAGGAATAAACCCCCAAAGCATGACCCTGGTTTGGGCCATTTTTTCCTAAAGCTGACTGTCCATTCTGGAAGAGGAGGCCAGATGGAGAAGAAGAAGATGAGACAATGAGCAAAGCTTTTGACAGATTCAAAGGACCAAGATGACAAAAATGACTAAAATGGACAAAAGAGGAAATAGAAAATCTGAATATATGACTACTAAAGAAATTGAATCTGTAATTTAAAACCTTCAGACAAAGAAATCTATGTGCCTTTTTCGCTTTACTGGGCAAGGTCATTTAATGTCATTTAAAAAGGAGTGTATTGTTGATTAAAGGAGGTTACAGGCATATAATAATCAAATGTAATATACTATCCTTGATTTAATCCTGAACCAGAAAAAAAGTATAAAGATATATTTGGGGCTATTGTAGAAATTTGAATATGTGTTGGGTATCATTAGGTAATATTAGGTAAGATCTTAGGTGAGATAGGTGGTGTGGCTATGTAAGATATCCTAAATCTCAGTGTCATGAAGACTGCAATATACTGTGAAATGGATCAGTTAAAGAAATCCACGTGAGAGAGAGGGCGCAAGTGCATGTGAGTGCACAAAATGTTAATTATTAAATTATTAAATTGGAAAAATAGTGTGATTCATGTAAAGCAATAAAGGTTTAAAAGTCATATGATTATTTAGATGAAGAAAAAGCATTTTATGAATATCTAAAATCCAATTGCGATTAAAAAAATACTTAACTAACTAGGAATGGAAAAGGAACTTCCTTAATTTGCTAAAGGGTATCTATAAAAAACCCTAGATCTAACCTTATATTTAATGTTACAATGTTGAAAAATATTCTCTTTTGGGATGGCGAATTAGAGAAGAATGCCTATCATCACTTCTGTTTCTCACTGTACTAAAGATCCTTGCTAATGTAGTAATGCAAGAAAAGGAAAGAAAGAGTATAAAGATTGAAAAAAACTGCCATTAGTCATTTGACTGTATTGTTAGAAAATGAATTTAGCAAGGTCAGTATAAAAATCAATTTTAGTTCTACTTACGAGCAGCAAATTTTCAAAAATGCCATTTTCAAAAGTATTAAAAATCATCAGATACCTAGAAGTAAATTTAACAAAAGATGAGTGGGGTTTCCTCTTGGAAAACTAAAATATTATTGAGAGAAATTAAAGATGCCCTAAATAAATGGAGGGATATACAAAGGATTGAAACACTCACTACTATAAAGATATCATTTTTACCCAAATAGATCTACAGATTCGATGTGATCCCAGTCAAAATCTCAGCAAGTTTGTGTTTGTGGGTATGTGTTTGAATGTAGAAATTGACAAGATAATCTGAAAGTTATATGGAAATTCAAAGGTGAAGAACAGCCAAGTCAACCTTGAGAAACAAAGAGAGAGAGCTTACTCTCTGGATGTTGACTTATTATAAAGATCAGTAATTTAGACAGTGAAGTATTGATCCAAGGATAGACGAATAAACCAGATGGAAGAGAGTCCAAAAACTGGCCCACAGATATTAAGGATACTTGAAGTCCTTTTGGGGGAATAAACTTCAGTTATTTAACCTTTCTGTATCTGTGTTTCTCTGTAAAATGAGGAGAATGCTTGTAAGGTTCATGTGACAACTTTAGATAATATACTTGTTAGAAAAAAAGTACATTAACAGTCAGCGGACACAAATATGTAAGAGGGAAAAAATGAGAGTATGGGATAGTCATGTTTAAGTTGAATTATTTTTGTACTTTTTTATATGTAATGCTGTCCTAGGAAAGTTGCTGGTGCAAGTATTTTACATATTTGTAAAATAAATCGTCATAACTATCAGTTAGCTAATCTCTATTCAAATATAAAATGTTTATAGCCACTTGCCTGCCTTGCTGGTATTTTTAACAGATGGAATGAGTTTAAGTTAATAATATGATGGAGGGTTATAATATATTGGTATTTACAGTTACAGATCAAGTGTTGGGTAAAATGGACATTTAAAGTTTGGCCATAACATGAAAAAATAAATTTGTAAAATACTTTCTCCTACACATTGAAGAATTAATTGGTCAAGGAACTCATTTGTTGACAACTTCTAAATTGAATATTTAGCAATTAAGGATGTAAACCGTTGATGGATATTTTTATTCATTTTTCAATTAAAATTTCCTACTCATCCTTTTTAAAGAATTCCTCAACTATAAAGGTAGGCAACTAAAAGGTTATAATTTACAAACTTTTAATTCTTAATATTTTGCAATCAAAAGAAAAATATATAAGTAAATTGTGTGTTGAGGATGATTTGATTGTCATCACTCAACTCTAATTTTACAAATTTGTTTTATGTTATGGTAATCAGTTACTAATTATATCTTTACACTTTTACATTTCACATACATCTCATTTGCTCTCAATATAACTGTAAAGCAGGCAGGGCAATAATAATTTATTATGAATAAAAAGTTCTAGTGACCTTTTAAGCATATCTCTTTAAATGTATTGCAGTTGAAGTGCTAGGTGCATAGAGCCAGTGTTCTGGACTACAGCACCAGTGTTTTATGTATAGAAAATTAGATGTTCAAGTGGTAGATAACTAGACTAGCTTCCTTAAAGGTTTGGAGATCTTAAGTTTCATTCAAACTTTAGTCAATTGATTATTTAGTGTATATTTTATTCTTTACTGTGACTTTATTTTGAGGACAAATCTAATTTCCTAAAATCCCTATTCCTCTCAGAAAGATTAGCACAGTCAGTGGTGTAATTGACTGAAGAGTTTCAGCCTAATAATCATTTAAAAGATTACTTGTTACTAAATTGTACTTAAAATGTAAAAGGAAATGGGGGGAAAAAGCGGTTATTTGTGAACAAGATCATGGTTAATCTAACAAGTTCTAGTTTTGGATATAGTGTGTGAGAAAGCAAGAACACGGCTACTTATTCTAAATTTCTACTCTGGAAGTGTACCACGCACATTTTCCCAGCGCCCCCCCTCCCCTTTCAATGTGGTCAGTAATTTGTGTGCTGGTTCAGCCGGCTCGTGGAGAAGCAGAGCAGCAGAGAAGCGTTTAGGTTCCTGTAGATTTTCCTTTTGATTCCATTTTGTTGAGAGGAGAGTGCGGCCTGCCAGACCTTACCCCTCACATATTTCAGTTACCAAACGACCGCTTGATGAGGGAGCTGTACTAGCAAATTGGGGGGGCGCCTTTGTCGCTGGCCTCCTTGGGCCTACAGTTCTCTGTTCCAGCCTGGGCTGCCTGCCGCTCCCCTATGGTGATATGTCATCATGTGGGGACAGCGCGCTGCAATCGTGTCTCGGCTCTGGCTTGAAGACGCGTGTGCGATCGCCATTATGCGGCGCCATCGAAGTCGTCACTTTGCCGTTAGTTTCAAAATGTGATCGTCTCTTTCTTTGTTGGAGAGCCATCAGGGGCAACAAATGCTGTTTGCTAATGCTTCTGAAAAACTAGAACTCCCAGACTCTCAAGTAGTGCGCTGCGGAGATTCAGTTTTGAGAAACCCCTTTGTGGTGTGGACACGTGTCCGTTCTTAGCAGCCCAACGCAGAGATGGGATGGAGTAGGTTGTGCAGAAGAATTAGTAGTTAGGCAAGGATATTCACATGTATGAACCACCCTTACCAAACTAGGCTTAAGAGTTTAAAGTATTTGTTATTTTTGAAATTTTGTAGATTACAAAAGGGCTCAAATTAAAAATTTGAAACCTTGAGAAAATTGGTTTTGATCTTTGTAGATGTTTTATGAATCTGCAGTTATTTTTTTCTTCAGAAATGAACTCATAACTTACTTTTTTTTTCTCACTTAATGTATTGTGGAGGTTATTTTACGGCAAGATATATGGATCCATTGCATTACGTTTAATGAATGTAATGTATGGCTGTAACATAATTTAACCAGTGACCTAATGATAGGTATTTAATTCTACTTTTGGTAATAAATTGACTATTCTCAAATTTATTTATTTCCTACGGTGGTGATTATTTATTTGTTTATTAAATGAGAATTAGAGATAAATCTACTTTCTAGAAGTGTAGTGTAGTAGAAAGAACTTTTTTTAGGAGTTAGAAGATTTCTTTGAATCTTGTTTAATAACTAAATAGCTGTTTGATCTCTCCCAGATTTAATTCTGAGGCTCTATTTTAGCATCTAAAAGATGGAGATAATTTTGTTAGGAAGAATTGAGATAATTTAATGTAAAAGTTCTTAGTAAGTTGTTTAAGGAAAATCCCAAGATGTAAAATGATACTATCTTTACCAAAGAGTAACATTTACAATGTTAGATAAAGAATGAATTTGTAAATGTGAATTCTAGTTTTGATCAGACTTCTAGTTTTGATCAGACTACCAAACAGGTTTGGTAGTCCCAAACCTGTTGAATTATGTGTAGAGTTATCACAATCCCTAAGTTATCCAAAACCTAAGTTCTCCAAACCTCATATGTAGACTGAATAAGTAAAATATGCACAAATTCTATTCAATTAATTAATTCAAAAGCATTAGTTAATTTCTAGAAGATTTTTGTCATGTATTCTCCTAAATACTAAAAGAATAATTATATGTCAGATGGTGTTTTATAAATTCTTTTTAATTGTAAAAGTAGACTTCATACTTCAAGAATTAAATAACGGACATACATTGTAAAATTGCTTATCTTCACTTACATGAACTGTTAGTCTTCTACACACATTTGTAAACATCAAATGAAATAAAACAATTAAAAGTAACAATAAAAAGTTACTCAGGCAATGTGGTATAATGTAGGAACACTAGTTTGGTGTCATTGAGGCCTGGGTTCACTTCAATTCAACAGTTTAAATCTCTGCTGAGACACCTATTTTTGGCTAGGTAACAGTGCGGGAATACAGCAATGTACACAGTATTATCCTCACTTTGAAAGAGGCAATTGAGCTGGATTCTGAAACATGCGTAGTATTTGAATAATCAGAGGCCCTGGGGAAAGATTAAAATAAAGGTATAGGAAATAGGCATAGAATAGAACAGGACCTGGGTTTTGGATGTTAAGAAATTCTCGTTGGCTGGAGCAGGAAATGTTTAATAGCCAGTAAAGCTGGAAAAAAAGATGGGTCAGTTCCTGGCATGACTTGAAAACAAAGTATAGGAGTTGGGGTTGAATTTCTGAACTATATCATAAGCTGCTCAGGATTTGTGATTAATGTTATTGGAGCCATTGTTTCAGGAAGATGATAGTGTTAATTATATTATTACTAACTTTACCAATATTACTTTAGGTAAGTCCTATTGACTTTTGGGACCTTTTCAAGATTGAAGTTCGTTTTTTCTGCTCTTAGAATATTCTTTGAATTCTGTGACACAGATACAGGTTCTTCTTTTATTTGAGGGAATCAGATATGAGATATTAATGCCTTAAAGAAATTAGGGGCTGCTCCTTTTTACTTTCTCTTACTGTAGTAAGAATTTACTTCTGGCCTCTTCTCAAGAGCAGAATTTAAAAGAAAATGTGTAATATGGCTGACTTTATTTTAAAAGATTTTTTTTTATGTTCATCCTTGACCTTTCTACCCTCGTAGAAAAGGTATTAACTGTTTTTAAAACTTTATTTTTTATTGAAGTGTAGTTGATTTACGTATTAAATATTTTTGAATGAAAACTATGTAAATTTATTTCTTGCCATCCCAAATGTATAGTGCGTGGAAAGAAAGTTATGGATTTGTAAGGCTTCCTTCCAGCTCCAAAAGTCTATAATTCAGACTTTTTTTTGCACCTTACTTATTTAACTAGCTCATCAAATCAGTTTTTAAAATTTGGTTTTAAATAAGATTTAGCTAATGCTTCAAATTATTTTTAGAAAGAGATAAGGGGTTGTTGTAGGTAGTTACTTTGCTATAGCACTGATAATGGGTTATTTACCTAATACAATTCTTTGGGAATTTGGGAATGGACTTAAAGGGATTTTCCTGTTCCTGAATTGGTTATCTTTATCCATGTATAGCAAAATGTCAGTCTGTTTTTACTGTTAGATTTACTCACAGGAAGATTTGTAGTAGTTTCTTTGAAAATGGAAACTTCAACCGTGATCCATTTGAGCTAATGCTGTTTCTTTTGTCTGAATAGTTGGAACGGATAATGGGAAAGAAGCAATTGAAAGTGCGGCTGCATTTCTCTTCAAAACGTTTCACTTGAAGGACTCTGTTGGTCACAAGGAGACAAAGGCTATCAAACAGATGTTTGGTCCCTTTCCTTCATCATCTGCCACTGCAGCTTGTAATGCTACTAATCGAATTACTTCTCATTTTTGTAAAGACAGTCTTACTGCTCTCGTCCAGATGACAACAGATGAATATGGTGATAGAGTTTTATTTGGTAAAAATTTAGCATTTTCATTTGACATGCATGATTTGGACCACTTTGATGAGCTGCCAATAAATGGTGAGTCCCAGAAAACTATAAGTTTGGATTACAAGAAGTTTCTGACTGACCATTTTCAGGAGCATTCCACCCCGGACCTCAAGCCTGTGGAAAAAGCAAACGACTCCTTTTTGTGGTGTGAAGTTGAGAAGTACTTAAATGCAACTTTAAATGAAATGGCCGAAGCAACAAGAATAGAAGATCTTTGCTGTACTTTATATGATATGCTTGCTTCTGTTAAAAGTGGTGATGAACTTCAGGATGAGGTATAGTTGAAGTAATTGCAATTTTATCTTAATGTGAATTATCTTAATGAAATAACCTTTTAAAATATGGGTGGCTGGCAAATAAAGTATTGCTTTAATATTGTGCCACAGTGGTCAAATATGTAGCCAAATGGTTTTACATAGTAGGCATGCGTATCTTTCCACTACGTAGTTGTAGGAGGACTGTGGGTGTAATGAATAGTAGAAGAGTCTAGGGCAATAGTTAGGGTGTCCACAAGTCCTGGTTACTGGGACAGTTCTGGTTAAACCTGTTGTTACACTGTAATAATTAGTAGTATCTCTTTTTCAAAAAGTGTATAGGTTTGAATGATAAATTATATGGTTAATCTAGTAATAACTGTTTACATTTGTACACCATTATATATTTCTATGAGTTCTTTGATGAAAATATAATAAACTTCAAAACATTAGAAATTTTATCTATATACTGAATTGACTTACTGATTTAGAAAAATATTTTTGACTAGTTTCTATGATTGAAAGAGTAAGCTTTGAACAACAGACTGATCTAGAAGTAATTGGACTGTTTTATACTACTTGTTCAATAAAGAATTGTGTCTATAAGTTTTGTATATCACACAAAGGAAACATTATTTTAATTCCTTTCTATGCCACCATTATGTTATGTTATTCAAAATGATGAATTACTGTCACCGTTACATGAAAAGTTCAGTTTTGCTCTCAATTACTGGCATTATATTCATTATCTTATATAAATTTAAAATAATGTCAGCCCAGTTTTAATACTGGATGAGTAACATATTTGATGAAGGATTAAGAGAGGTGGCATATTGTAGAAAGGGCAGAGACTGAAATCAGAAGTCTTTCCTTTCTCACATTTTGGTAGTGAGAGTTCAGGTAATTGAATCCCCTAGAGGTTTTTTTTGCTGGGTTCTCTCAGGATAAAAAGAATGTGTAGATTATAGAATTGGTATAAGCCTTAAATGAGATACCATGTGTGCGATAAGTAGCATTTAATAAATACTCGTTACATGGTAGCTGTGATTATTTTTGTTATTGTTGTTATTATGGAAATTAAGAATTTTAAAATTACGTGAAATATCAGGAATGTAGAAAAAAATGTAGGTTCCCGCCCCCCCCCAGAGGAGAATTAATTTAGGGAATTAGCTATTTCCATATATCAAAGTTTTATTAGAGTGTGTATACCTGATAGATCAGTAAATAAATTTTTATCTATGCCTTGTTATATATAGATGTTTCAAGTAATTAATAAAATGATGTTTGGAGGCTGGGTCTTAATTCAGAGAATTATTATTTTTACTGCTATTTTTTTTTCTGTTTTGCTTTTTTAAGTCTCACTATTCTAAAGAAAATCTTTTGAATTCAGTTTTTGAAGTGAGTTCTGATTTTAAAAGTCTTTGGCAAAATAGAAAAGATGTTAATAGAAAAATACTTGGGAATATTGGAGATGGAATATACATATCTCTTGGTATTATTTCAATATTAAATGATATTTGCAGTTATTAATTTTGATGTAAGTATTGATAGAGTTGTGTAACAAGTTCTTTAGAAAAGTGAATTTTGAGTTATTGATATTATCATGGTTTGTGGTTGTACAGCTGGGGTTCATTCTTTATAGCATTTCTAATTTTACATTTGCTATTAGCATTATTTCTTGACTCTATGCAGATGGTGTTATTGACCCATGTGAGTTCAGTCCTGAACCTAGCCCTGTTCCAGATATGTGCCTGATCCTAAAAATTAGGACTTACTTGGTTAGAATGTCTTCTGAGGGAAGACTATTTTTTTAGTACTTATTTGCATTATAGATGATTCCAGCATCCTTTGAAATTTTGATATAGAGTAATTAGCATGGTTTAATACAGTAGTTCCCAAACTGTTCTCAAAATGCCTTTATGCTTTTAAAAATTACAGCGGGGGCTTCCCTGGTGGCGCAGTGGTTGAGAATCCGCCTGCCGATGCAGGGCACACGGGTTCGTGCCCAGGTCCGGGAAGATCCCACATGCCGCGGAGCGGCTGGGCCCGTGACCCATGGCCGCTGAGCCTGCGCATCCGGAGCCTGTGCTCCGCAACGGGAGAGGCCACAACAGTGAGAGGCCCGTGTAACGCAAAAAAAAAAATTACAGAGGATCTCATAGAGTTTTCCTTATGTTGTTTATCAATGTGTTCTATTGATATTTATTATATTAAAAATTAAAACAAAAATTTTAATATATTACTAAATATTGTAGTTATTAAAATAATACTAAATCTATTACATTAATATAAGTAACTAAATCTATTACATTAATACTAATAACACTAAATCTGTTACATTAATATAAGTAGCATTTTTATGAAAAGTAACTTCTCTGAAATAAAAAATATAGTATGAAGGATGGCATTGTATGACATTTTTTCAAATCAATTCAATGTCTAGCTTAATATAAGACAGCTAGATTCCCATATGTGCTTCTGCATGCAATCTGTTCTGATATTACACATTATGTAGCTTCTGGAAATCTCCACTCACTTTATACTCGTGGGAGGATGAGGATGAACAAGGCAAATACTATTTTAGTGTTATTATGAAAATAGTTTTGGCTTCATGGACCTCCTGAAAGGATCCTGGAGATTCTAGACCAGACTTTGAGAATCACTGATTTAATGTGTATACTACAGTTTGGTAAGGAGGCTGTCGTGATGTTTTTGGTACCCAGAGTAGGAAATCTAATATTATAATGCTGAATGATTAACATTAATGTTTCATGAAAAGGTTTTATATCTATTAGGTATTGTACATTCTTTTTGGTAGTATTAGCCCTGCTAGAATATAAGGACACCAACATTAACCAGGTTGACATTAAAATAATGTCTCTTCCACTGTGGGGACAAAATATGTGCTGCTTTTTCTGTTGTCTTTCCACCAAATAATCAGAAGAACCCTTCCCCTGCCCAGAGTCTGAATAGAGAGCTACCATTGGGTAAAATTATACTTAGAGAATATTTAGAATCATAGAATTCCCCCACCCAATGTATTATTTGTGTGTCTAGCATTCTATCCAAGTGGTGCCCATATAATAAGGGCTACTTACTCTAATGTAGAGTTTCTTTTTTTCAAAAGGCATCTTATCCCTTGCTTGAGTAGTCCTCATGTAACTTACTTGTTTTGCTGACTGATAACTGCCCCTATTATGTCTGCCATTTAGTCTCGTATCTGTACAGGGGCAGTAAAGTTGTAGATGTCTACTCTTTCATATGACTGTGTTTTAGACATGTGATGGCAGTTAAATTTTTCCCTTCCTTAGCCTTTTTTTTCTAAGTGTAAAACTCCCTCAGTTTTCCTCTACATTAACATTAATCCATTATATCAACACAATCTGTGTACAGTTGTTCAGTTCTCCATAGATCTAACAGTATTGACCTGTAGAATGCTTTCATCATCTCATCTTCAAAAATATCAAACTTTCAGTTGCTTATCCAATCTAAGAAAAACTAACCTAATAGTCTCATAGGAAAAAGAATTAAGACTATTTTGCTGTGATTTTACTTGTGAATTCTGTTCTTCTGTTACATTTCCATGTGTCGATATTTAAGTTAAATAATTTTCACAACCCATCATTTTTATCATTTCTTTTTTAAATTGGGGAATTTTGCCTTCATCTGGCACTTCTGTTTTCCTTTGTTATTTCTCAGAGATAGCAATGACTCTGACCTCAACTCTGTAAGCAGTTCTTGAACCTTGGGATATGATTCATCAAGGTCTGAACACCTGAACTTATTTATTTGAAGAAGTTAGGTGATTCCTTACTTCTTTCTCCATAAGGTAGAACTCAGTATTTCTCCATGGGTAGCATTCAATATTTATGGTATTTGTTCTGCTCTTTCCTGTCTTAAGCTAATATTCTCTGTAGGAGAAGATGCATGCAAAGTGAGAATGGACTTGCTTCTCCCATCTTCCCCAGGGAAGAACATATGTCCTGGTTTTATTTCCTTGCTTCAAGCTTGGTAAAAGAACTCTCTTTGTTATTTCTCGTGTTTTTACGTGCCTAGATAGTTTTAGAGATTTAACCTTATAGACACTACTATAATAGGTTTTAAAGACATATATGTAATTATGTTCGTTTTTATTGTGATTTTGCTACCATATTGTCTCTCATGTCCTTCTAATATTTTTCAGTTTATAGTTACTGCGTAGCCATAGTGTTTTATTAAAATCCAATTTTTTTCTCTTATTTTTTTCAGGATTGTGGTGGAAATTCTAGTCTTTTATGCCATTTCATTTTTTAATGCCAACTGTTCTTTACACAACTTTATTTTTCTGATTTAAAACAAAGTATCACTGTAGAAAATTTAGAACATAAAATGTAGGAACGGGGCTTCCCTGGTGGCGCAGTGGTTGAGAATCCACCGGCTGATGCAGGGGACGCGGGTTCGTGCCCCGGTCCGGGAAGATCCCACATGCCACGGAGCGGCTGGGCCCGTGAGCCATGGCCGCTGAGCCTGTGCGTCCGGAGCCTGTGCTCCGCAACAGGAGAGGCCACAACAGTAAGAGGCCCACATACCACAAAAAAAAAAGATAAATATAAGTTCATATACTTGTAACCAGGAACACTTAATTATAGACAGAAGATCTAGTTCAGCAGCTTTCTCTAGTTGCGGCGAGCGGGGGCTACTCTTTGTTGCAATGTGTGCGCTTCTCACTGCCGTGGCTTCTCTTGTTGCAGAGCAGGGCTCTAGGTGCGTGGGCTTCAGTAGTTGTGGCACGCGGGCTCAGTAGTTGCAGCTCGCAGGCTCTAGAGATCAGGCTCAGCAGTTGTGGCACGCAGGCTCAGTAGTTGCAGCTCACAGGCTCTAGAGATCAGGCTCAGCAGTTGTGGCACACGGGCTTAGTTGCTCTGCGGCATGTGGGATCTTCGCGGACCAGGACTCGAACCTGTGTCCCCTGCATTTGCAGGTGGATTCTTAACTACTGCGCCACCTGGAAAGTCCCAAAAAGGTATTATTAATATGTTAACTTAAACTCTCAATGAGGACTTAAAAATACTTGCTTGTTTCCAATTTGTGGCAATAACAGATTCCAAACTATTTTGTTCATAGTTGGAATGGTTGTTTGAGGAGTAAGACCTTTTACCAAATTTCGTACATTTAGTCTTATTCTTCTCTGTTTGGCACTGTTCATTCACTCATTTATTCATTCATTCTCAGCTGTGTGTCAGGTACTCTTAGGTTTTGGGAGACAAAAAGGAAAGGTAACAAAGTTCAATCAACCCACTCCCATTATCTTGCTTTCTTAAGTCTCCTCCTCTTGGAATTTTCATACGTATATCTAAAAGGAGAATAGGATGAAAATTATGTTTGATTTAATGAATGTTATGACTAATTTGGAAGAGCATATGGATTTTATAAGTTCAGAAATATCTGTAATGTTTCGATATGGGAAAAAATAAGATAAATACATTTTACTAGTAGAATAAAGAATAAATTTCTGTGTTTTAATAGTGTTTGAGATGAGTAAAACACATTGTGGTTAATGTTTATCCAGTTGATAAACATAGATAAGTATGACTATTAGATTTAGAAATTGCTGTAAGCATTTTAAAAATATTTAAAACTTAATACATTATTTGTCCAGCTTTATATGTACATGTGCACATATGCACATACATACATATGATGGCTGTAAATTTGTTTTCACTAAGGCAACTAAAAATCAGCATATTTTAAGACTCAAGGAAGCTATCAATTTGCCACGTGCATGAAAATGTAAAGTAAGCTTTTAAATATACAATGGTACCTAGCTTTAACCTTACTTATTATACATCTAATTAATTATAGTATGTGAGGAATAAATAGTATTTACATTCCAAGTAGTTTTAACTAAGTCATAAGTGACCTTGGTTTTAGCTTTGTTAAGTTGTTGTGTTAGATTAAGTACCTGTAAATAATGAACATTAGTTATCCTGAAAATATAATTTATCTCATTCTCTGCAGTGCAACAACAATTTGCATAGCACATTTTTCTTGAGAGATAAATAAATGCTGTCCTAATTTTCACGGTCATTTTCTTTTGTTGTTTAAGACTTTATTTTGGAATGTGTGAATACTTAATAATTTTTTATGCCACAAACCAAACTAAGAATAATTTACAATGTTATAAGTAACATATTCTGCTTTATGTAATTATTCTGATACTGAGTTCCATACGGACTAATTCAAAACTTTTTTCAGAATTAATTAACATTTTCTTTTAACATACTTCATTATTCTTTGTTTTCAATATGCACATCATTTCATGTGCTAATCTAAAATTGCTTGTTATCTCAAAGGAAGACATTCCCTAAATTGAGTATAGTTTTTCTTTGGATACCATGTTTACTACAGTGTATAATGTATGCTGTTTATGCCGTAGAGGTGTAGATACAACTCTAAGTTTTAAAATGCCTCCCTTTATAATTAAGAAAGGAAATACATGGATTTGCCTTAGTTTAATTTATAAGAATCAGAATGCCTCCTCTTTTTCTTGGGGCTTATTGGATAGTCACTGGTGCATCACATCATTTTCCAATCCTACTATTCTTAGAATCCCAGCCTGAGTAGAGAATTTGTAAATTACCCTGTTTTAATACTAATACCTAAGGTTATTCTGACTTCATAAAATAAACTTCTGGAGCTTTCTTTGTCTGTTTTTTAAAAGGTTTCTATAAGAAAGCGATTATTTCTTTCATGAAAGTTTGAAGCAAGTATGCTTCTAAAACTATGTTGCCTGGTGTCTTTTTGTAGGGCAGACATTAATTAGCAATTCAGATTTTCCAGTCGTTGGTTTATTCAAATTTTCTATTTCTTCTTAAATCAAATTTGATAATTATATTTTTCTATGAAATTAGCCATTTCACTAGCCAACTATTCAAGCTTTTTGCTCTAAAGTTATTCATGTCTTCTTATTTAAAAAAAATTTTTTTTTACAGTAGCTTTTGGTTATGTTGCCCCTGTATTTCTGTCTGTTCTCTACTTTCTAATTTTTGATAGAGGAGTGTTTGTTTTCAGAGAACCAGCTTTTAATTTTGTTGCTCTTCTCTTTATTTTTTTTTCCCCACGTATGTTTTAGCTTTTATTCATATCGCAGGTATTAGTTTTAAACACTAAGACATCTGGCAGTTTCCCAATCTTTAGATACAAAGTAGTTGGGACAAGCCTGATGTCCTTGTAGTTACATCCAGTTATAGCAGGTGTATTTGTTTCACCGTGGAAATGGGTTTCTTCTTTAAAAATTTTAATCTGTTTATAACTACTTGTTTTCTTACTCAATCAGTAATAATGATGATAACATTTAAAATACTCTAAAAATATAAAGTGACATCAAGGACATTTACTGTATCTGAAAAATAGATTCCAATGAGAATGTTAAAAGAGATGTATATTGGGCTTCCCTGGTGGCGCAGTGGTTGAGAGTCCGCCTGCCGATGCAGGGGATATGGGTTCGTGCTCCGGTCCGGGAAGATCCCACGTGCCGCGGAGCGGCGGGGCCTGTGAGCCATGGCCGCTGGGCCTGCGCCTCCGGAGCCTGTGCTCCGCAACGAGAGAGGCCACAAGTGAGAGGCCCACGTACCGCAAAAAAGAGATGTATATTTTATGACCCGATAACTAATGCTGACAGAAAATGACCTCATATTGATCATTAATTACCTCTTTTCATTATTACTCATTTTCTTCACAAAGATTTGTTAGGCATCTTTTTTATATTTTCCTAGGTTGTTTTTGTTTAAACCACAAGTGTATGATCATTTAACTTTACAAATATTTATCAGCGGTAGGAGAATAATCACCTTGATTGATATAGATTTAAACTTATTTTTTCCTTGAATCATTTATCATCTTTTTAAAAATTAATAAACTTTTTAAATAGCAGCCTTAAGTTAACAGAAAAATTGAGCTAAAAGGATAGAATGTTCCAATATACCCTCTTTTGTTTTGTTTCATAAATTCTTTTAATGGAAGCAACTGCTTTGTAGCTCTTGGAGCTTTGTAATAGTACTTATTTGAAAGTCTTTATCACACTGTTCCATATTATCTTCGTCTGGAGTGAACTTATGTTCCATTGTTGATTTTGCTGTCATTTTTAGTTTAAGATTTCTTCATATGTTTTAGAATTTTAATTATGCTGATGGTGATGTTGATTTGTAGCTTCTTCCTTCCACATTCCCCCTCCTCCCCATCTTAGATTGCTATAGAGTTGTGTCCCCAAGTCTCGTTTTGGTAGTAGTTCTTTTCAGCCCCTTCTCGTAAACAGGGGAGCCCCGTGCCCATGCTCTGGCCTCAGCTAAGCCTTGTTCTGCTTTGCACATTGTTTACAAGGAGCACTTTTTTTTTTTTTACATTTTGGCCATGCCGCAGCATGTGGGATCTTAGTTACCCTACCAAGGATTGAACCCGCTTCCCCCGTGGTGGAATCGTGAAGTCTTAACCATTGGACGGCCAGGGAAGTCCCCACAGAGCACTTTTCGTCTAGGTTATCTCACAGGAGCCAGATTCCTGGCCTTGCTGTCTAGAACTGGACCTCAGCTTGTTACTTTAGCCCTATTCAGTGTTTTACTTTTTTTGGCTCAATTTCTGGTCCAGGGAGATACTTTCCTTCTTTTTAATTTTGAAGTGTCTTTTAGGTTTTTCTCTTTTTCAGTCTTACCAGAAAAGGTGCATTCAAGTGTGAATTTTGTGCCATACCTTCTTTTTCATCTTAATCACTAATACTTGTTTTCAGAACTCAGCCTCCTTCACATGTTAAGCATAAAAAGGAAGGGAATTTTTTCAAGATACTTTTAAGAAGAAATTTTAAAGTAAAATATATTTTAGTTTAGTTTTTTTTTAAGAGAAATGACTGTGATTAACCTTATAGGATCATCATAATTTTTATTGTGACAAACTGCTTAAGGGTTTTGTTATTTAGAAACACTCTAAAACTTGAAAATAGTAGAATAACTAAATTCAGTGTATAGAATGTCGATTGTACTGTCAGAATCAGTGACCAATAAACACTTATTCAGCTGTTCTTTCTACTTAGGGTTAAAATTGAAATCTTAAGTTTGCTCAAGGCAATGGAAAATTAATCATAACAGTTATGTAGTTTTAATAAGAATAACTTAACTGTAGACTTTACAAGTATTTTGATAATTTCAACAACAAAAAAAACCCAAACCAGGAGCTCATTGTTACTTATATTATTATTAAGCCTTATATATATTTTTTCTTTTCTTTGGTATTTTAAACCCTGTCTCTTGTTTTATATGAGTACCTGGTTATCATAACTTCATTGCTTTCCTTTTGCTTTTTTTTTTGCGGTACACGGGCCTCTCACTGTTGTGGCCTCTCCCACTGTGGAGCACAGGCTCTGGACGCGCAGGCTCAGCGGCCATGGCTCACGGGCCCAGCCGCTCCGCGGCACGTGGGATCTTCCCAGACCAGGGCACGAACCCGTGTCCCCTGCATCGGCAGGCGGACTCTCAACCACTGCGCCACCAGGGAAGCCCATGCTTATGCATTTTATGTATCAACTGATACCCAGAAAAAGTGACGTGTGGTATAATATTCCTGGAGATTCAATTTCTGTGTAGAGAGTTAAGTGTCTTGCAAATCCCCCAAATAGAAAGATCCCCTAATAAATGCTGTGATTTTTATTGTCTATGCCAATAAGGAAAGAGGCTAAACTTATTCCTTGCATATTATCAATCTACCATGAAACATAATAAATCTCATAACAGTAGTAAATGTGTGTTTGAATAGTTACAGGTATTGCTTTCTGTGAAAAATGTTAATTTTCTTTTGAAACACAATTTGAAAAGCTTACTTGGAGAGTAATACTTTACCCACTTGCTCCATTTTGTAAATCTGGCCATATAGATGCTCAAGCAAATTTTTCATTTCTGTTTGTAAGCTGCTCTTCTTTTCCCTAACCAGCTTAGTTCAAAGTGCCATCCATGGCTCTTCTACTTGGAAAGAATATAATCGACATTCTGCATTTACTGCATCTCTTAAGTAGTTCCAGTTAGATATTAGGATAAGGGATTTGCTGATTACCTCAAATGATTAAATTGTTAAAATATCTATTTTATTGCTATTATGAACTAATAATTATTATATTATTAAAGTTACTGAAATAGTTTTTCAGTGATCAGATTTTTTAGAAAATGGTGTATGTTAGCATGATTCCTATGTGGTTACATTGTACTTGATAAAAAAAAGGTTTTTCATTTGAAAAATAAGATTTGGTAGAGGAAGTAAAGTTTAAATTATTCATTGGTCCTTGTACTATTAGTTATCAGCTGATTTGTCTACATGATAAGGGATTTTTTGGTTTATATAATTTGTGTTCATTCCAAATATGGCAATTTGTGAAAACCGATTTTATTTATTAGTTAGTGATGCTTTGTGTCCTTAGGGGACAAAAAGTTAAAAAAAATTGGTAAATCAGAATCTGGTTTGTATTATTTTTATTTATTATTTTAAAAATAAATGTATTTATTTATTTATTTTTGGCTGCATTGGGTCTTCGTTGCTGTGCGCAGGCTTTCTCTAGTTGTGGCGAGCGGGGGTTACTGTTTCGTTGTGGTGAGCGGGCTTCTCATTGCTGTGGCTTCTTGTTGCAGAGCATGGGCTCTAGGCGTGCAGGCTTCAGTAGTTGTGGCTCGTGGGCTCAGTAGTTGTGGCTCGCAGTCTCTAGAGCGCAGGCTCAGTAGTTGTGGTGCACAGGCTTAGTTGCTCCGTGGCATGTGGGATCTTCCCAGACCAGGGCTCGAACCCATGTCCTCTGCAGGGTTGGCAGGCGGATTCTTAACCACTGCACCACCAGGGAAGCCCTGGTTTGTATTATTAAAAAAAAAATAATAAAACCTCTTCTGATTAAATAGTATGTGTTCATTGTAGAAAATTTGGAAAAGAAAAAAAATGAAAAGTGTGAAATTTAGTGATATTCTTTTCAGCATTTCTCTGTATAGGACTTGCTTGCATGTTTTTATGGATGAGATAATTTGAGTAAAAAACAGAATTTAATGAAATAAAAAAGACAACTGTCAAAACCAAACAAGATATTCTTCAGTAGGGAAATGGATAAACTGTGGTATATCCATATGATGGAATATTATTCAGTGATAAAAGAAAATGAGCCAGCAAGCCATGAAAAAACTTAGAAGAACCTTAAGTGAGTATTGCAAAGTGAAAGAAGTCAATCTGAAAAGGGTACACACTATATGATTCCAACTATGTGACATTCTGTAAAAGGCAAAACTTTGGAGATAGTCAAAAGATAAGTGGTTACCAGGGGTTGGGAAGAAGGGAGAAAGGGGTGAATTGGTGGAGCATAGGGGATTTTTAGGGCAGCGAATCTCTTCTGTATGATATTGTAATGATAGATACATGTCATTGTGGTCATCATACATTTGCCAAAACTTGTAGAATGTACAACACAAAGAGTAAATAAACTCTAATGTAAACTATGAGCTTTTTAAAAAAACCCTAATTTGGTAGTCAGTGTGATAAACTAGACAGATTTTGCTGTGTAAACATATTCTAGCTAGATCTAAGCAGTGTTTTACAGTACAATCAAAATATCTCCTAGACCAGTGCTGTCTTTTCGTGGTGACTGAAATATTTTGTTTGCTCTTCAACACAGTAGTCACTAGCCACATGTGGCTGCTGATCTCTTGAAACGTGGTTCAATGTAACTGAGGAATTGTATTTCAAATTTTGTTTAATTGTAATTACTTGGCATACAAATAGCCTTGTGTGACTAGTGACTACAATACTAGATAGTGAAGAATCTAAATTAGACACGATATATTGAGAAGTGTCAGCAGTGATTAATACAGTTAAATGGAGTTAATAGTTGATTGAAAAACCTTATTGTAAATATTGGTTCATTGCCAATTTGGAATCAGGTCTCCATTCTTTCTCCTGTAGTTTTTTACTTTGGTCCTGTCCTCAGTACTTTAGTCAATAATTTGTATAAAGGCACAGTTATTGAGCTTGTGTTCTGGACTGGTTCAACACTGATAGTGTTTACTGATATAATAGATTGCCAGAATCCAGATTTTAAAAGCTCTCTAAAGACTAAAAAAACAAAAAACCAAAAAAAAAAAGAAGAAAATGAAATTCATAAGGCATCTATTTGAAATTTTGGGCTTAAAATTTATTATATAAAGTACAGGATATGGGAATCTGCCTATGAGGAATTTATGTGGAAAAAAACCTAAAACCAAATACTTTTACTTGGCTACACATTCAATTTGAGCCAATAGTGTGACCAATTTAAGCTGTGTTTAGAAAAGTTTAACATCTAGTCCAGAGTTGTTTTAATCTCTGTGATCTGCCCCAATCAAATTATATTTGAAATGTTATGCTCAGTTTTGGATGCCATTAAAAGTAAAAGGCTCAGTAAAAGGTAGATTTCTAAACGAACCTGGATAAAGAATCATCAAGAAACCAAGTTATATGACTAATAGTAAGGAATTGATGTATGTTTACCTGGGAAGGAAAGAACTTGCAAGTGAAGTGTGCCTAATACTTTACTTGGCCTTATCTTTAAATTTTTGAAGGGCTGTCTTATAGAAATATTATTAAGATCATTCTCTGTAACCCCAGAGGGCACAGCCAGTGTTAGGTGAAAGCTATAGTGAGTCTGATTGGGCTTAATGTACAGAAGGATTTTTTGACATTAAGCATCCTCTAGCAGTGGCATGAGTTTACTTATGAGGTGGTCTTCTGCTGGTGGAAGTATGCTGGGTGTTCATTCGCCAGAAAAAAAAGAAATGTCAATAACAGCAGTAAGTATGTATGGAGCACCTGTTGTCAGATACCATGCTAATTTCTTTTGACAGGAAAGCTGAGGCGCAGAGAGCTGAAGAAAGTTGCCCATAGTCATATAAGTAGGAATTGACAAAATTGATAAACTTAGTTCTGAGTCTAAGCCCGTGTGAACTTAAGAGTGAATTGGATGACGGGGTAGGATTGGGTGTGATGCATAAAGAGGTGGTAAGGGTACATTTTAGGCTTTTGTGTAACTAGAAGGATGGCAATGCCATTCATGGAAATAAAGAATACTTATAAAAGAGTGAAGTGGGTGGAAAACCAAGAGATGGTTTTGGACGTATGTGGAATTGTGAGAGGCCTTAAGACCTCCAAGTGAAGATGATAACTGGACAATTTGATAAATGAAGCTCAGAGTAGAGATCTGGGAAGGATGTGTGATTTTATGAGTTTTCAGTATATGCTTGCTAATGGGAGCTGAGGGCTTGCATGTGAACAGCTAAGGAGAGAACACGGAGTGGAAGTAAGAGAAAGCCTGGGATTAAACCTTAAGGAACTCCAACATTTAATAGTCAAAGGGAGCCTAAAGAAGAGATAGGAATGTACCAGCCAGAGGGGTAGGATACATATCAAAAGAATGGCATGTCTAGAGAACAGACTTGTGGTTGCCAAGGGGGAGAAGGGGAGGGAGAGGGATAGACTGCGAGTTTGGGGTTGGTAGATGCAAACTATTACATTTAGAATGGATAAACCACAAGGTCCTACTGTCTAGCAGGGAACTATACTCAATATCCTGTTATAAACCATAATGGAAAAGAATATAAAAAAAGAATGTTTCTCTGTGTATAACTGAGTCACTTTGCTGCACAGCAGAGATTGGCACAGCATTTTAAATCAACTCTACTTCAATAAAATAAAATAAAATAACTTAAAAAAAAGAATGGTGTGTCAAGGATATCAGAGGAAAAGTATGTTGCAAGAAGGATAAGGGGTATTTAGCAATGTGGAGTGATGCATGGAGGACGATCCAGGAAGATGGGACCAGAATAATATTCATTATCTTTATCAAATCTATAAATGAGTATCCTTCAAACAGAATGGATAATAGTAACAGATCTGCTGTCCTTCAGACAGAATGTATAATAATAACAGTTTACATAGATATATCTTATTTTTACTTTCTTTTTCATGTTCTTTTCTTTAGTTTTTTAGTGTAACCTTCTTAAAAAGTATAGATTAGAATTGAACTCAGCCCTCTAAACATGGTTCAATCAGTGTAGTATCCTTTGAGATGCTAAATGGGGTTTTGGAGATACAGTATTGCTATTACTACATTAAATTTTTCCCTAGCCTTTATTACATTATTTATTCATATTGAACCTGTAAATAACAAACCCCCTACCCTTTCAGGATTTTTCTTAGGAATTTATTTGTGGGATAAGGTTTCCCCATCTTGTACAAGTACACATGAGTTTTTAAAATCTAATTGTGGGGTTTTATATTTACCTCTATTGCTTCTCCTTAGGTCTGGCCAGATTATATCAGTCTATTTAGAAAATTTTAAAATTTTGATTCTATCATGAACTAAATTAATGCCTTTAACAAATTTAATTTAATATCTTCTAGTTTATATATATATAATTGATAAAATTTTGAACAGGACAGAGCCATGACCAATCTTTAAAGAACAACTTTAGTGGGTGATCTCCATATTGAGAATAATCCTATAATCTGCTTAACTGTATTGTCCAAAAGGATACCTCATTCACATCAAGATATGCCTACTGTGCACCCCTAGCTGTTTTTCAGAATGCCCGTTGACTATTTGATAGGGAGAATCGTTGGTCTCTCTTTTGAAAGAGGTCTTTTTGGAACTTCAGATAGACTTATTTTTGACTTTTAATGAAATCTTTAATATTGACTAGATGGAAACAGAATGGAACCGACAAACCTTTTATAAATATGAATTTCATTATCTTTAAAGCCTGTTTTAGTGATTAAATACTTTGTTCAACATGTTTTGACTAACCTGAGAACTAGGGTTTCAAGCAGGACATTAAAATGACCAGAATTGCCTTTTCCTTGGAAATAATGTTTTGCCTCTAAATCTTTGAGTAAACCCGTAATGCAAGTGTGTTTGTCATGTTTATTCTGTGGTTTCACAAACCCTCAGCATATCTGTATACCCCAGCTCTTGAACAGATTTATAGTTATTTAGGCCCATTATAACTTTTTGTTACCAATTTTCTTAAGATTTATAGTATAATTTTCTGTGGTATATTATTTAAATGTTTTCATTACTTTATATTTTGCTTTTATGATGATGCAATGTGTGTGATTCATTTTGATACTGTGTTGGGGATATAGCATGCACTAGAGTATCTTTCCTATTGGAATAAAAATGATATAACACAGAATACAGTGCAAAGTGGGGTTTACCTTTCCTGAGAGATTCACAAACTACATTCATCTGTTACAAGTGTAAGAAATAAGGAAGTAATGCTGCTTTAAAGTTATCTGTACAGGGTCTTCCCTGGTGGTCCAGTGGTTAAGACTCTGTGCTTTCACGGCAGAGAGACGGGGTTCGATCCCTGGTCGAGGAACTAAGATCCCACATGCTGTGCAGTATGGCCAAAAAAATTAAAAAAAAAAAAAAGTTTAAAAGATAGTCTGTGGGCTTCCCTGGTGGCGCAGTGGTTGAGAATCCACCTGCCGATGCAGGGGACGCGGGTTCGTGCCCCGGTCTGGGGGGATCCCACGTGCCGCGGAGCGGCTGGGCCCGTGAACCATGGCCGCTGAGCCTGTGCGTCCGGAGCCTGTGCTCCGCAACGGGAGAGGCCACAACAGTGAGAGGCCCGTGTACCGCAAAAAAAAAAAAAAAAAAAAAGATAGTCTGTGCATGTTCTGCGATAATTTTTTTTTTTGGCATCTCAGGAACATAGTCTGTTGGTTAATTTTTTTACTTTAATGAAGAACTACTTTAATTTGATAATTTAATTTAATGAAAAAGGCATTATAATAACAACGAGAACCCTGAGCACCTTTGTCTATTGAGAAGTTCCTTAATAGATAATAATGGCTTTAGCAAAATCTACCAGGAAAAGGATATTAGCTGTCTATTCTTATTGTGTTTCCTTTGAATCTCATATCCTTAATTTATAGCCAGAGTAGTAAAACTTGCCTTTTCATTGTTTTGAGAGCTGCATTTTTGTTTTTTTAAACTCTGTAGTCGATGCCTGTTTCTCTACCCATAGCTAACTTTTCCCTCCTTTTTTTTCAATTTGGTAGCTTCTGGAACTTGTGTCAGTTTATAGAGCAGTGATCCAGGCAGTTGTACCTTTACAGACAGTCACTCTCAATGCCAAATTAGTTTGTAGTGCAAATCTTGAATGAGAACTGCACCTGCTCTCAGTGTAGATGAAAATGGCAAATGTTAGGGAAAGCGTAATTTGGGATTGCTTTAAATCTGATGGCAGCTGATCTCAGAATTCTGCTGGGGATTCTTCATTTTGGGTTATGGAAGTCCTGCTATTCAGAGCAAAACAGCCTTCTTGTCTCTTTTGCTAGGTCTTAGGTGTATTATGTTTAAGAAATAACATGCTCTTTGTGCTGTGATTCTATATATTTGTTGTTTTATCTAGAAGTTATCTTCCAAATACATTGGTGGTTTCCTAAAATTATGTTGGACTAAAATTTCTGATCTCTAATTTATCATGTCAACATTATATTTCAAACGTACAAGGGTAGCTGCCACAATAAACCACATTCTTACGGGGAAAATGGTCTCAATTTAAGAATTAACATGTTCTTTGAAAGTTGATAGCATATAAAAGACATTTCATGTTGTATGTAGAGAGCATTTCCTACTACAGTTTGTTTGGAGTATGGGGGGAGAAGATATCTTTGTAGGTATGTATTACATTTATCTTTTTTGAATTTGCTTGTTCTTTAATATCACCCTTACCTTAAGCATGGGGCTTGTGTCTAAAAGCAATTCAAAATACTCACTTAAAATGCTTATCAGGAAAATTGTATTTAATCTTTATTTTTCAACCCTCAACAGTTTATTGGTTACTTTTAATATCTTAAGTCATTTTGGTTCACAGTCTTAAAAAATAGCTTCATTGATATATAGTTCACATACCGTACAATTCACCCACTTGAAATGTTATAAATCAGTGTTTTTTAGTATATTCATAGATATGTGCAACCATCACCACAGTCACTTTTAGAGCATTTACAAAACCTCAAAAAGAAATCCTAAGCCTTTAGCTAGTATTCCCTTACTCCCCCCACCCCCTTCTCCTAAACCTCAAGCCCTAAACAACCACTAGCCTACTTTCTGTCTCTAGAAATTTCCTTATTTAGGACATTTCATATAAATGGAATCATAATACGTGGCCTTCTGTGACTGGCATCTTTCATTTAGCAAAATGTTTTGAACGTTCATCCATGTTGTACACTAATTCATTCCTTTTTTTTTTTTTAGTTTAGTTTATTTTTGTGTTGGGTCTTCATTGCTGTGTGTGGGCGTTCTCTAGTTGCAGTGAGCAGGGGCTACTCTTCGTTGCAGTGTGTGGGCTTCTCATTGCTCTGGCTTCTCTTGCTGCGGAGCATGGGCTCTAGGTGCACAGGCTCCCGTAGTTGCAGCACACGGGCTCAGTAGTTGTGGCCCATAGCCTCTAGAGCACAGGCTCAGTAGTTGTGCTGTACAGGCTTTGTTGCACCGCGGCATGTGGGATCTTCCCTGACCATGGTTCGAACCTGTGTCCCCTGCATTGGCAGGTGGATTCTCAACCACTGCACCACCAGGGAAGCCCTACTTCATTCATTTTTATGGCTTAGTAATATTCTGTGGTGTGGATGTATACCACATTTTGTTTATCCATGCATGGGGTGATGGACATTTGGGTTGTTTTTACCTTTTGGCTGTGTTAATAGCCCTATTTGTGTGCAAGTTTTTGTTTGGACACGTTTTAAATTCATCTGGGTATATACCTAGGAATGGAATTGCTGGGTCATATTGTAATTCTGTGTTTAACTTACTGAGGAACCAGAAAACTGTCTTTCACAATGGCTACACAACTTTGTATTCCTGCACTGTATGAGAATTCCAGTTTTCTCCACATCCTTGCCAACACTTACTATTTTCCATTAAAAAAATAGTTGTTCCAGTGGTTCTTCTTTGCATTTCTTTCATGACTAATGATGTTGAGCATCTTTTCACATGCTTATTGACCATTTATATATTTTCCTTGGATAAATTCAGATCCTTTGCTCATTTTTTTCATTGGTTGTCTTTTTATTATTAGTAAGAATTCTTTGTATATTCTGGATACAAGTCCTTTAACAGATATATGATTTGCAAATATTTTCTCCCATTCTGTGAGTTGTTTTATTCACTTTCTTGATGGTGTCCTTTGAAGCAGATGTTTCTTATTTTGATGAAGTCCAAATTATCTGTGTTTTCTTTTGTTGCTCATGCTGTTGGTGTCATATTTAAGAATCCCTTACCAAATCTGAGCCCATTAAACTTACTTCTGTAAAGAGTTTTATAAGTTTATATGTTAAATGTATATCACTGATCCATTTCGATTTAATTTTTGTATATGGTATAATGGTCCAACTTCAATTTATTTCATGTGGCTAGCCAGTTGTCCCATCATTTATTGAAAAGACTGATCTTTCCTAACTGAATGGTCTTGGTGCACTTTTTGAAAACTTTACTTATTTATTAGTTCTAATAGTATTTTAGTACATTCTTTAGTATTTTTCACATAGAAGATCATAGTGATCTATAAATAGAAATAGTTTTACTTCTTAATTTTCAATCTGGATGCTTTTTATTTCTTTTTTCTTACCTAATTACCCTGACTTGAACCTCCAGCACAATGTTCAGTAGAAGTCACAAATGCACACATTTTTGTCTTGTTTCTGTTCTTAGTGGGAAACTAATCCAGTGTTTCACCATTAAGTATGATGTTAACTGTGGGATTTTCATAGATGCCCTTTATCAGGTATTAGAAGTTCCTTTCTAGTCCTAACTTGTTGAATGTTTTTACCGTGAAAGGATGTTGCGTTTTATCAAATGGTTCTTCTGCATCTGTTGAGCTGATCTTGTGATTTTTGCTTTTTATTCTATTGCTATAATATATAAATTGATTGTCTTATGTTGAACTAACCTGATATTCCTGACATAAATCTCACATTGTCATGGTATATAATTCTTTTTATAAATTGCTGGATTCGATCGGGTTTGCTTGTATTTCACTGAAGATTTTTGTGTCCATATTCCTAAGAAATACTGCTCTTTAGTTTTCTTATGATGTATTTATTGTCTGGTTGTGGGGTCAGAGTAGTATTGACCTCATAAAATGAGTTGTGAAATACTCATTCCTCTTGTTTTTTGGAAGTGTTTGTAAGGAATTGGTTTTAACTTAAAATGCTTCGTAGAATTCACTTTTGAAGCCATCTGGACCTGGACTTTTCTTTGTGGGTGTTTTTTGGTTATTAATTTAATCTTTCATTTGTTTTAGGTCTATTCACATTGTCTGTCTTGAGTTAGTTTTGGTAGATTGTGTCTTTCTAGGAATTTGTCCATTTCATCTAGTCTGCCACCTCCAGGGCTTGTTACTGTCATTTGCTTGTTTATTTGTTTAGTGACCTGCTGGATTATTTTAGTGCAAACAGTTCCTTCTACCCTCACTCCACAGTGTTGAGCTTCTGATGTCATTCCCCAGGGAGCTGCACCTGTGAGTATACCCATAATCACTTTGGGATGAAGGTAGTGTTAGCACAAACAACCTTTTTCTATGCTTCCCCTGATTCCATTTAGCTGTTCAGATAGGGACTTGAACCCACATGTGATCGTTACTAATTCCCAGCTGACCATTCTGATGTTTACAAAAATGCCCCTGGGACATAAATTGCTCCGTAAACTAATCCAATAAATTTGTGACCCCTTTGAAGGGATAATTTCAAAGGTCAATGTTGAAATATAGTCTCACCCCAGGAGGGTTGTCCCAGTTGTCTCTCCCCTCAGTTGTCTCTTGTAACTTAGTTGTTGAATCTGTGAATCTTCTCCTAATTGTGGTTCACCACAACCTCTGCTCTTTCTGAGATAGCCCTTTGGCTTCAACTTCATGGCCTGGTTGCAGATGTGGTCTATTTCTTTGGAAGACATTGGGATCTTTCTGTGTTATGGCTTGGTTCTACCCTTAGGCAAGATTTCTGAGGCAGAACTCTGGAGCTAGGAGTGGGGACAATGGAAGGCTTCTTTCTGAGTGACACCCCTGCTTTCGAAGCTGAGTGCTTGATGGAAGGGGTAGGCTGTAGCCTAAATTCTAGGCTTGCCTCTCCTTGTGTGGAATCACCGCCCTATCAGCCAGAGTGAGAGTGATTGGATCACCAGTATTTTCCTTGATGTTTTGCCCAAAGATAAGGCCTGTGCACATTTGGGGACAGGGTGGAAGACAGGTGGCCTTGTGTTTAGATAGTGTCAGTAAAATGGAGAGCAAAGGAAAAATATTTACTAAATATTTAATGCCTTATATATACTCAACATAAATTCCTACTTTTAATGATATTTTTATTTGTGTGGATTCTCTAAGAACAGTTAGAATTTGTTTAATGTAAAATCTTCACATGTAGAATTAAAGTATAACATTTCTGGACAGGAAAAATATATATACCCCCAAACCATATATGAGGAAATCTAAAGGCTTTCTGGCACAGTTATTTCATACAGTTATATAATTGAAAGTCTCTGACTCCTAAAACTAGTTCTCTGACTCTGGAATCAACTTAATCTTTGGCAATCACTCTGCATAGGAGAGTAGGATATGCATAAAAAGTTTTAATAAAGTTACAGAAAGCACTTGCAGTACTGTGTTTCAGATTTCACATATATTAAGCATTGGAAATTATTGATACTTATTAATTAAGCTTTAATAAAATAATAAAAATACACTTTAACAAAAAAATACAATTGTTTTTTAAGCACTAAAATTTGGCATGTCATGATTTATTAAAACATTCTAATGATTTTTTAACTCTAAAATGATAACTCTTTTTAGTAAGTTGTAAGGAAAATGGTACTCTGCACTCTATTTGGGAAAACCAGAATGGTATGTTAAAAAGCAAATTAATTTTAGAATTTCATTTGGTTATACCAAGAAAAAAACAAGTGTCAGAATTTTTTATTCTGTGATTTAGAGTTTCATATATAAATCATAATTATTTTAACAGTTGGATCATGCTCTTTAATTATATAATTGCAGATAGCCTTATGAAGCTGAAAGCTCCTTAGCAATGTGAAGCAATGTAACTTTCCTAAGTTATTATTTTTTTATGATTCTTTTCTAAATACTTTTCAGTTTCTTCTGTGTTAGTTTAGCTTCATGGCTGTGTTGAACAGGATGTTAATAACTTGAAAAAATAATTAATTTTGAGGTAACAGTTTGTTTTGATTTTCCTCTTATAAGCTGTTTGAACTGCTGGGACCTGATGGACTTGAACTCATTGAGAAGCTCCTCCAGAACAGAATTACAATTGTGGACAGATTTCTTAATTCCTCAAATGATCATAAGTTGCAAGCTCTTCAAGGTAAGAAAGTATTCAGTGGTAATTCTACCTTAAAGGAAAAATTCATTGTTTAGCAGTCTATTTAATGCAATTATACATTTAATATTCTCTGGTTGATTATATAGCTTACTGATATCATTCTCTTAAGTAGATTTTAGGTGTGGCAGATTATGAAACAAGTGTCAATGCCCTAAATAGGGTATTATGTCAGAGATTCTGTTTATGTTTAGGTATAGCAGAAGATTTGGAAAGACAAAAAAAAATTTTAAGGAAATACATATAGTGCTTACAATGGGTCAAGTAGAGTTATAATTTATAACCACTTTTATTTTGAAAACTTTCAAACCTTAGTAGTGGTGCAAGGATAGTGTAATGAATACTCACATACTCTTCATGTAGATTCACCATCATTAACATTTTGCTTCCACCCCCCATTATCATTCTCTACACACACACACACACACACACACACACACACAGGCGTATGCACACATGGACACACACATATACACATTTAAAATTTTTGCTGAACAATGACTAGAAGTTGCAGACATTATAATACTTCAGATATAAAATTTCAACATACAATGAGTCTCCTGCTTACCTGCAATACAGTTATCACACCCAACAAGTTGAACATACATATAGCTATGTATTACATATGTTTGAAAACCCTGGAAGAATTAGAAAGAGTTGTCAAGGAAGCTAAATTTTTTTTTTTTTTTTAAAGCCTGACTTACTATGAGACAACTGAGCCAAACTCAGGTTTTAGGTGGTAAGTAGGAACACTGAGTTTCTTACCTTTACCCAAATGTCTTTGCCAGCTTTATAAATAGTTTGGAATTTTTTTAAAGTGCATGGGCATAAGAAATTAGACCCCCTTCTTCAAACTAGTCAGCATTTACCCTTTTATGTAAGTGATATCACCTTTTCCTTATATTTATGAGTGTGGCACTGAAAGGAAATTACAGAAAGAACCTTGATTTAAATCCAAAATTTCTTATGGGTTTTCTTTATCTTACACTTTGATTACTGATAGTTGCCTTGGAGTTAGTTTGAGATTTCTAGAAACTTTGAAGATTGGAGTTTAGCCACTTTGTCTTTCTGCAAGTCTCTTGGTTCTTTAAGTATATTGAACACTTATAAACCACCTTGCTGTAAGAGGACTTTCACCTGTTAAACAGTGCTTTCAGACATTGCAGTAAGCCAGCAGAATTTAGGAGCGTTTAAAATGAGTATCTGCCAGAAGAAAAGGAATGAATTTAAATATCTGGTCTTGTGATGTAATTTCTGAGAATTTGATGTTCATTTTGTCAGCCTTTTAAATGCTGTTACGTACTGATTCCACCCTTTATTAGTGCTAATTTATTAATGAAAAGTTCAGAATGAGTTCAGCCTCACATATTTTTTAAGAAAGCTGTGGATGATTAATTAATGTTTTGTAGTTTCATTATGTCCATTTTTGTTTAGCATTTATACACAAACTTTATTTACTAGGATAACGTTAAGAAGCAACACACTTTTTAACCTAAAATCAAATATTAAATTTGAATTATTAAAAAATATTTGAACCATTTGAACCATCAGTCTGCCCTGAAATATTTTCTACTCTTCTCATTCGGCTTTTACTCTTTTAGTCTATGTTAGATTGTTACTAATGTTGCTACTATTCAAGAATAATAATTATACCATAGACAATTGGGGGCATTTAAACAAACTTCTTCTAAGGACTGTGGTAAAAGAAGAGCTGACAACGAGCATATTAGGTTTTTTGTGTATATTCATTAAAGAGGATTTTCCTTATTTGGGGGGGGAGGGAGAAAGAAATATTCTTGAAGAAAAGAATCATTAGACTCTGTTACTTTATCACTGTTCTCATCCATTTATATGCTTTGATATAAATTTTATGTTAACGATCCTTCAAAATTCTCTTAAAAATACCAAATTGTATTTGTATTCTCTATTAAGCTACCTTAGTAAGACAGCTGCATCCTACTCTTTTCTCTATTCCACAAAATCATGGTCTTAGAGAGCAATAGCTTCCTGCCATTTAGCATTTTCTAGCTTTCATACTGATTTTCTTTGAATCCTTTTACCCAGATATATATACATCCACCCTACTTTATCTCTGTTCTTATAACCAGGAAATGTAAGGTAGGTGAGAAGTGGGTGGGTATAGTGTACTCACTGCTAAATTGAGGATAGTTTTGAATTAAATTCTGTTTTGGGGATGGTTGTAGAGAATGTTTTGTACGAGGTGTATCATAAAATAAAAATTAAGTTAGCTCATGCTGTCAAATGACAGTGTTTTGAGTAGTTATACAAGACTTTTTCTGTCATAATAACATTTTAAAAGGATACAAGCTCTACGTGTTCTTCAGTAAAATTTTGTGTTAGAATTGCTTTTAAGCTTATTCATTTCATTTCTTCTTGTCAGTCTCTAGAGTTAACTGAACCCAACAAGGAAAATCATGCACTTAAGCATTTGTGCTTTATAACTTGATTTTTTAAATCACCTATTATGTTCAATCTTATGGGATTTCAGTATATTCTGATTGAGGCCTTATAAAGTTATCAGTAGGTAGACATATTTTCTTCTTATAATTTTGTATTATAGTAGTATTTTGTTACTGTCACATTTGTTTAAAATGTTAATGTCATTAGCATAAAATATAGTATGTCACCCAAGGTATTTAGTTTCACGTACAAAATGTTTAGCATTCATTTATAGTAATAAGTACATGGCATTATTCACATTAAAAAATCCTGCTTAATATCTTTGTCGTTGAATGTGTGACTTTGCAAACAGGTTAATTTTTTTCATAGTTCAGAGTACATTTGAAAAATGCCAGTCTGTTGCTTTCTTTCTCTAACACTGAGAGTTAGTTGGTTATAAATTCAATCATTATAATAGTATATAAGATTTATTTACAAAGTAAAACATATAAGGCTTACTTAGAAAAATACTTTTGAGCTATAAAATGTAGTTCTAATATAGATGGGATTATATCTTATTTCATAATTTTGAGATGTAATAAATCTTTATTTCTCACTTTCCTTTTTGCGACTTATAGAGCCATTATACGGAGGGGTTATTTCATGTGATTGAGAGTTAAAATGACTTATTCAAAATCATGTAATGAGATAGTGACAAATGTCTAAGAATCGTGAAGATTTGAGTTAGAATTAGAAAGCTAATTTCCCCCTCTTGATGCTATGCTTAATTCCTTCCTTGTTCTGTATTGGATCTTGGAAGTTGATAAAATAACTCCCACTGTGCTCCTTCAGAGTATGGACCAATTCCATTCTTCATTGTCTTCTTAGCCTAGCAGCAGTGCCTGGCACCTAGTAGGTCCTGAACACAGTAACAGTATTGACTTGGTTTGCTTTCAGTGACATTCCTATCAGTTCTTTTAGGGCTGCAGTGAGCCAAGATACTACTACTTGGAAAGATTGAATTAAACACAGAAAGTAATCCTGTTGGAAGAAAATTTTTCCTGTATACTGAGTTGACCAACCACAGGTTTATTTTATTATTATTTTTTTTTTTGCTGTATGCGGGCCTCTCACTGTTGTGGCCTCTCCCATTGTGGAGCACAGGCTCCGGACGCGCAGGCTCAGCGGCCATGGCTCACGGGCCCAGCCGCTCCGCGGCATGTGGGATCTTCCCGGACCGGGGCACGAACCCGTGTCCCCTGCCTCGGCAGGCGGACTCTCAACCATTGTGCCACCAGGGAAGCCCAACCACAGGTTTAAATTGTACCTTGTAAACACTGAGCTTTGATTGACCTGATTCCTCTTAGTGGTTCTAGACTTCTTCCATTTTTTAAAAAACTGCATTTCCCAAATCAAGACTACAATGAGATATCACCTCACACCAGTCAGAATGGCCATTGTTAAAAAGTCTACACATAATAAATTCTGGGGCCTGTGTTCGATCCCTAGTCAGGGAACTAAGATCCCACAAGCTATGTGGCATGACCAAAAAAAAAAAAAAAAAAAAAAGAAAAACCAACTGAAAATAGATTCACCATATGATCCTGCAATCCCACCCCACTCCTGGGCATATATCTGGAGAAAACTCTAATTTGAAAGGACACACGCACCCCAGTGTTCATAGCAGCACTATTTACAATAGCCAAGACATGGAAGCAAGCTAAGTGTCCATTGACAGATGAATGGATAAAGAAGATGTGGTATATGTATGCAATGGAATATTACTCCACTGTAGAAAAGAATGATATAATCCCATTTGCCTCAACATGGATGGACCTAGAGATTATTATATTACGTGAAGTCAGACAGAGAAAGACAAATATCATATTATATCACTTGTATGTGAAATCTAAAAAAGAGATACAAATGAACTTATTTACAAAACAGAAGTAGGCTCACATAGAAACAAACTTATGTTTACCAAAGGGGATGGGGAAGGGAGATAAATTAGGAGTTTGGGATTAACATATACACACTACTATATATAAAATAGATAAACAACAAGGACCTACTGTATAGCACAGGGAACTATATTCAATATCTTGTAATAACCTAAAATGGAAAAGAATTTGAAAAAGAATATATATATATATATATATATATATATATATATAGCTGAATCACTTTGCTGTACATCTGAAATTAATACAGTATAAATTCACTAAACTTCAATTTAAAAAATGGTTAAAAAGCCTGCATTTCCATGAAAAGGTGGATCATACTGTTTCTTTATTAGCTTTAGTCATCTTCTAAATATATCCTGAGCTGTATTTTAGTTTTATTTTATTTCATGTATAAATTAGTAGTGACATATAGACATTTTAACAGAGTAAGGCTTATTACATAGGGAAAAGTATCTTACATGTAAAGAATATCTTTATTTTATTATTATGTTAACAGTAAATGATAATTAGTATTGATAATTATTATATTTATTGAAATTATATAAACAGATTATTTCAAAATTGTGATATAGAAGTTTTAGGTTCCTGATGTTATATCCAAGAATTTATAACATTAAACTATTTAGTCTGTAAGAAGAAAATATCTGCTGACTTTTCCAAAACCAGTATACCATTTAGAAATTGTGATTTAGAAAAACTCTCCTTAAAACATATAATTGAATGTGTCAGTTAAAAAAAAAAAAAGAATTCTTAGAGCATTGTGCTATCTTATGTTTTGGTGAGAAGGAAAACAATGGTTTCCCTAAAGGTTAAGCTTGTAAAATATGATCTTAAATTTGCTTTGCAGACAATTGCAAAAAAATTTTAGGAGAAAATGCTAAACCTAATTACGGTTGTCAAGTCACTATTCAGTCTGAACAAGAGAAGCAGTTAATGAAACAGTATCGCCGGGAAGAAAAAAGAATTGCCAGACGAGAAAAAAAGGCTGGAGAAGATGGAGAAATTGCAGAAGGACTCCTGTGCTTTGATCCTAAGGAATTGCGGATACACAGGTAATAAAAGCCAGAAGCTGAAAAATGCTTGTGTTGTAATTGCTACTTTAATGTATCATTATCATTATTTAGTTTAGTTTTAACAACTTAGATGATTCTTATTTCTAGTCACGTTTTCTTACAAGAATAGAATTTTGTTGTATGAAAACCTAATTTTCTGGGATAAAAAATCAGTGATCTGCTTAATTAGAATATTCTTGGTTGCATCAACGTAGGTGAGGGATTTTGGTGCTGTGCACACACCACTAGGTTAAACTTTACGAAGCGTACACAAATTTATTTTGAGATTTTTTTTCCTTTCCTACCTTAATGAATACATTTTCCCATACTGTTATCAAGAAGTAGAGAGGAGAAAAATGAAATAAAGGCATTATTATACATGGTGTTTAAATATTGAAACCCATTTAAAAAAAGGAATTTATACTTTGTTAAATATCTTTGGATTGTGACAAAGAAAATTATAAATAAAAAAACATTAAGTCAAACTTATCAGATGATGTTATCTAAAAATAGTACCTGAAAATGTGTTGATGCTTATATGGTTACACAGAAAATTTCAGGATTGCTAATAACTTCCTTTGTGTAGTTTAATTTCTTCTCTTTTATTGTGGAAGACTGCATGAAATAGTTATTATAATGACTTTGTTTTAGTATATGCTTTCCTTTGTAAGGTAAAAATTACAGATTTAGCCTATTGTTTTTGTATTTACAGAGAGCAGGCACTTATGAACGCTAGAAACGTTCCAATTCTGAGCAGGCAGAGAGACATGGATGTTGAAAAAATACGTTATCCACACGTTTATGATTCCCAGGCCGAAGCCATGAGAACATCTGCATTCATTGCTGGTGCAAAGGTATGCATTGGTATATGACCACTTTTGGATAACATGTCTGTTCTGAGGAAATGACACATTGATTTTTCCCTGTTTCTTTTGTGATTCTAGTACTAGTTGACTCTTCTATGCTAAATTGTATTTTTAAGTATTGAGGAAAATGAGATAGTGCAGTTAATGTAAAATTCTTAGCGCATGGTAGGTATTCAAAACATATTTGTTCTCCTCCCTTTCATTATTTATGTAGCTTGTGTTTTTGAGTTTTAGCAGTTGCATCACTTTTTGCCTAAACTTTACACTGTGTATTGTACATTTTCCCTGACTACATTTGTCTTCAGTAATACCATCTAATTAATGTACACTTAAAATTCATCAACGTAATATGGTTCATGTGTTATGTGAGCCATCTGATTCATGAATGCTTTGTGTGTGTGTATGTTTTTTTGTTTGTTTTTGTTTTGTTTTTTCCTTGTTTTCCTTTAAATTAGCTAAATTTATTTACCAATGCTGTCATATAACCAATAGTGGTTTTTTTCTCTCTTTACTTAAAGAATCTTTACCAAAGTAATTTTTCTGTTTTGTATTATTATTGGATTTTATTTTTTGATGTTTATAGATGATTTTACCAGAAGGAATCCAAAGAGAGAACAACAAGATATATGAAGAAGTAAAGATTCCTTATAGTGAACCAATGCCAGTTGGGTTTGAGGAAAAACCAGTTTATATCCAAGACTTAGATGAGGTAAGATTATCATTTTATAAAGTTCATATTTTTGATGCTTGGTATGTTTTTGAATGCATTCGTATTAGAAAAATTATTTTTAAAAGTTAGTTGGTTAATACAGTAAAGAGATACATACAGTTCATGACTAATGAAGTAGGGGAGTTTAAATTAAAAAAACACATATATGCATATATTTCTTTACACATTGAACATATTTATGTATATTTTATGTATATATTTCTATAATTATATGTTTATTTTGGTTGTTTTAGCTAATATTTGGTTTAACCTATGTAAGCTGACTTAAGTAAACTGTTTTAAAAGATTCATGTATTGATTGGTCAAATGTTCAACCTATAATAAAATAGAATATTATTTGGGGCCAGGACCAAATTCCAAACTATTTAATTAACTTTCCCTCAGCTTTTAAATTTTGAATAATTTCAGTCCTATGGAAAAGATGCATGAATAGTACTATTCTTATACCCTTTTGTCTTGATTCACCATTTGTTAAAATTTTGCCATATTTGCTTTATCTCAAAGTAAAATATTTCTTCATTTGGTTTAAAGTATGTACATTATTTAAGATTAAACTTTTCATCACCAAAATGAAGTTGCTTTATTTTCATATATATAAGTCATATGAAGTCATTCAGAAATATCAAATAATATAGGCAAGCAAAAGGAGCAGCAAAAAGAATAACTACAGCCAACCAAAATTCACTCCATTCTATGCATGTGTGTGCATGATTGTTTTGTTTTTACAAAAATAGAATTATATCACACATTTTGTTCTATGTTTGTATATATACTTATATACATCTTTCTATGTCAGTAGACATATTTCTACAGCATCATTTTAAATCACTATACAGTATTCCATTTTATGTCTTTGTTAGTTTTAAACCAATTTGTTATTATTACTATTTTGTTGCCTGCAATAAGTTTTTATAATAGATTAAAATTGTAATTAAATCTTATATTAATGGGTTTCATCCTGTGCATCAGAATTATCTGTAGAACTTTTTCAAAATCCAAATGCCTTGGTCCCTGTTACATCATAATCTCTTGGGAGTGGCCCACATATCTATATTTTGAATATGATTTTTAGAGCTCTATAGTTGATTCTGAAATGCAGCCAGGGCTGAGAGCCTATAGGATTAAATAATTATATATATAATTCTTGTTAAACCTTACCAATCATTATAAGGATTATCATCATGAAGATTTATTTAATTTTATATATTAAATATTAACATTTTTTCATATAAAAGCATCATTGACATTCATTGTCTATGTAATGAATGAACCAGGCTTCTTAGTTTTTATCATACTTATTTCAAATAAATACTTTGTTCATTTTAATTTAGATTATAGGAGTAAAAGAGATTCCTGAATGGGTTAATTCCATCTGCAGCCTTAGTGTCTCCTTGCCATGTAACCTAATACACTTAAAGGTTCCATGGATTAGGATGTGAACATCATTGGGGATCATTATTCTCCCTGCCACACATGATATGGATGACCACAGTTTAGCTATTAACCTGTTGAAGGACATCTGTGTTATTTACAGTTTGGGACTGTTAAGAATTTTCTGAGTCTGTTTGGGCTGCCGTAACCACAGCCTAGGTGGCTTAAACAACAGACATTTATTGTTTCGCGGTCCAGGAGGCTAGAAGTCCCAGATCAAGGTGCCAGCAGATACGTTTTCTGGTGAGGACTCTTTTCCTGGATTGCAGCCAGGTGTTTTCGCTCTGTGTCCCCATGGCCTCTTCTCTGTGTGTGTACATAGAGAGACCTCTGGTGTCTTTTCCGCTTCTTATAAGGACATCAGCCCTATCGGATTAGGGCCCCATTCAGATGACCTCATATAACCTTAATTACTTCCCTGAAGGTCCTGTCTCCAAATATGGTCACTTTGGGAGTTAGGGCTTTAATTTATGAAACCTGGGGGGACATAATTGCATCTATAACATGGTTAAAGCTGCTCTAGACATTGTTGTACAGGTTTTTGTGTAAACATAAGTTTTCATTTCTCTGGGATAAATGCCCAAGAGTGCAATTACTCGGTCGTATTGTAGTTGCATGTTTAGTTTTCTAAGAAACTACCACAGTTTCTTTCTAGAGTAGAATTTTATATGCCCATCAGCAATCCAGTGTGATCTAGTTTCTGTACATATTCGCCAGCATTTGGTGATATCATTATTTTTAATTTTTATTTTAACCATTTTAATTCATATTTTTATATATTATTTTTATTTTAACCATTCTGATAGCGTGTAGAGAGTTCTCATTGTGGTTTAAATTTGCACGTTCGTAAGGGGCAATAATTGGGGAACAATACATTCAAATACAATGTGTCATTATAAGTACGTAAGTAAACTCTTTGCCGTGTTAGCAGTGTAGATAATGATCCCACCAGATGTCTTTAACCATGGATATTAATATAGAGCTCAGGAGAAAAATATAAATGTTAACAGAATGTGAGTTTAGTTAGATGCTTCTGTTGGTTTGGATCTTTTTTATGCAAGGCAGGATCTTTCTGTATCAGGAAAAGTGCTCTTGAATATGGTATCTTTCTCTTTTCACTAAGATCATAATTGCATGCCATTCCTGACAGTCCTATGGAACTATAGATAAAACAATTTTATGTCCTCTCACTGACTGAATGTAGCATCAGATAGATTTGTCCTCTCTTCTTAAATTACTTCTATAATTTGATTAAAAAGATAAGGAGAATTTTAAAATTCTAAAATGATGTGCAAAATTTCTGTTAATGCTATTAAATGGGTTTTATACTTTCTTGGAGAGGGAATAATCTAAAAAAAAAAATTGATGGGTTTCTGTATTAGGACCCACTCAGCTGGCAGTTAGAGAAACTAAACTGCAATCAAGTTTTAGCAACGAAGGCAGAATGTTGGCTTTTCTAACCAGAATGTGCAGGAGTAAAGCTGCCTATGTGTCCAGATGGATATATAGGTTCACATGATGTCATCAGATCTTTTCCTCTGTCTTCGTCTCTTTCTCTTTCTCCATCTCTTTATTTCCTTCTCTTCTCTTTCCTTTCCCCCTTATCTCCTCCTCCCTCTCTTTTACCCCTTCTCCCCCTCCTTTTATTTCTCTGGTTCTTTTCATCCCAATTCCCAGATATGCTTTCTCCATATAATCAAGGAAGAACATAGGACAGCAACTCCAAGCATACCTGCTTCCCCCTAATTCTAAAAGCAAGAGGGTTTTCCCCATAGAAAACCCCTGGGATGCCATCAAGAGTCAAGGAGGAGTTTACCAAGGAAAGATGAGTGCAGTTATTACCTTAAAAAGGAGGAGAAAGATGCTACGCAGACAGAACTATGTCTTTGATATTTTGGTGAAAGAGTGAGGTTTGCTTTTTTGTTGGTGTTAAGTAAGTTGACTGCTATCTATTTCCACAGTTGGGAGTTATATTTTTTAAATAGCCAATAGAGTGTTATTCAGCAGAATTGAAATACTGATCCAAATATACTGTTTAGTTTGGAAAGGTAATATAAAAGATGCATATAATGTTTCATTTGAGAAGTTAGGAAAGTTGAGTCCTCTGAAGTCTGAATGTAGAGAATTTGAGATTTTCTGTGACCCCAGGTTATTGAATTCCATGCTTACAGGCTAGGTTCTGGGAGAAATGATGAATAGGGTATTATCCCTGATCTTAAGTTACTCTGTGTAGTGTATCTGCCCCATACCCTTTCCATGGAAATAACTAATACAGTAGGGTATGTTGTACAAATTTCTATGGTGGCACAGAGAAGGCAGACTAAGTTCACAGAAGAAGCTGTCATGAAGCTGAATGAGGGCACAGGATTTTGCCAGATAGACAAAGAGGGTGGGGGGTGTAGATGAAGGATGCTCCATGAAACAGTTTGTGACCTTTTGTAAACAAGTATTTCAGTATTATTAGCATGTAAGCTACATGTGGAGAGTGGCAGCAAATTCGTCTAAAAAGAGACTTAATAGTGCACATGAAGGGCTTTGAAAACCATAGTTAGGTTTTCATAGGTTTAGACTCAATATTGTGGGAAATGCTACTTCTTAAAAATAAAAGTAAATGATCAAGTTTTTTCACTTCCAGAATTACTATGGTTGCAGTAAAAAGCTAATGATTGAGAGTAGAGCTGCTGCAGTAGTTCAAGGGAGAAATGCTATGTGCCTGAATGAAGAAAGTGGAGCCTATATAGAAAGTGGGACAGTGGAGAATAGTTTAGCTATTAGTACATGTAACGTCTGATGACTGGTTTAAGTGACAGGAGATGAAGCAGAGAGAAGAAACTGGAATGACATCCAGGGTAACATGGGCGAGTGCCAGTATCATTTATTAAGATGAGGAATAGGAGAAAAGGATAAGGTTTGTGCATGTTAAGTCTGGGAGGCAGCGTGTAGGTGAAGAGCAGGGCCTGTGAATCCAAGCTGACTGAGCTTGAATCTTGGCTCCCCACATTCTAGCTGCGAGACTTGGGGCAGGTTACTCTCTGAGACCCAGTGTTTCACTTGTAAAATTGGGATGATAGTACCTACCTCATAGTTTTATTGTGATGATTAAATGGGTTAATATATGTAAAATACTTTTAAGTTTGCTGAGTACTTAACACATTTTAGGTAAAATGTTTGCTTAAAATGATAAATGTAAACTGACACTGTGAGATCAATCATAGCATGGATAAAATGAAAAGACTTATTGTTTCTTTGGAAATTATATTTATTAAATAAATTACTTCTGTGTTCATTTATGCTCCTCAGCTATTCTGTCATTCCAAATACATAAGTCACTCTATGAAGACATAGGGTAGTTTTCAGTTAATTGATAGAAACTAAAGAAACCAGTCATTATAATTACTAACATTTGTGGTTATCTCAAGACTTAAAGTTTGGGAAAAGGGAAATAGAAGAAGTATAAAAAATGTTACGTCTCCTTTGGTTTTACTTTGTTCTCTGAGCCTGAGTGCATCCTAAAGCTAAAGAGTTTAATGGCGCAGTTTGATTCAATCAAATTACAAAGGCAAGAACGCTAAAGAAGCATCCAGAAAAACACTTCAGAATGTGAATCTTTTTAATGAGATCAATTTGAACAAGATAAAATGTCACTAAAATCTGGACATAGACCCAAATAAAAAGCCTTTCCCTGAAGCATCCCACAGCCCGCTTATTATACTGTCAAGCATATCATCAGTTTCATCAGAACATGACCTTGAATCACTTGCTGCCTTTTTAAGAGGTGGTATCAAGAAATAATAACAAAATATAAAGTTTAAAACTGAAAAGTGAGTTTGCAATGTTTTTCACACGGATACGGATCTTAGCAAAGAAGATTTCATAAATTTCATGATGAAGGAAACAGTGTGGCAAAAATTATATTTCTAATCATTTTAACAAATTTGAATTTCCCTTGATACATGCATAACCTCACCTGGCAATTAAAGCCATGAGTATTCTGATAAATTTGCTGCCATATTTGTTTGTCAGATTTTTCACCACTTATTACCACCAAAACAAATAAATGAACAAACAAAACATGTAGATGTAGACTCCTTCTACATCTATTGTAAACTCCACAATGCATTGTTATTCTTTTTGCCTTAACAGTCTTTTAAAGGTATCATTTAAGATATCTAAATAATAACCAGGAAAAGTGTTTATACTTGTGCACCTATCTGGCACCTTTATGCCTTTGTGTAGGTAGATTCAGATTTCCATCTGGTATTCATTTCTTGTAGTGCAAGTCTGCTGGTGATAAATTTTTTCAGCTTTTGTCTGAAAAAAACCTTCTTTTTTTGTCTTTGTTCTGGAAAGATATTTCATTTGTTATGGAATTCTAGGTTGACAATTCTTTTTCTGTTACCTACAGATGTAGCTGCATTGTCTTCTTGTTTACATTGTGTCTGATAAGCATGCCCTCATTCTTAATCTTCCTCTCTATGTAATATGTCTTTTTTTTTCAGGTTGATTTTTAAGATTTTCTTTGTATCACTGGTTTTAGGCAGTTTGATTATGATGTGACTTTGTGTTAGTTTTCTGTTATTGTATAAGAAATTACCAGAATACTAGAGACTTAAAATATCCATTTATTATCTCAGAGTTCTAGAGGTCCAATTTGGGTGGGCTTGACTGGGTTCTCTGTTCAGGATTTCACAAGGCCCAAATCATGGTATTGGCTAGACTGAACTCTCACCTGGAAGCTCTGGGGAAGGATTCCCTTTCAGATTCATTCGGGTTGTTGGCCAAATCTATTTCCTTGCAGTTGTAGAACTGAGGTCCCCATTTCCTTGCTGTCTGTTATTCTGAGCTCCTAAAGGCTGCCCACATTCTTTGGTATGTGGCTCACTCTGTCTTCAAAGTCAGCAAAGGCTAGCTCGAATCTCTTGTGTGCTTCAAATATCTGACTTCTCCTGGCAGCTGAAAAAACTCTCTGCCTGTCACTACCATGGTGTGGTTTTCTTCAGGTTTTTTTTGGTTTTGTTTTTTGTGCTTGGCATTGGTTAAGCATCTTGGATCTGTGAGTTTATAAAAGTTTTCATCAAATGTGGGAAATTTTCAGCCATTATTTTTTCAGAAATTGTCTGCCCCCTTCCCTCCTTTCAGGAACTCTTATCATAGGTATATTAGGGTTCCTGAAGTTGTCACACAGCTTAATGATGTTCTATTAACTTTAATTTTGTTTTGTTTTGTATTTTTCTTTCTTTATGTTTTATTTTGGGTAGTTTTTACTGCCTTGTCTTCAAATTTAGTATTCTTTCCTTCTGCAGTGTCTAAAGTGCTGTTAATCCCATCCAGTGTGTTTTTCATCTCAGTCATTGTAGTTTTATCTCTAAAAGTTTGATTTGAGTTATTTTAATATCTCTTATGTCTCTACTTACACAATCATTTCTAGAGCTTAGGGGGTCATGAGACTTTTTCTGTAAAGGAACAGACAGTAATTATTTTAGGCTTTGTGGACCATATAGGGTCTCTATTTCATATTTATTATTGCTTTTTTATTAAGATACCCTTTCAAAATATAATAACTATTCTTAGGTTATAGGCCATACAAAACAAAACAAAACAAATGAAAACAGGCTTCAGGCAGATTTGGTCCACAGGCTATAATTTGCTGAATCTTGCTCTAGTTTCTTGAACAGTCTGTCATTTATGTTATTTCTGGATTGGTTTTAATCAGTTTTTCTTATTTCTTATGATAATTTTTTTTCTGCTTTTCAGTTTGTTTGATCCTTTTTGACTGAATCCCAGAGATTATGATTTTACCTTGTTGAGTACTGGATATTTTTCTTATAAATATTCTTGAGTTATTTTCCCTGGGACATAGTTAAGTTACTTTGGATCAGTTTGATTATTTCTGGTCTTGCTTTTAAAATTTCTTAGGTGTACCAGAACAGCATTTTAGTCCGGGGCTAATTTTGCCCCACAGCTGAGACAAAGTCTTCTGAGTACTCTACCTAATTCTCAATTAATTAGGAGGTTTGCTGCTGTGGCTGGTGAGAACAAGAACTATTCCAGACACTGTGTGGTCAGGTTTGAATTTGCTTCCTCTAATTCATTCAGATGGTTCTTTCCCTGTACCTTGGGTAGTTTTCTCATATATGTGTGCTGTTTAGTACTCACCTAAAGACTTGAGGGAGACTCTCTGTAGATCTCTGTGACTATCAATTCTCTCTGATTATTTTTTTTATAATAAAAATATCTTCCCCAAAAGGAGAAACTCAGCTCTAATGGAATAAAGTAGGACGTAAAGCTGATGGAATAGAACGTGATGCTATGTTTTAACAGAATCTTCAGTGTTTATCTGTGGATTTTATTTTTCTTTCTGGACCAAAAGCAGCAGATTAATCTGGTAATTGGGAATTACAGTCAGCCCTTCATATCTGGGGGTTCTGAATTCATGGATTCAACCAACTGTGGATGGAAAGTAGTCAGAAAAAAAATTCCAGAAAGTAAAACTTGAATTTGCCACCAACTATTTATATAGCATTTACCTTGCATTAGGTTTTACAGTAATCTAGAGATTAGTTAAAATATACAGGAGCTGTGTGCAGGTTGTATGTAAATACTACACCATTTTATATAAGGGACTTGAGCATCTTCATACTTTTTTTATCTGCTGGAGTCCTGGAACAACCCTCTCAGACACTGAGGGACGACTGTATAGCAAAACAAAAGGTATGTTTTCCCACCTCTCTCTGAAGGAGGCTAATGGCTAATGCAATCCAAGATAAGTTGTTATCAAAGGAAGGAAAAAGCCTTCTTCTCACGGTTAAATTATGAAAAGTAAGGTCTATAATTTCAAGTTAGGTGTTTAGTAAAATGAGAAAGGAAAAAGGAGTTGACCCCACCCCACCTTCTCCATTCTTTACCTACGATAGCGGTTCTCATTTGGCATTTTGCCACCTCCCACATCCTCCTCAGGAGATGTTTGGCAATGTCTGGAGACACTTATTTGTCACATCTAGGAGGATGCTACTGGCATCTAGTAAATAGAAGCCAGGATGCTGTTAAACATTATACAGTGCATATGACAGCCTCTCACAACAAAGAGTTACCAAAATGTCAATAATGCCAAGATTGAGATGCCCCTAAACAACAGAGCTGTCCATCAGAACTTTATGCCGTCCATAGTTGGATATATGGAAACTTGGTTCTTTTCTCTTCTTCTTCTCCTCCTCCTCTTCTTCTTGTTTGTTTGGTTTTTTTTTTTTTTTTTTGTCTCTTCTGAGCATTGAGCAGATCTAAAACTATTACAGAATAAGTTTGTTAAAACTTTTAAACTTCATTCACTTCCTTTCTAACTTCTTTGATGTTGTTGTCATGTACTTTAGTTCTATCTTGTTTTACTTTTTACACCAGATACTATTATCATTATTATTATTTTATAGTCAATAGTTATTTGGATTTCCTATATATTTTGCTCATTGTTTTTCAATTTTATCTAGTGCTTTCATGTTCTGTGACTTTTCATTGCCTAAATTTTCTTTAGTGGGAATCTGGTGGTGGCAGATTAAGTTTCTTTTAATTTTTGTTAATCTAAAATACCTTTATTTTACCATTATTTGCAAAAAGATATTTTAGCTGGTAATAGAATTCTAAGCTCACAGTTATTTTCTCTTAGCATATTAAAGATATTACTATATCATCTGCTTTTCATTTTTGCTTTTGCAAAGTCTGCAATCTGCCTAGCTGTGATTTATTTTAAGGTAAGATTTCTCTCTGGTTGCTTTTCAGATCTCCCCTTTGCCCTTGGAATTTTCTAGTTTTACCATCATGTTTCTAGATAAAGCTTTCTTTTTTAACTTCTTACTCATTTTCTCATTGTGTTATCTGCTTAACATCAGGAGACAAAGAGGAAGGAAAAAGGACTTTACATTTTTCATGCACCTAAAACATGACAAACATCGGTAGATAGTATTTTTAAAAAATCAGCAATGGGCTTCCCTGGTGGCACAGTGGTTGAGAGTCTGCCTGCCAATGCAGGGGACACAGGTTCTTGCCCCGGTCCGGGAACATCCCACATGCCGCGGAGCGGCTGGGCCTGTGAACCATGGCCGCTGAGCCTGTGCATCCGGAGCCTGTGCTCTGCAATGGGAGAGGCCATGGTAGTGGAGGCCTGCGTGCTGCAAAAAAAAAAAAAAAAAATCAGCAAGATGTTTCCCCTGTCTTCAGTGAGCTTGCAGCATAGTTGGGGGCATAAGATGGCATCTCTGTTGAGTATTTACCAACAGTATACTGTGGAATGTACTAAGTACAAAATCAGTAGTTTGGATTTAATGTAATCCTAAATGGAAGGCAGAGGGATCAGTGCAGGTTATAGGTGTTTATGAAGATTTTTTGGAGAACTTGAGACTTGAGTTGTTTCTTGACTGCTGTGATCTGGGGGATTGGGCTTTTTCTGAAGAATGACAATGAACTGAACAATGTTTTTCATAATACAGCTGATGTGGGGTGTATAGAAAAAGGAACAGTTCCGGATTTTGTGTTGCAAACTTTGTGTAGACCTTGTATAGAATATTGGAGATTATGTCTTGTCCATATTACTTTGTATATAGAAACTTAAAAATGGTATTTTTGTTATAAAAACTTGGTCATTGTCAGGAGGGCCATTATGTTATGTATTCAAGTATTATTTAAAGTATTACTGTGGAAACTGTAAGGAAAATCTTTAAAATTTCTCAGGTTACTCTCAAAAGTAATTGGGATTGGATTTTGATGCACTCAGTCTGCTTTGTCTGAAAGTATGCTTTTGATAATATTTTGTCTTCTGTTTTAGGGGTCAGTAAATGTTCAATATGTAAAAATTTGTTCCATTAGGTAAGCTTTCCTATAAATGAGATTTTTATATATTTTTGACGCTTGGCAAGTATTTAATTTATATGATAATTTAAATTATCATATAATTGACAGTAACAGACTCCTGGTGGTTCAGATTAACTTGCTTCACCTTTAGCTCTTGAGGACAGAGAGTAAGTCCTCACAGCTTGGCACTTGGTAGGCAGAGTTCAGTGTACGATGAACGAATGAGAGGGTACATTTTAGATAATGGCCAGGTGTAGTTTAGGCTTTGCAGTTAATAACAGGTCTGTACTTTTGTTGAAACCATAGAGTCCTAGGTGAGATCCCAGCTCTAATGCTACAGGTATTGGATGTAGGAAGAGAACCTGCTGTTTCTTCTATTCCTAAACTTTTAATTGAGAGAAACCTTTGAAGAACTCGGCCTATTAAAACCAAAAAAAGAGAATGTTGAGGAGGAAAGTGAGTGGAGGGACATATGACTTAAATTGAATTACTCTTCTGAAGGTTTTTTTTTTTTTCGGTACGCGGGCCTCTCACTGCTGTGGCCTCTCCCGTTGCGGAGCATAGGCTCCGGACGCGCAGGCTCCGCGGCCATGGCTCACGGGCCCAGCCGCTCCGCGGCATGTGGGATCTTCCCGGACCGGGGCCGAGCCCGTGTCCCCTGCATTAGCAGGCGGACTCTCAACCACTGCGCCACCAGGGAAGCCCTGAAGGTTTTTTAAATTACCTTTTTGTCTCCGGAGGGTAAAATTCTAGGAATAATAAGAACTTTGTAATATGAAATATTTTTGCAATACTTGAGAGCTCATTTAGGCATCTCCACTTAATCAGACACATCTTTAGTTTTTCTGTTTTTTTAAGGAAGTCAGTTGTATATCTTTATGTGTGTTTTTTATCTTTTTCTTTTTGCATAGGTATTATTACATTTTAAAAACTAGAAATCTTTAAATAGTGAAAAGTCTCATAATTTATCCTTGTCCCCTGTCTTCCCAGATCCTTATTTCAGTCTATTAAAAATCACAGTATTAGATTTTATGTATTCTTCCAGAATGTCTACAAGCAAATATAAACGTATTTTAGTGTTAACTGTTAAATATATATAAACAGCAGATTCTTATTCCCTACTCCCCACCCGCACCATCTTTGAGAAAAGTAGCATATTATAATATGGCTATGCATCTTGTTTTTTTTTTTTTTTTTTTTTTTTTTTTTTGCGGTATGCGGGCCTCTCACTGTTGTGGCCTCTGCCGTTGCGGAGCACAGGCTCCGGACGCTCAGGCCTAGCGGCCACGGCTCACAGGCTTAGTTGCTCCGCAGCATGTGGGATTTTCCCGGACCAGGGCACGAACCCGTGTTTCCTGCATCGGCAGGCAGATTCTCAACCACTGCGCCACCAGGGAAGCCCATCATCTTGCTTTTTTCAAATGACAAGATCTTTCCATCTTAGTGAATAGAATACCTTCCATGGCTGTTAAGTAGTTTGTGATGTGGAACGTGGTTTGTGGGAAGTAGTTTGTGGTGTGGAACGTGGTTTGTGGGAAGTAGTTTGTGGTGTGGAACGTGGTTTGTGGGAAGCATTAGAGTGTGGTGGATTCCAGCACATAGAGCTTGGGATGCCTGTGCTGAGTTGTGATCATGTCTGATTCTGAAATTTTGAACATAAGGCACATGCTATCTAGAGCCAGAGGAAGCTTAAACTGTGAAAATTATCTAATGTATGTCTTTGGTATCTATATGCTTTTTCCTAAATACATGCTGAAATTGATGTTTGCTGTTAGAATATTTAAAACTTAAGCTTATGATACATATACTAACTTGGAAGGGATGACATGATCCTGGTTTCATCTTAGATACCCAGTTAATGCATTTTAACTGACTGGCAGTATAAGTACCTACATTTGATTACTATAAACAGTGCAGTATGTGTAGTGTACATTTTTAAAATAAATTTATTTATTTATTTTTGGCTGTGTTGGGTCTTTGTTGCTGCCACACGGGCTTTGTGGCAAGCAGGGGCTACTCTTTGTTGCGGTGCACGGGCTTCTCATTGCAGTGGCTTCTGTTGTTGCAGAGCACGGGCTCTAGGCGCACAGACTTCAGTAGTTGTGGCACACAGGCTCAGTAGTTGTGGCTTGTGGGCTCTAGAGCACAGCCTCAGTAGTTGTGGCACATGGGCTTAGTTGCTTCGTAGCATGTGCGATCTTCCCGGACCAGGGATCGAACCCATGTCCCCTGCATTGGCAGGCGGATTCTTAACCACTGCGCCACCTGGGAAGCCCCTAGTGCACATTTTTGTTCTTACAGGTAAATAGTATCATCCAGATTATTTTTAAAAAATAAAGCGTGCATTTGATAACAGCCTGTGTAGCCAGTGTTTGTAAAGTATATTAGAAACATATATTTTCTATGGGATCACATATATGAGTCATGTCATTTCTGTAAGATTAGTAGTCTGATGAATCCAAAATATACATAGACAAGTGGATTTAGGTTGAAACTTGTAACATTTTCATCTACTGATTATGATGTTTTGAAAATGCTTAGTTAAAACTAATTAAAAGGGAAAATGGTACATATTTCAAATGACTCTCTGTGCTAAACATAAAGCCTTTATGATAAATTAGCCATGATACTCAGTTTTCTATTTAAGAGCAAATACTAAGACACTAAGAAAAATAATTGCAGTTCAATTTTGTATATTCATTCGTGTATAAAATGAGCACCTGTGTTTCTTCTAAGTTAGAAGAATATCAAATATTTGGAAGCAATGATTGTTAGTGCCATTTAATTAGACATTAGTGTATGTATGAAATATAAATAAAACAATGAATATTATTACTACACAGTTCTAAATTTAAGTAAAATAGTTTTGATATAGTCACACTTTTTCTTCCTCTTTAATCTTTTGTTTTCTTAAGATATTTATGAATATAATTTGAATATTATTTCAATACAAGAAATTCCTTATGCTCAGTGAACTTTAACTTAATTATCTCATGTTCTAGTAGCTCACAAACATAACTTGAAGCATACTGAATCCTCTAGTGATATTTCTTAATACTGTTACAGTTGCTGCCTGTACACATTCCTTTTATTTTTTTTACCAACAAGTTTATTTTGAAAATTATTTCATCCATTTTTCTAAATTTAAAATGAAAAACAGAAAGAAACTTTGGGGTGAGGGGTCAGAATCGGGGCTGTGGAAGTAATTTATAAATTTTTGTAGGGGTTTGCTTTTTTTTTTGGTAACTTGTTTCTCGTCAGCATATTCTGTTGCTAGTAAAGACTGTATATATGCAACAGTAAGTTAAGGAATCTTTTGCAATGGTTTTTAAATGAATGTCGAGACTTATTAATTGGCAAACTGAATCATTGTATATAGTATTTCAGACGGTATATTTGGTGGTAATTTGTGTTTGGAGCTAAGGCAAACTCAGTTCAGGTCTCATCTCTTCCACAATTTATTAGCAGTGTGGACTTGGGTGAGTTGTTTAACTTCTCTAGGCCTTAGTTTCCTCCACTACCCTATATTCTTTCAGGAAAATCTTTAGAGGTAGGTGAGTCTCTATGGTAGTCCGGTCTTCATAGTCTGGTCATAACCTACTTTTCCATCTTCATTATCTCTGCTTCCCCTTCCTCCCATCTCTGTCACACAACTACTAACTTTTAACTAGTTCCAGGTGTTTTTCTAATACTCAGTTCCTTCCACCTGAAAGAGCATTCCTCTTAGTGACTCTCTCTCCCCTCAGATACCTCAGCACATAGTCATATCTTTATTATAGACAACTGAAATGACATAATATAATTTTATCACCCTATTTTCCCTTTAAACCACAAGCTAAATATTCTAAGGATCATTTTAGACACTCTCTTACTTTTGTTAAGAGAAGAAATATTTATACTGACAGAAGTCCTTAGTATAGTAATATTTATACAAGTGATCAGTAAATGATTGTTGAATTGAATAGAATGTTATAAACCTCCATGTGTAATAGGTTTGTTTGTGAGTATATTCTTCTAAAGCCTTAGTTTACTTCTTAATTGAACTGTAACGTTTAAGAACAAAAGAAATGTTTCTTATTCAAGACTGAATATAGGTTTTTTTCTGGAAGTACTATATATTTTGCTTAGATCCAGTTTATTCTTCCTTTGGAAGATATTGTGAATGAAGTGTGTATCTTTTTAAGATTTTTAAGACGTTTTCCCTCATTTATTCAACTGATTTATCCATCAGTAAAAATTTGGTTAGAGGCCTATTATGTTCCTGGCAATTGGTTAGGTACTATGGTAATGCAGAGAGTAGTAAAACTGAATCCTTAGTTTAAATCCAGTGGGCCAGATGTACATATAAACAAATCATTTCAGTGTTTGTGGTTAAGGGCCATAATGACAATATATATATAAAGGGGTTGGTATGAATGTCCAGCTGCTGAGAGAAATGGGAGTTCCCTAAATCTTTTGAAATACAGCAAAGTGTAAATGCATAAATATAATAATTGCGTATGGAATTGGAGGGCACCAGAGATTACATTTGAACTTGAACTTGAATGATAATGAAGAGTTTCTCGATGTTGAGAAAGGTATTATAGGTGGTGCAAAGGTACAAAGAATGTCCAGAGAATAGTATGTATAGATAGCAGTAGTGGAAGATAATAACAAGGGTTCACATTTTGAAGGGTCCTATTTGCTATGCCTTTTGTGCCTTCAAAGATCTTGTATGCTACCTACCCTGTATAGTTAAAATGAACAGGGAGAAGTCTCAGAAAATCTTCAAGCTGGAATGTGACATGATCAGATTTGTAGTTTAGGAATAGTGGACTTTTGTCATGAGTCTATAAAGACTGGAAATTGTAGCATTCACTTACCATAGTATTTCAGAAGCTTCATATAAAAGACAAAGCTGATATATGACAGTGATGATAATAGATGCTATTAATTTATTTCAACACAGTTGCAAGTACCTACACTGTGTATGGTTTATACTATGTGGTTTATAAACATTAGCAATTAAAGACTGTGATTCTGAAGTTACACTATCTTCGAATCCTAACTCCACCGTTTATAGCTGTGTGAACTTAAGTCTTTTGAAGTCTCTGTTTCCCCATCTGTAAAATAATCTGGTATGGTTATTACAAATAATTAGGATATTCATATGAAGGATTTACCCTGTGATTGGCTCATAATAAGAACTCTGTAATTGTTGGCTATTTTTATTATTTTTATAATTTCCTTGTGTGATAGTATAACTAACCTTATTTTACAGATGAGGAAATAGAACTCAGAGGTATTAATTATGTTCAAAGTTACATTGCAAATACAAAGCCAGTCTTTTAACCTGGGCCTCTGACCCTACTAAGCCTCGTGTTCTGAAAAATGTGCTGCACTGCCAGTCCAAGGCTGAGTCATCAGCAGAGATTGATGAGAAAGTATCGCTGGTACTCTCAGGTGTTTAATCGGTCTGCCCAAGAGTTTCTAGGCCCTAGAGATACTACTCTGATATCTTCAAAGTGTGTGTATCCAAATGAAGGCATAAGTGGATATAATAGATAAGTCTTTAAAATTATTTTTAATTTAAAAAAGACAGCTTTGTTGAGGTATACTTGACATACAATAAGCCATATATATTTAAAGTGAAAATTTGATAAGTTAGCGTATGTAAACACATGTGAAACCATCACCACAATCAAGATAGTGAACATATTGGTCACTTTCAAAAGGTGTTTTGTGGGCTTCCCTGGTGGCGCAGTGGTTGAGAATCCGCCTGTCAATGCAGGGGACACGGGTTCGTGCCCCGGTCTGGGAAGATCCCACATGCCACGGAGCGGCTGGGCCCGTGAGCCATGGCCTCTGAGCCTGCGCGTCCAGAGCCTGTGCTCCGCAACGGGAGAGGCCACAACAGTGAGGCCCGCATACCACACACACACACAAAAAAAGGTGTTTTGTGCCCCCTGCAAGCCCTCCTATCTGTCCCTCCACCCACCTCCCTACCCCCAAGCAACAACTAATCTGCTTTCTGTCACTATAGATTCGTTTGCATTTTCTAGATTTCTGTATAAATGTAACCATGCAGTATGTATTCCTTCTTTTGTCTGGCTTCTTTCATTCAACAATCATTTTGAGATTCATCCTTATTTTACATGTTTCAATGATTCATACCTTTTTATCACTGAGTAGTATTCCATTGTATGAATGTGCTACACTGTATTTATTCATTCATCTTTTGATGGACATATGAGTTGTTTCTAGTCTTAGACTATTACAGATAAAGCTGCTATGAACACTTGTTTACAAGTTTTTGTATGTACATATACTTTTTTTTTTTTTTTCTCTTGGGTAAAACCTAGACGTGGTATGGCTGGATCATGTTAAGTGTATGTTTAACTTTTTAAAAATTAAGTGCCAGTTCCTCCACATACCCACCAACACTTGCAATGGGCATTTAAAAATTTTTGAGGCATTTTAATAGGTGTATAGTGTTATCTCATTGTGGTTTTAACTTTCAATTCCCTAATGACTCACGGTGTTGAGCATCTTTTTTGTGTGCTTATTGCCATCCGCATACTTTCTTTGGTGAAGTGACTGTTCAAATCTTTTGACCATTTAAAAAATTGGATTGTTTGTTTTCTTATCATTGTGTTTGGAGAATTCTTTATATATTCTGGATGCAAGTCCTTTATGACCTGTAAGCTTCACAGAAATATTCTCCCGTGCTGTGGCTTCTTCTTTCATTTTCTTAACATTAAATGTTTGAAGACTGTAAGTTTTTCGTTTTGCCTAAGTCCAGTTTATCAATTTGTTTGTTTATAGATTATGCTGTGTTTAAGAAATCTTGGCCTAACTCAGGACCACAAAAAATTTATCTTTTATTTTCTTGAACACATTTAAGTTTCATTTTAGGTCAATGATCCATTTTGAGTTAACTTTTGTATATGGCAGGAGGTATGGATCCAAGTTTATTTTTTGCGTGTGGCTATCCATTTATTCCAGCATCATTTATTGAAAATGCTATCCTTTGTCATTTGCATTGCCTTTGAGCCTTTGTCAAAAATCAGCCGTCTGTAAATGTGAGGGTTTCTTTGTGGATTCCTTATTCTGTTCCTCGATCTATTTATCTTTATGCCAATACCATGCTATTTTGATTTCTCTAGTTTTTTAATAATCCTTGAAATCAGGTAGTTTTAGCTCTCTTACATTGTTCTTTTGTTTCACAGTTGTTTTGTCTCTTCTAGATCCTGTGTGTTTCCATGTGGAGTTTAGAACCAGCTTGTTAATTTCTATGGAAAAGCCTGCTGAGATATTGAATTGGATTTGCATTGAATCTGTATATCAATTTGGGAAGAACTGACATCTTTCATAGATTTTTTTTCATTTTGTTAGCAAAATTACATAGTTTTTAGTACATAAGTGTTTCCTATCTCTTAAAATTTCTATAATTTCAATGCTATTGTAATTGATTTTAAAAAATGTTTTACTTTCAGATTTTTCATTGATAGTATGCTGGTCCTATATCCTCCAACCTTCTTAAATTCACTTATTAGTGTTAGGAGATTTATTGTAGATTCCATCAGATTTTTGCCTAGGAAATCATGTCATCTCTAAATAAAGACAGTTTTTCTTCTTCCTTTCCTATATGAATGCCTTTATTTTTAAATTAAAAAATAATTTTTTTTCCTGGATTGCACTGACTGGAACCTATAGTACTATGATAAGTGGTGAGTATAACATACAGTATGGCGTTAAGTGGTGAGTGTCATATCTTGTTCTTGATTTTAGGGGAGAGCATTTAGTCTTTCACCATTAAGTATAGTATGAGCTGTAGGGTTTTTGTAGATATCCTTTGACAGTTTGAGGAATTCCCTTCTATTTCTAGTTTGTTGAGACATTTTTTTTCTTTTTGGTTGGGAATGGATGTAGGATTTTGTCAAATTATTTTTCTACATCTATTGAGATGATCATATGGGTTTTCCATTATAGTGTATTATTATGGTGAATTATCTTGAGTTTGAATGTTAAACTAACCCTGCATTCCTGTGATAATCCCTACTTGGTAGTGATAAAGTATTATGTTGTAGAATTTGATATACTAAAGTTTTGTTTATAATTTTTTTCTATGTTCATAAAAGATATTGGTCTGCAATTTTATTTTGTCTGGTTTTGGTATTAGGGGAAAGCTTGACTCATAGAATGATTTGGAAAGTATTCCGTCCTCTGCAGTTTTTCTGAACAATCTAAAACTCCATGAAAAATTGGTATTATTTCCTCATTAAATGTTAGGTAGAATTTACCAGTGAAACTGTTTGGGCCTAGAGTTTTCTTTGTGGGAAGGATTTTAACTTCAGCCTTAATTTCTGTAAGAGATATAGAGTTATTTAAGTTGTATATTTCTTCATGAATGAGCTTTGGTAATTTGTGTATTTTAAGAAAGTTGTCCATTTGATCTAAATGGTCAGATTTATTGGCATAAAGTCGTTTATAATATTCCCTTATATTATTTTAATATCCGCAGCATCTGTAGTGATGCCATCCTTCTCATTCTTGACATTAGTAATTTGTGTCTTCTCTCTCGCTCTCTTTTTATTTTTTTTGGCCACACCACGTAGCTTGTGGGATCTTAGTTCCCCAACCAGGGATTGAACCCAGGACCTCGGCAGTGAGAGTGTAGAGTCCTACCCACTGGACTGCTAGGGAATTCCCTGTCTCTTTTTTTCCTGATCAGTCTGGCTAGAGATTAATCAATTTTATTGATCTCAAAGAATAAGCTTTTCTGTTTTCATTTTGTTGATATCTACTTTGATCTTTATTATTTCTTTTATTCGGTTTTAATTTTTCCTTTTTCTAATATCTTATTTTGAAAGATGAAGTCATTCATTTGAAACCTTTCCTCTTTTTTCATATAGGTGGCTAGTGCTATATATTTTTCCTTGAATACTGCTTTAGCAACATCCACAAATTCTCATATGTTGAGTTTTCATTTTCTTCAGTTAAGAATAGTTAATTTCCCTTTTGAGTTCTTCTTTCATCCATGCATTATTTAGGAAGAATGTTATTTAGTTCCAAATATTTGTATATTTTCTAAGGATATTTGTAGTAAGGATTTCTATTTAATTCCATTGTGATCAGGGAATATATTTTATATGTATTGCTTCCTTTTCAATTTATTGAGACTTGTTTTATGCCCCAGAATATGGTATATATATATATATCTTTTTAAATGTTCCATGAACAATTGAGGAGAATTGTTATTAGATGAATAAATGTCAGTCAGGTCAAATTGGTTGATAGTGCTGTTCAAATCTATTGTAGCCTTGCTGACTTTCATGCCTACTTGACTTATCAATTCTTGGAGAGGGATGTTGAAATCTCTGACTGAAATTGCAGATTTGCCTATTTCCCTTTGAATGTCTATCAGTTTTTGCTTCATGTGTTTTGAAGATCTGTTATTGGGTATATAAACATTTAGGATTGTTATGCCCTAATGATTAATCATCTTCTTCATGAAATGACTGGGTCTCTATTCCTGGTAGTATTCTTGGCTTTTAAATCAATTTTTTTCTGGCATTAATATAGCTATTCCAGTTTCCTGCCATTAATTCCAAACAGTGTTTTGTTTACTCTCAGACATTGTAGTTTTCATCTCTAAAGACTTTTTGTATAGAAGATTTTAGGAAAAATTAATTAACCACTCTCTTTAATTTCTTCTCTATTAAAAGGACATATTAAAGGTACCTATACTATAGAATTGTTTTGAGGATTAAATAAATAAATATATGAAAGTGCTTACAATTGCATGTGTCACAGTGTAAGTTCTGAACAAACGTAATCTGCAGCTGTTATTCCTACTATTAAGGCTGCCTTTTCAAAAAAGTATCTTTAAAAATCCATAACATATTGAAACAGAACTTCTTATTGATTTATATCCCCAGGAATTTTCTTGTTTGCACTTTGATTAGTCATCCTCAATCTAAATAAACTAGGCTATCATCATATGAAATCAAAAGATACCTGTTTAATTTTGTTTCATTACATTATTATCATTGTTTTGTACTTAGGATTGTGTACAAAGATACAGGTATAGTCTCATTATCATATTTTTCAAATTTAGTAGGTTACAATTCCCAAGTACATTAGAATTGTACAATAGTTGTGAGTTGTCAACTGTGCACACTTAGTTTAAATACAGGACACATTGAGAGACTAAACAAATTAGTCGTTTGTTTTTTTATCACAAAATTTGCATTTAATGTTTTGTATGTGACCTTCACATTATTATCATTTATAGTGTGTCATGTCATTTTTAGATTGGACAGCTGGCTTTTAAAGGAATGAGAAGACTCAATAGAATCCAGTCAATTGTGTTTGAGACTGCCTACAACACCAATGAGAACATGCTGATTTGTGCCCCTACTGGAGCTGGAAAGACCAACATTGCAATGCTTACAGTGTTGCATGAAATTCGCCAGCATTTTCAACAAGGTGTTATCAGAAAGAATGAATTTAAGGTAGGAAATTAACAAGTCCGACAACAGCTTTTTAAATTGTAAAATTTAAAATCATTTTGCAGTTGTACATGTTACATGAGATCTGGAAGTTTTTAAGGATATTGTACATGAAGTCATGTAAAGAATGCTGCATGATTTACTTCATTACTTTTAGGCAATCCCTATTTGTGTTATGAAAATCCCACTAACCCTGTGAAAGCTATGAAAATGGACTTAGCTTTGAAGCACCAGTTTTCAAAGTGATAAGGCTATATAAACAAATTCCATTGTCCTGTAAACAGCTGCACACTTTTGCAACAAAGATAAGTACTTTTCATATATCACTATTAAGATTTTTCACCCTAAGTGGCTAGAATCATATTTCACAATAAATAGTGACTTGTATCGACGTTGTAGTTTTTGCTCATTCATCAAGCTAGTGTTTCTTTGGCGCAGATTGTATATGTTGCTCCAATGAAAGCGTTGGCAGCTGAAATGACAAATTACTTCAGCAGACGTCTAGAACCACTGGGCATCACTGTGAAAGAATTGACTGGTGATATGCAGTTGTCAAAAAATGAAATTTTACGAACTCAGGTATGTTGTATACTTAGATTTTTGTTGTTGTTAATACTATTTTTTTTTCCAAGCAATTGTTAAACAACTATACCTTAAGTAACTATAAAATATAATACAGGGCTTCCCTGGTGGTGCGGTGGTTGAGAATCCGCCTGCCGATGCAGGGGACGTGGGTTCGTGCCCCGGTCCGGGAGGATCCCACATGCCGCGAAGCGGCTGGGCCCGTGAGCCATGGCCACGGAGCCTGTGCGTCTGGAGCCTGTGCTCTGCGACGGGAGAGGCCACAACAGTGAGAGGCCCGCGTATCACAAAAAAAAAATAATAATAAAATAAAATATAATACAAATATAACATGGTGAACTTCTTTATTTGTAACCACAGCCTATCCTCTACAGAAGAGGTTTTTGCTGGTGAGGTTTTTTCAGGGGAGTTTCATGGGAAATAGATGATGTAGCTTTTGAAACAGTATTCACTGTTTGACTTAAAATGTGAGTTGAGGGTATCATCATTTCCTAGGGCTGGCATAACAAATTATCACAAGCTTTGTGACTCAAAATAACAGACACTTAATTCTCTCACAGTTCTGGAGGTCAGAAGTCTGAAATCAGGGTGGCGGTAGGATTTAGTTGCTTCTAGGGGCTCTGATAGAGTATCCTTTTCACGTCTCTCTCCTAGTTTTTGGTGGCTGCTGGCAGCCTGTGGCATTCTGTGGCCTGTACACACATCATCCCAGTCTCTGCCTCAGTCCTCACATGGACCTTTTCCCTGCATTGTCCTTTCCCCTACTTTTCTAAGAACGCTATTTTTAGATTTAGGATCCACCCTAGTACATATGATCTTATCTAAAGGTCCTTTCCTTAATTATGTCCGTAAAGATCCTTTTAACAAATAAGGTTACAGTCACGATTTCTGGGTAGCCATATTTTGGGATGCCACCATTCAACCCATGACAATGAGTATGCCAGGTACACTGAACCACATAGCAAAGAAAAATAAATCAGGTTCCAGTTAAATGTATTTTGGACTTGATAAGGATAGAGTGCATTATAATAAACATTTCAGTCAGTTTTACCAGTTATTCTTAAGTTTGCCTTTCAGACACTCTTTTTTTTTTTCATAGACACTCTTGAAAAAATCAAATCTTAGTATTTATATACAGGCATGTTCATTGTGATATTTTTTAAAAATGTATAACAGAAAGAGTAAGAGGAAATTAAATATCTGAATAGAAGACTAGTTAAACAATATGATATTTCACTTGATAAAATAAAATCTTCCTTAAAATGATGTTTTCTGGGAATTTTTAATGGCCTTAGAAAGTAAAGTTTAGAGAAAAATACAGGAACAACTCTTTATGTTAATACAATTATATATTCTATGCAATAACCAAAACGCTATCAGGAGGAATAATTATAGTAGTTATGTCTAGTGGTAGGATTATGGAAGATTTTTTTCCCCACTTTTTCTAGTGTAAGAATGTGTTAATGTTATAATCTAAAAAATAAGCATAATTTTTATTTTACTCTAATTAAGGTATCATTGTTTTATTCAGCATAATTATTTTTCTTCTATATAGTTGTTTCATAACCTATCACCCAATTATCTAATTTTTTGGTAAAGGCTAGGGAAAGGAAGCTAAAATTTATCGACACCATCTAGCATGATGCTCTTGTCACTATGCTAGTTGCCCTACAGACATAACAATGCAGTTCTGTTGAGGAGAGTAAGGCTTATTGAGGTAACAGGTCTTGCCTGGGCTCCCATTTTCAGTAAATCATGTAGATAGGATTGGATTCCAAGTCTTCAAATTTCAAAGGTTGTGATAAATTTCTACTAAAATATGTCACATTTGCCCATCTTTTATATCCACAGTTTGTTGTCTTAGGTGGTGATGGTGGTGGTTTAAACCACCAAGATACTGAAGGAGCTTGGTAGTATTTGAAAGAAAATCAGTAAAATGAGGGTTTGTCATGTGAGGGAAAAAATGCCCATCTATAGATGTTTAGTTTTCAAGTCAGTTCAATATAATATGTATAGCAAATAAATGAAATAATTAAGTTTTAAAGTTACTGAAAATAACAAAATTACCTTATTTAGAGATCAAAAGTTGGGAAAGTAAAGGTGTGTTAACTTAATTTTTTAAAGAAATTCCAAAATGCCACCATTTGGGGACTTAGTGATTAATAATGAAGGCTCTAGTTAAGAGTACGTTTAGGGCTTCCCTGGTAGCGCAGTGGTTGAGAATCCGCCTGCCGATGCAGGGGACATGGGTTCGTACCCCAGTCCGGGAAGATCCGACATGCCAGGGAGCGGCTGGGCCCGTGAGCCATGGCGTCCGGAGCACAGCTCCGCAATGGGAGAGGCCACAACAGTGAGAGACCCGCGCACCACAAAAAAAAGAGTACTTTTAGAAGTTTGGAAAATTTCCCAAAATGTAGAGATAGTGAAGCCTTTAGTTCACTGAAGTATTTGTTTTTGTATTAATAGCTTTAGGAATGCTAAAATTAAAAAAATTTTAAACTCATCTCTAAATTGTAAAATAGAATTTTGTCATATCAGTGATGACAGTATTTGTTACTATTCTTTTAGTTTGTGAAGGACTGATATTCAACTGCTGTCAGTGTATATGACAGTACCAGTTGTTAAAATATTGAAATATTTTTTAGCTCGTTGGGAAATGGATACTGCTAAGAGCCCTCCAAGTGCAGCTCCTACCAACTCATAATCCAGCAATTAAAGGGTTAGTACCTGGACCAGCAGGAGGCCTCTAGGATGTAGTTTTAGCCCTAGGGCAGCTATTCCTATTAGTTGGTTTTCTTGCAGTTAATCACCCTGTTTCCTCCTTTCCTGTACCAATGCTGACTTCCCCAGGCCTCAGTGCTGGTCTGGGGTGGGAATGAAAGAATACCTTTGCCTGTCAGCCTGTCATGCTTACCACCCTGCCTTTCTGGTGGACAGTTGTCCATTCATACTGGTTGTTAAATATTTTAAATATTATACCTGATTTTTAATTAATACTACTAGAGTTTGAAGATTTATTAGTGAAGACCAGTATCTATTTCAGTAAAGGTTAGTAGATAAAAGCAATGATCAAGGATGTAGCTCTGGTTATTAATGACAGTTTCCTTCAATTAAAAAAAATTCTTTTACCATATTTATAGTAGCCTCTTTAAAGTCATTGCTGAACACAGCATGTGGCCTATCGCGAGTCAGGTTTTATTGACTGCCTTTTTTTCTGTGAATGAGTCACATCACCCTGTTGCATATCTAGTAATTTTGGGTTGAAAATAAAAAGTTTTAGCAACTCTAGATTCTATTCATCCAGCCTTTTCCTTGAAACATTTTAAATTTGATTTTGTTAAAAAATATAGAGCATTATCACCTAAAAACAAGAATAACAATTTTATTTATATATAGTCACTTTAGCTAATAAATTTTTATTCTTTTTATATAATTTGTATACTTAGCACAATGAACTGAATCATGTTTTAAATATTAAGTTTATACAATAAAGAGAAAGGATTTTTACAGATTTGTGTAGCAGTACAATGTTATGTACAGTTTCTATATTTATGGACACATTTATAAAAATAGTGTTATGTATGATAGCTTTCAGGGCTAGCTGAACATATAATTGCAGAGATCATTATCTTAAAACTACACATCAAGACACATGGATTGATAGATTTTTTTTTAGTGTGTGATTTTTACTTTCATGATGTCTTATGAAGTCATACAAATTAGATAAAACTTTGACACATAACCAACTGTCTTTATTAAAAATAAAATTTCCTGAAACTGGAACCATTCTAGAGCATCTGAGACCATACCTATGATATAGCCTACCTAAAGAAATGAGTTTTGTATCCTGGTGGGTACAATGAAATTAAGGGAAAAAATTAAGTCAGTTTGTTCCTCTTTTATTATTTGCAAGTCCAGACTTAGGAAATTTTCTGTAAATGTTAAGTTTGGCTTTGGTAATCTTACCTCACTGCTGTGCCACGGTTCTTCTTCTGTATCTTTCTGCTTTAGTCTTTCTGCATACCATTAACAGACCGGTTAAGAAAATGAAAAAACAAAACAGACCAAAAAACCCCCTGCATTGACCTACTAGAGAATGGACTTGAGGATAGGATATGGGGAGGGGGAAGGGTAAGCTGGGACAAAGTGAGAGAGGGTCATGAACATATATACACTACCAAACGTAAAATAGGTAGCTAGTGGGAAGCAGCCGCATAGCACAGGGAGATCAGCTTGGTGCTTTGTGACCACCTAGAGGGGTGGGATAGGGAGGGTGGGAGGGAGACGAAAGAGGGAGGAGATATGGGGATATATGTATATGTATAACTGATTCACTTTGTTATAAAGCAGGAACTGATATACCATTGTAAAGCAATTATACTCTAATAAAGGTGTTAAAAAATTAAAACAAACAAGCAAAAAAAACCCCTGTATTGATTTGGTCTTTTGTGTTGCTATAGAGAGGCAACTCTCAAAATTGATATGGGGACCCCCAGAGTTTGCTAAGACTCTTCAGGGGATCAGCGAAGTTAAAACCAGTTTTTGTAATAATATTATGATGTTATTTTCTTTTACTCTCATTTTCTCACAAGAATAGAGTTGAGTTTTCCAGAGGCTACATAATGCGTGATATCATCATCACTGACAACTAATGGAATGAGTACTTTGTATTTTTGTGTTGTAAAAATTTCTTAGTTTCAATTTCTCATGTAAGAAGTATTGATAGGTATAACCCAGAAAAAGAAAAGCTGTTTGGGGCCTCAGTAATTTTTAAGAGTGCAAAAGAGTCCCAAAGGCAAAACGTTTTGAGAACTACTATTATAGGGGAAAACTCCTTATATATGACATTGGATTCTCTTCATAATCTACATCCAGCCTGATTTTCAGCCTAATGTTCCCAGCTGCTTTCCAATATAAACTTCAGCCAGACCATTTTTGCTTTTTCTAAAATAAGATTACTCAACATTTGCTCAAATGAACTTTGCTAATTAGTAAGTTTTGTCTTGTGTTTTCTTTTTCATGATGGATGTCTCCCTTTATTCATTGACATTTCTCTAAATCTTACCCATCCTACTAAACTCAGTTTGAACTCTGTAAGTACTTTATTTCCTCTTGCCTGAGACCAACAGCACCATTCATTTATATTATGAAATAATACCTTGTCCGCAAAGAACATGCTTTTGGATCTGGTGTGGTCTTAGAAATCTGGGCAATCTCAAACAAAATTTTGATTGCTCTCATACCATATTCAGTTGTGTTAATGAACTGATGCTAGTGAAAGAGTATTTATGGAAAGAAAAGGCAGATAACATTTGAATTCCCAGTCACTACGCTAAGTGCATATATACATCCTCAGTAAGTCATTACAAAAACCTTATTGAGTAGTATCTCCATTTCACACATACAGGAAGCAAAACTCATTAAAATCTATCTCGATTTATATATTATATATTCAGAAGGTTGATGAGCATCTCTTCGTCTCTCATTTGCTCATCTCTGTACTTCCCTAGATCTGGGCAGGGACCATGTGCTTGGCCTCTGTAATAGTTTATAAGTGGAACCTTGTATTTTGCGCTTGCTCTTTATTTTCCTCCAATGTACCCCTACTATCCATGATGGTAATTTCTGTAGACCTGAAACTATATAGTTATTAACCTCTTCACACTATCCTTCTACCTATTCTCACATGCTCACAGATTAATAGACTGTGCTGCTATCACTGCCTTTGAGATTGGGCTGTAGAGAGAGCAAAGCAGGAATATTGCAGGGCATGTGGGAGTACAGACACACTCAGCTTTTATTTTTGAATTTTTAATTTCCTACTTTCCCTACTTTTTCCACTTTTATAATTTTTAATAGCTTTTTAATGATTCCCATTGTATATTTTCTTTGGCAAGTAAGTTTCCTAATAATTAACACAATGAAATATAATTTAAATTTTCCCTGTCTTTTTTTTTTTTTTTTTTTTGCTTTTTCATATTTTACTACAGAGGTACTTCTGATGTATTATTAGTTAATATGTAATTTGTAAACTGCTAGTTCATATCCTACACATACAAAATCATTTTACAAAGATGTTCTAAAAACTAGTAGATAAAACGTGTTCTGTGCTGGGCTGTTACTGGAAGGTATCATTCCCTGTCATTTTTAAATATGTTTTCAGCGTTGTTTGTTTATTTATTTATTTTTTTAGTATGGGAAGCCAAATTAATCTCATTTGCAAATTCTCTGTCATGCTCTTCTGATCATATTATTTCCTTGCTCATAAATTTTCATTGGCTCTTTACTGCTTACTGAATTAAGTACAACTACCTAGCTTGTTAAGAATCTTGTATAAATTAAGTATAATGCGAGATGTGATCTGTTTTTTGGTTCTCTAGGGATTGTCAGGTCTAGCAGCAGTTATGATTTTATTGAGGTTTGGTATAAAATTTCCTTTTACAAGAGAGAATTATATAATTCTAAGATTTATTGTCAGAAGAAGTAGTCTGTGTAGGCAACAGATACCTCTTTGGTGTTCAACTGAAAAGCAACTTTGAACAATTTAGGAAATTTGTCATCAGTGAAAACATCAATCTACTTTTCCAACCTTATTTTTCATTATTCTGCATCTACTGTTAATTTCAAACATCTCCCCCTAAATGTACTCTCTATCAAGAATTGCTATTTTAAAATATTCATTTTGCTTTTCAGTGCTTCCATCGAGGAGTTGAGCTTTTTCTTACATTCTTTCCTCAACTCAGATTATCCCTTTTTAGAAATGGTTTCTCCTCTCCTAGCAGTAACTCTGTATCAAAGCAAGGCATTTGCTCTGAGTTCTGAAATCATTATCCTTTTTAAAAAATTTGTTTGCTCATCCTTATCCTGGGCGGAGTTTATGTGTGCAGCTTTGGAAGTTGAGATGGGTTATTTCAGGTTTTGTTTTTGTTTCCATTTTGGCTGGGGATGAAGGGAGCTTTGTCAAATCTGTTAGGCCCAGGCAACAGCAAAGGGAACCCTGAATTTCTGTTGTATTATTCTGCCAGCTCAGAGCTCATCCAGCAACCTTAGTTGGGAGGGTGTGTGTCGTGTGCATATATGCATATGCTTATGTCACATTCAGTGTTCCTGCCCCAATTTACTCTTCTCTTAAGGGGATTCTTCCTCTGGCATATATTTTATTGATTATTTCACTGAAAATGTGTATATACTTAAGGGTGGAGGGGAGGAAAAAGGGGGAGGAAAAATGGTTAGAAATTACACATGCTCAGGTTACAGTTTTATCTGGATATCTGTGTATATGTTTCATTTAATGTTTACCTTTCTGTATAAAATCAGAGGATATCTTTATTGCATCTCCAGTTCTAAAGGGTATTTTTGCTGGATATAGATTTGTAGTTTATAAGTTCTTTTCTTTCATCACTTGAAAAATGTGTCACTTTTTCTGACCTCCAAGGTCTCCAAAGAAATATTCACTGCCATTCAAATTACTGTTCCCCTACAGGTAATTTGTTTTTTCTTTCTCTTGATCACCTTTCAAGATTCTTTCTTTGTCTTTGGTTCATGTCTATAGATTTATGTCTTTTGTCAGGTTTGGGAAATTTTTATCCTTTATTTCTTCAGCCCTTTACTTTTTCTCCTTTCTTTGTTGGACTGCACTGATGGGAATGTTAGTTCTTTTGTTATTGTCCAACAGGACCCTGAGGTCTGGTTTTCTTTTTCTTTTCTTCGATATGTTTTCTCTATTGTTCAGATTGGATAACTATGATCCATCTTTGAGTCCAGTGATTCTTTCATCTGTTATCTGAATTCTTGCTATTGAGCCCTACCAGTGAGTTTTTAATTTAGGTTGTTGTATTTTTCAGTTCTAAACTTTTTTTTTGGTTTTGCTTTATGTTTCTTTGCTGAGACTTTGTTTCATTTGTTTTGAGTGTGTTTGAAACTGTTCTTTAAAGGATTTTTATGATAGTTGCTTTAAAAGTCTTGTCAGATAATTCCAACATCTTTGTCATCTCAGTGTTGGAATCTATTGCATGTTTTTTCTCATTTGAGTTGAGATTTTCCTGGTTTTTATGTTATTTTCAGTCATACCCTGTACATTTTGGGTATGGTGTTAGGAGACTCTGGTTCCTACTTAAATCTTGTTACCTGTCACTATCTGGCTGGGATAGTTGTCAGGACGTTTTCCACACATGTTCCCAAACCCTCAGTGCCAGCCTCATTACACAATGAGGTTGGGGAGGAACAATTTTTTTTTTCATGCTGTTTGGCTGGTGTTGTCACCGTTTCTGTTCATGGGACTTCCCTGGTGATGCAGTGGTTAAGAATCCCCCTGCCAATGCAGGGGACATGGGTTCGAGCCCTGGTCCAGGAAGATCCTACATGCCGTGGAGCACTTAAGCCCATTTGCCTCAACTACTGAGCCTGCACTCTAGAGCCCGCAAGCCACAACTACTGAGCCCACGGGCCACAACTACTGAAGCCTGCATGCCCTAGGGCTGCGTGCTGCAACTACTGAGGCTGCATGTTGCAACTACTGAAGCCCACGTGCCTAGAGTCCGTTCTCCGCCATAACAAGAGAAGCCACCACAATGAGAAGCCCGCGCACCACAGCGAAGAGTAGCCCCCACTCTCCACAACCAGAGAAAGCCTGAGTGCAGCAACAAAGACCCAATGCAGCCAAAAATAAAATTAAAAAAAAAAAAAAGTTTCTGTTCATCAGGGCTGCCCTCCATCAGTACTTTGTTTAGAGAAACTTCTTGTATCTTGGGTGTTTTGTTTTATTTTGTTTCGTGGGTGGGTTCTGTACCCTTTCACTTTCCTAGTTTTGAGCTTCTTCAGCACATGGTTGGGATATATAGGAGTCAAAGAAAGAAAGAAAGGAACTCACTGCCAGGTTATTCCTTGAATCCTGAGATCCCTATGCAGTCTCACTTCTTATTTCCAATATTTAGAGTCTTCTGATGTCTGTTTCATGTGTTTTGTCTAGGTTTTTTAGATGTAATAAATAGGGTAAGATGAAATGTGTCTACTCTGTTTTGCCCAGCCATACAGACTTAAAATTATAATACAGTCAAATTTATCAACATCCTCTAGCGATTGTGCCTTTTTTGTTTGTTATATTTTCTTGGAAATACTAAGCATGATTTGGAGATATTGCTGGTTTGGTTCCAGATGACCACAGTAAAGCGTATATTGCAGTAAAGCGAGTCACATGAATTTTTTTGGTTTCCTGATTCATATGAAAGTTATATTTATACTATACTATAGTATATTAAGTGTGCAGTACCACTGTGTCTTAAAAAATAATGTAATACCTTAATTTAAAAATACTTTATTGCTAAAAAATGCTCACCATCATCTGATAGTGAAGGGTTGCCACAACCTTCAGTTTGTGAAAAACACACTATCTGCAAAGCACAAGAAGGTGAAGTGCAATAAAACGAGGAATGCCTATACTATGACCCAAGTTTATGAGATCCTTTTCCTATATTTTTCTTCTAATAGATTTAAAGTTTTGTTTTTCACATTTAAGTCTTGAATCTCTCTGAATTTTAGTTGTTGTTTTGGTGAGGGCAGGGTTCTAATTTCATTTTTTTTATATAAGGAAAGCCAACTATTTCATCATCATTTTCTCTATATACTTTCCTGGTAAATTTGAAATGCCATCTTTATGATATTCTAAATTCTACTGTTGTCTTATGGGTATTATAGAGCTTTTTGTTGTTACATTGTTGTATATATCTGGCCTGGCCTCGGGACTATGCTGTTTTAATTACTATTATTTCAGAATAAGTCTTGAACGTAAAGCAAATTCAACCTCCTTATTTTATTCTCATTTTTCAAAATAACCTTAGCTATTCTTCAGCCTTTACTTGAGCATTTTCATTTTGAAATCAGACTCTAATTTCAGTACATCAAAGGACCTGTTGAGGGCTTCCCTGGTGGCGCAGTGGTTGGGAGTCCGCCTGCCGATGCAGGGGACGCGGGTTCGTGCCCCGGTCCGGGAAGATCCCACATGCCGCGGAGCGGCTGGGCCCGTGAGCCATGGCCGCTGAGCCTGCGCGTCCGGAGCCTGTGCTCCGCAACGGGAGAGGCCACAGCAGTGAGAGGCCCGTGTACCGTAAAAAAAAAAAAAAAAAAAAAAGGACCTGTTGAGATTTTATAAGAATTGCAGTGAGTTTATGGAATACTTCGGGGGAGAATTGACACTTCTATCATGTCATCTCTCCATCCATGCCCATTGTATATTTTCCACTTTTTAGGTCCTTTTTGACCTTCAAAAATGTGTTATAATTTTCGTTATGGGTCTTATATATCTTTTTTAAGATTTGTTTCTGGGGATCTTATATTATTTGTTGCTGTCTTTTAAAATTTCTCTTATGTAATGGTTATTGGAGTTTAAGAACACTTAATTTTTGTGTGTTTATATTTTATCCCACAATCCTACTAAATGCTCTTATTAATACTAATAGCTTATCTATAAATATCTTTGGTTGTCTATATACATGGTGATACAATCTACAAACTACAGCAGTTTGGTCTCAATAACTTTGAGAGTAGCCCAGCCTTAGACGCTGATGTCTTTGGCTTTTCTATCTTAGTGTATGTGTGTTTGTGTTGTTTTAAATATTTCCTCTTATATGTTTTTGAACCAGAAAAGGGAGTTTACATCAGCTCATTCTGCTTTATTGAGTGACAGTTACAAACTTCACTGTTCTCATGCTAATGGACAGCAAACAATTAAAATGATCACAGAATAATGACTAAGCTATATGTGTGTGATTACTAAGAAAGTTTTTTTGTTTTGGAAGTCTGGAACTTCTAAATATTTTACTATTTAAAATTACTATTTTATTGAATTAAAAGTTGAAAACAGAGAACCATATAGTTAGCTCTGAGAAGAAAAAATTTCATAAACAGAATTGTAAAAGTAGTATAAAGGGGTTTCCCTGGTGGCACAGTGGTTGAGAGTCCGCCTGCTAATGCAGGGGACACAGGTTCGTGCCCCGGTCCGGAAAGGTCCCACATGCCGCGGAGCGGCTAGGCCCGTGAGCCATGGCCGCTGAGCCTGCGCGTCCAGAGCCTGTGCTCCGCAACGGGAGAAGCCACAACAGTGAGAGGCCCGCGTACCGCAAAAAAAAAAAAAAAAACAACAACCAAAAAACAAAAACAAACAAACAAAAAGTAGTATAAAGTTCAGAAGTGCAAAAGCATTCAGCCTATATTTTTTACTTGTGAAAAAGAGGCTTAACTATATTTGAAAACATCATTTGTCATTTTAAGTTTGGCTGATTGAATATAAATATCCACTCAAAGCAAGTTTTAAAGTACTAGTGCTTCTTTGATTAATAGCAGTTCCAGACCTCATTTTAAAGAGAAAATCCTGATAAATTACTTTTGTGTCCTATTCTTAAAAAAAAAAATTCTTTAAATATATGAATCTTAAACCTCCTAGGGACATCTGTAACCCTAAAATATTTTATTTTGTATTCTTTTCCAGGTAGACACATAACTGAAAACAGTAGACTACTTTTAGTAACTTTACATCTAAAAAATTCATATGTATTCTATTTATAATAAAGATAAATTGACTCTTCTGACTGAATTAACCAGATCATTTTATAAAATTATCACTCAACCTAGATAGGAAATATAAAATGTTTTTCAAAAGAATCCTAGAATTGAGTTGTAACAAGGTTGATGTTTTAAGGGACACATTTGAGGTATATGAAAAACCATCATTAAGTAGCTATTTGCTGAATTATGAACTTGTATCTCTAAAAGTGTCTTAATCCTATATGCTTCTAAAGGGCTAATTTGTTTGGAAAGTATCAGAGTATTAGTTTGTCTTAGCTGATTTTAAATGGATCTGACTGGTCTGTGTAGAAGATAAGAGAATAAATAGCTCTTGGTGGATTGTGGCTGTGGGCATGAGGTGTCAAGAAGATGTTCAGTGGGGGGACAGACGCTAATTGTGGAGAGAGCTACCCTGAAGTTTTGTGTGTGCCAAAGATAAATTTTGCTGCACACTTTTTCAATATTCAGTACGAGGGTTTTACGTTAAAGCTAAAACTAGGAATTTATTAACTTTGTGATTTCATTAATTCTTTGTTTTATTTATTATTGCTTAGGGAGCAAAAAGGAAAATTACAGAAATAATTAATAATTTTAACTTTTATTATACTCAAGAACAGATTGTCCCAGTATATGTGTGGCAGTACAGTATTTTGGGGAGCTGCTGAGTGAATGACAGAGTTCTATGGTCAGATAGTCAGGTAGTCTGATCCCTGTGAGAGACTGATAATCCTATGAGTATAAGAAAAACTAAGATGCCTTGCAATGAACTTAACTTATCTAACTTTAACTTAGCATTTTCCAAACTTAATTGAATATAGATCATTTCTTTCATGGAAAAATTATTACTAGAACTTGCTTTGAGAAATGCTACTCTGGAACATTTTCACAGATTTAGTGAAGTCATGTTCCAGGGGGAAGAGTTAGTCTTATTTTTGATAGTTTTAAGAAATCAACCTCAGGTAAGTGTTCTATGTTACTGTGGTCTTTGATATAATGTATTTGGTTCTGACCAAATCTGAATATATTAAAAGTACTTTGTTTTAAACCAAACTTTCTTTTCAATGCTTACAACTCCTGAAAATATTTTATGGATAATTATGCTTTTAAAATTTTGTGGTGTTGATATATGTATTCAAGAAAATTCTATTTGTTGTTAATAGTGGCTTGCGAAGCATTTTTTTCTTAAAACAAATAACTCAAATATATTAACTATAAAAGGAGTGTGAATTTTCAGCACAGTTACTGAATGGTTGAATATTTGGACTTTAATCATGGTCTAAAACTAATGATAAACTAACTCTTCGGGTCTTCCTGAGAATACGCAGAAATTGCAGTATCAAATAGTGTACAGATTAAAGATTATATTTTTCTAGACAGTGTTCTGTGCCAAAATAAGATCTCAAAAAAATGTATTTTTTAACATAGTGTCTTCTTCATTGATGTCAGATTTCTGTTTTAGAAATGTCAAGATATTCTTAGAGTAATAAAACTTTCTCCTCTAGGTAGAAGGCATTTTTTTATTTGTCCATTTTTCCATGCCCTTTTATGACATTTAATGCAACCTCCTTTCACATCATATCAATTTAATTCTGATTCTGGTATTTTAGGACAGCCAATAGCCATTTTTATTGTGAGAAAATACAGTTTTTTGCTGTTGAATATTTTAGTAACAAACTACTTATCAGAGATCTTGGTCAATTTCTGTCAAATTTAAGATATTAATTAAAATTTTTACTTCTTCTTTCTCTAATTTTCAATTTCAACTTACAAGAAATTTAAATGACACCAACTTTATTTTGTTTATGTTACTTGGCACTTATGTGTATATTAGGATACAAATTGAATAGGATGTCATCTTCAAAATGTTAGATTGCTAAAAAATCTTTGATCAAAAACCTTAGATCAGAATGATTGATTGGTAAAGCCCAGATCCAAGCTTTAGAGACCCTCCCATGTCTGTGTTCTGAAGAAGGCCCTTTCATTTCTTATGTATTTCCTATTACATAAAAGGAGAACAAGCAGGAAAAATAGCTTGATGGGTATATTTTTAATTTTGTGCTTATTAGATTGTTTACTTTCATTTTTCTCATGCTTAACTTCACATTTTCCCACATTTGAGAGTTTTGCACTTAAACTGGTATTCTGGATTTCAAAATAAACAATAATATTAAAAAAATACTACCCTTAAGCATATTCTGAACATCTTATGTACAGAACATTGAACTGTTTGTTGCATAAGTCATACAATTTGGTCAAAATCTATGCAGTGGTCATAACTTTTGGTTGGCTCATGTAAATAGAATTTGGTCCATTTAACATTCTGGACATAGTTCTGACAGGTTGGAAGGTAAATGGATGTAATATACCAAAATAACATTTTCCTAGCAGACAGTTTTGAACCTGAATACATGGTAGGACAAAATAACTTCTTATAAGGATAGTGAGTTTGGTTTTAAATATGTAGATCATGAAAAGATGTCTGGAGTTATAAGCAAAACTGAGTTGGAAGGGCAAACAAGTCCAAAAAGACTCTGGTAACATTTCTGGAATAAGTTAGAAATATAATGTCACTTGGGTTTTCACATGTAATTCCTAATAGATCTGGTGAAACGTGCTAAATGCTCTGTACTTGGGGGTTAGGATTTCCTGAGTCTTATTAACTTTGCCTTTCCAGTTCCATAAAAGATTTAATCTCTTTTACATGGGCGTATTCAAACAAACAAACACAAAACAGCAAGATAATATAGACTAAAGGTAGTTGAGAAAGGCAAAGGAAAATATGGGCCAGGTTAAAAAGAGGAGCCCAGAACAATACTGATGCACTAATGCATATAACATTATGGAGAGAGGCCTGACATGGTTTATAAATCACAGTGACCCTTTGCCCAGGAAAAGCTATTCTTGAGGTAAGAAGCAAAAATATTTCCCAAGGGCTCTTAAAAAGAGAATGATAAGAGATCTGATGAAGCAAGTGTCAACAACATCTCTCCATTCGATTGAATGCTTGGTTTTATGGACCTTTTGAAAAAACAATAGGTCTGGCATGTAGGAATCTCTGGGTCTCTATAAAGTGTAAGGGTAATCTGTATTTCCTTTTCATTTAGGGAATTAGAAATATGCCATATGTCCCCATGTTCAAGTGTTTAGTATCGATGACTGCCCTATATTTGCTGGGTTTCTCACTGCTTGCTTTGCGTGGTAGTGCAGGACTGTGAAAATCAGCATGCAAACTGAAACCATGCAACATGATCTTCATAATGGAAAAATGTTTCCAGAGGGGTTTGGGGCAGCAACCTGTAGTCAAACACATTCATGTTTTTACTGCAAAACTTTCCACACCAAGTGTAAATTTACATATCAGTTCAGGTCAGGTTTTGCCAGGAAAGATTACAAAAATACTTTGTCTCTCAGAGTTGGGTTTTTTTTTTTAAATCTTAGAATTGGAGGTACAATTATGGACCTGCATTAGGTGTCTGTGGGAAAATACATTCACATTAACAAATTTGGAGGTCAGAAATATGTAGCACTGCCTTTGGTTAGTTTTGGAAGCATTGGTAGGGGCCTGGGGCCCCTTTCCTAGTTTGTGACCTTCATTTTATCCTGTATCAGAAATTCAGAAGCCTGGATAAGGAACTCCAATAAGATAAGATTTAGATGTAAGGTAGGAAATAGTATAATTGCATTGCATACTAAGATTTGAAGCAAACTTATGATAGGCATTTAACTTTTATTTTCTATAACTGAATTAATGCCCAACTATAGAGTAATAAAGTGGATCAATTTTACTATTAAAGATGATTTTCAGTTTTTAAAATATTTCATATAATTATAATGGAAAAAATCTGCTCTGCTTCATTTTATGTAATTTAAATGGAAAACTGGGGTATTAATATTTTTATTGGTCATACAAATGAGTCTCTTCATCTTGAGGCAAATTTTAATGTGTAAACCTGGATTTATATTGGAAATGAGCATGAAGGAATGACCTAAAGGCACTGTTCTCAGACATGTTTGGTTCATAGACCAGTGAAAATCTGATGAAAGCAGTGGACCCTGTCCCCTGGAGTTTGGATTGGGGGAGCAAATACACACAAATATATGCAGTTCTGCACAGTATATTCTAATGGTTCACTCATTTCAGGCAAGGCGACCCTTGTAACCATTCTTTCATAAAGCAGAGGGTGCCATGACTTGGGAATTATAATCCTAGAGTACCTTGATTGGGCACAGCATTCACTGGAATCTATACAGACTTGCATGGCCCTTAGTTTTAGTAGGACACTACAGATTTTAGCTGTGCTGTACTGGTTGTTTTCCTGTATTGGGGATCAAATGTTTTATATAAGAGTAGTGGCATATATATATATATATATATATATATATATATATAGTTAGGTACTACAATAATACCATTATTGTGTTAGCCATGACATAAAAGCACCTGAAAAGTTTTGTAAACCTTATTCTATAAAAAGTGTGCAGTTATAAAAAAACATAGATTTGGTTAGTGAGCTTCCTATTTTATAAAAATTAGATGTGATACATATATGCAGTGGAATATTACTCAGCCGTAAAAAAGAATGAAATAGTGCTATTTGCTGCAACATAGATTTACCTAGAGATTGTCATAGTGAGTGAAGTTAAGTCAGAGAAGGACAAATATTGTATGATATCACTTATATGTGGAATCTAAAAAAAACGGTACAAATGAACTTATTTACAAAACAGAAATAGAGTTACAGATGCAGAGAACAATCTTATGGTTACCAGGGGAGAAAGGCAGGGAGGGATAAACTGGGAGATTGGGATTGACATGTTCACACTACTGTATATAAAATAGATAACTAATAAGGACCTACTGTATAGCACGGGGAACTCTACTCAATATTCTGTAATGACCTATATGGGGAAAAAAATCTTTTTTGTTTGTTTTGCCGTACGCGGGCCTCTCACTGTTGTGGCTTCTCCCGTTGCGGAGCACAGGCTCCAGACGCGCAGGCTCAGCGGCCATGGCTCACGGGCCCAGCCGCTGCGCGGCATGTGGGATCTTCCCGGACCGGGGCACGAACCCATGTCCCCTGCATCAGCAGGCGGACTCTCAACCACTGCGCCACCGGGGAAGCCCGAAAAAAAAAATCTTAAAAAGACCGGATATATGTGTATGTATAACTGATTCACTTTGCTGTACAGCAGAAAGTAACACAACATTGTAAATCAACTACATTCCAATAAAATTGTTTTCTAAAAAGATTGATTCTTGAAGACTCTACGGCAAATACACTTCATGAGTCTTAATGATACAGCATGCATGTTTCAGATATTGGTATATAGCCTGTAACATATGATAGTTCCGGGGAAGCTGTACTCTCTTGGCAGGCATAATTTACTCTTTGAACAGTCAGTTCCTCTAAAACTGAGCTGCCTTGGGTAGGGCAGGGACTTTATAATTCAAGCATATCTTCAAGTTTCTTCCCCCAAGGCATCCACAGAAACATAAGAGCATTCTATGTACTCATTAGTATCTGAGATATTTTTTGAAATTTTGAATTTATTCTTATTATTTACCTCTGGAATTAAAAACAAAAATCTCTGCTTAAAGGATCTGATGAATAAAAACTCTCTCTGTTAATCTGAATTCTTGTGCTTTCTTGAACAATACCAAATGCTTATGCTTTCTTCAGAAATTTCTGGTTTGATATGGTGTGATGTCAGTGAGAAAATACAGTCTTATAATATCCTGAGAGCTTGATAGGTCAGGGCAATTTTTTTATTTCTTGATTTGATAGCAAGTTTTCTGTTGTTGGGGGTGCTTTGGTCACTCTTCAAGGAAATTGTTGTCAAAAAGGCTCATCTCATAAACACTGCAGCAGAACTACAAAGTTGCTATAAACCTAAAATGCAAGTCCAGAGCTGGCTAATTTTAGGATTTTTAGGGAGCTGTGCTTTCTGTAATTTCTTTGACTCATCTAAATAGCTTCTCTTAGATGTATAGTTTTCATTTTCACATTATTGTAAAAAAATATTTTTCATGTATCAAAACTAGAAATATATGAAATCTTATTTTTGCCAAGCTTTATGCCACTACAGCTGTAAATAATTTTCCTTAAGCATGCTAATTGCACTTGGATTCATCATTGATTTGAACTTTTGTTAAGTTCATTACATAGAAATATTTACTGCCTATTGTTCTTGGGTAAAGTCATCACAATGTTAGAGGGCACGCCTATTCATATTATGATAAATATTATGTTAGATCACATATTTTAAACCATTTTCTATCCTACAGGTCATTTTCTGTGTATTTTGTTGTGTAGTTTTACATTTCTAACTGGAGCTTTGTGGCAATTTTAAAAATCAGTGTGAATTAAAAGTTAATTTTATCTTGAGAATTTCTGTACACCACATTTTTTTTTTATTCCAAAGGATAACATGCTCATTGTAGGAAAGTTTTAAAAATACAGAAAATTTCAGAGTTTAGTATATATCCTCTTAATCTTTTGTTGAGGCAAGGACGTATAACATTAAAAGACGAAAGTTGGGGGCTTCCCTGGTGGCGCAGTGGTTGAAAATCCGCCTGCCGATGCAGAGGACACGGGTTCGTGCCCCGGTCCGGGAAGATCCCACATGCCGCGCAGCGGCTGGGCTCGTGAGCCATGGCCGCTGAGCCTGCGCGTCCGGACCCTGTGCTCCGCAACGGGAGAGGCCACAACAGCGAGAGGCCCGCTTACCACGAAAAAAAAAAAAAAAAAAAAGAAAGTTGATTGTTTATTATTAAATTTTTCCAGTTAATAGTTTTGCATATTATTAAGGATTAGTTCGTATTGCATGACATTTGATGGCTGCGGAGTTTTCCCTTTACTAGATATAATATGTTTACTGTGCACTTCTGATGACTTTTACTTAAAAATAACATTTATTTACTTATTCATAGCAGATTGAATATTGAGGGAAAAGAGCTAAATAGGATATTTCAGAAACTAATTTGATATAGTGGAGAAAATAATTTTCTCTTCTAGTTTTTTTTTTTTTTTTTTTTTTTTGTGTGTGGTATGCGGGCCTCTCACTGTCGTGGCCTCTCCCGTTGCGGAGCACAGGCTCCTTACGCGCAGGCCTAGCGGCCATGGCTCACGGGCTCAGCCGCTCCTCCCGGACCAGGGCACGAACCCGCGTCCCCTGCATCGGCAGGCGGACTCTCAACCACTGCGCCACCAGGGAAGCCCTCTTCTAGTTTTTAATATGATTCTTCATGAACTGCCGGTTAAGGGGTTTCCTTTATATTCCCATTTATCAATCACATTACCATAAGCATAGACTTCCGTTTCTTTAAGTGCAACGATTCACTGGGTCTAGTTCCCTTGAAAGAGAACTAGAAAGGGTTCTTTGTCTTTTGTGTTGATGGGTGATAGTTATATATATGATTCACTCCCCTAGGCTTACTCATAGGATGGGCCATGGGTTATCTAGTTCCTGGTGTTCCACTTATAATTCTTTATTTTTTTTTAACAAATTTATTTGTCTATTTTTTGGCTGCATTGGGTCTTCGTTGCTGTGCGCGGGCTTTCTCTAGTTGCGGCGAGCGGGGGCTACTCTTTTTTTTTTTTTTTTTTTTTTTGAGGTATGCGGGCCTCTCACTGCTGTGGCCTCTCCCGCCACGGAGCACAGGCTCCGGACACGCAGGCCCAGCGGCCATGGCTCACGGGCCCAGCCGCTTCGGGGCATGTGGGATCTTCCCGGACCAGGGCACGAACCCGTGTCTCCTGCATCGGCAGGCGGACCCTCAACCACTGCGCCACCAGGGAAGCCCGGGGCTACTCTTTCATTGCGGTGTGCGGGCTTCTCATTGCAGTGGCTTTTCTTCTTGCGGAGCACGGGCTTTAGGCGCGCGGGCTTCAGTAGTTGTGGCTCACGGGCTTAGTTGCTCCGCTGCATGTGGAATCCTCTCAGACCAGGGCTCAAACCCGTGTCCCCTGCATTGGCAGGTGGATTCTTAACCGCTGCACCACCAGGGAAGCCCGTTATCATACTTTTTTTATCCATGATTCAGAGCGCCTCTGAATGCAAGCTAATTTTGGATCTGTTATATTTAAAAAATAAACAAAAATTATTTTCTTTGGTACTTTAATATGGTACCTTAATTCTCATTGCTGTCTAATTTATATGTTGTAAACATTTCTTTTATCTTAAAGAAATATTAGGCACCTTTATCTATAGCGTGTGAGGCATAGTACTTGTGTTGGGGAGTCAATCATGTTTACGGCAGGGCCAAGCCTGAAAAGCTAACAGTCTAAAAGAATAATATCTGTGGTCTTTCCTGTTTGCCTTAAAAATATTTTCATTGTATAGTGCTTTGTTCCCTCAAGTTATAGAAGACTAAAATATTTTAAGTGTCTTACTGTTGTTATTTGATATAACATATAAAAGGTCTTTTGGAGTTAGAACCTTACACGTAGTTATCCTTCAACAAATGTTAGTTTCTTTCTGCATCTTCATTGGGTTCTTTATTCTTCTCCTAACCCACTGTAATTCATGAGAAGTAACCCCAGGGTATATACTTGATTTATGCTACACTAACACTTTGAATTCTACCGGGCTGTTTCAGTCCAGGAGAAAAGAAAAAATTGATGGCTTTCCCCTCAGTTTTAGAAGCGACAGTATAGTTAAGTGTGAGTGGTACTTATCTGGTACTAAGTAGAGTATCCTTTTGACTTATCCCTTTGGCAGAACAATAATCTGTGGAATTGATTAAGGAGAAAACCTTTTGAGAAGGCTTGTTAAAAGAATGCTTTTATGTTAAATTTGATCTTTTTTGTAAGAATTGAAGCTATTGATTCATTCCTACATTTGGGACTTTTCTTACTAGAAAGGAAAATAATACTCAATTATATTCTAAGGAAAGCACTAGATACTACTACATGTTATATTTAATACAGGCATGCTAGTTGATCTCTAAACATTTTATTTCAGGCTTATTGAGGTATAACTAATGTGCAAAGAACATACATATTTAAAGAACACAATTTAATGAGTTTTGACATATGCGCATACCAGTGAAACTATCACCACAATCAAAATAATGAACATATTCGTCAGCCCTAAAAGTTTCCTCACATCCCTTTGTAATCCATCTCTCACCATCTGCCACTCTCATCCCCAGGCAACCACTGAAATGTTTTCTGTCATTAAAATAAAAGTTTCTTTACAATTTTAAAAAACTATGTAAGTAGAATAATACAGTGTATGCTTTTTTAAAGTCTGGCTTTTTTCACTCTATAATTATTTTGATATTTATACATGCTGTTGCATGTATTAATGGTTTATTCCTTTGTACTGCTAAGTAATTTTGTGTCGCATGGGTATACCATGAATTGCTTATCCATTCAATTTTGATGGATATGTGCCTTGGTTCCAGTTTGTGGCTATTACAAATAACACTGCTATGAGCATTCTTTTGCAATCATTTTTGTGGACATAGGGCTTTCATTTCTGGGTAAGTACCTAGGAGTAGAGTTGCTGGGGATATAGTAGATGCATATTAAACTTTTTAAGAAACTACCAAACTCTTTCCAAAGTGGCTGAAATGCTTTACATTCCCACCAGCCGTGTATGAAAACTCCAGTTCTTTCACATACTCTTTAATACTTCAACTCTTTATTTATTTATTTATTTATTTATTTATTTCTGCGGTACGCGGGCCCCTCACTGTTGTGGCCTCTCCCGTTGTGGAGCGTAGGCTCAGCGGCCATGGCTCACGGGCCCAGCCGCTCCGCGGCATGTGGGATCTTCCCGGATCGGGGCACGAACCTGTGTCCCCTGCATCGGCAGGCGGACTCTCAACCACTGCGCCACCAGGGAAGCCCCAACTCTTTAATTTTAGCTATTTTAGTGGGTGTGTAGTAACATCTCATTGTGATTTTAATTTGCATTTCCCTAATGACTAATGATGGTTGAGCATCTTTTCATGTGTCTTTTTGGCATCTGTATATCTTCTTTGGTGATGTATCTTTTCAAGTCGTTTGCCTTCTTTAAAGTATTTTACGTGGGTGGTTTGTCTTATTATTGGGTCATAAGACTTTTGTATGACTCTAAATATGAGTCCCGTGTTGGATATGTGTTTTGCAAATATTCTCTTACCGTTACTAGGCTTGCCTTTTCATGTTTGTAATAGTGTCTTTTGAAAAGTAAACACTTTAAATTTTAATAGAGTCCTAATTATTGACTTTCTCTTTCATAGTACATACTTTTTGTGTCCTGTTTTTAAAATATTTGCCAAACCCAAGAGAAGTAAGATTTTTTTTCCTTATGTTTTCCTCTAGAAATTTTATAGCTTTAGTTCTTAGTTTTAGGCTGTGATCTATTTTTAGTTAATTTTTGTGTAAGAGGTAGGGGTTGAGGTTCATTTTTTTTTCTGAATATGAATATCTGTTGTTCTGACATCATTTGTTGAAAAGGTTATCTTTTTTCCATTGAATTACCTTGGCACCAATACTGAAAACGAATTGACCATATATGTGACTATTTCTGAAATCTGTTCTGTTTCATTGATTTGTATGTTTATCTTTACGCCTGTACCACACTGTCTTGATTACTATAACTATATAATATGTCTTGAAATCAGGTAGTATACGTCCTCCAAGTTTGTTCTTTTTCAGAGTTGTTTTGATTATTCCATGTCTTCTCTTTTCCATATAAATTCTATATATTGTGGTTGATTTTTGATAACTTTTTTCCATCTATTATTATGCAATTTTACCTAGTAACCATAGAGAGAAAACATGTTATAAAAGTATGAATTGGGGGATTGTAGCTGTTTATTTTTAATTATTTTGCAAAACTTGAACCTCCTGAAAACATTGCTTTAATGGCAATGGAAGCCAAAGTGACTAAAAGATTAGAAATATTTTGAAAAGTAGGGAAAGATACCTACAACACCCTAGAATTATAGATCTTTTTAAAGTATTTAATTATTTTTAATACTTTTAGGTTTTAATTGTTTCTCTTCTCTTTTCAAAGCACATTCTTTCATTGCAGAAAAATTTAAAAATAGGCAAACAAAAACATGTCCAACTGTAAGTTATTGTAAGTGTATACTTTCTAATTCTCATTTTTGTGCTGAAATATATACATGTATTTAATGAATGGTAGTATGGCATAGTGGTATATGGAAGTTAATTCCTTTTATACATGTGAAGTGTTTAGAACGGTGCTTGGCAATAATAAATTCTTAATAAGCAATAGCTATCTTTTAAAAAAACCATACAAACAAGCTGCTCTGTATTCTGCCTTTTTTATTATTTAACAAGGTACCATGCATGAACAGCTAACCATCCATGTCAATAGGTATATGTGTACGACAATTTTAATGTTAACTAATTGAACAAGCAGATTACTGATTGTTGCAAAAGGACCACCCAACACAAACCTGCCATGTATGCCTCATTAATTAAATTGGGAACATAGAGCAGTGCTGTTCAGTACAGTAGCAACTAGCCACATGTGACTATTTAAATTAAAATTTAATAAAATTAAAATTGTTTTTCCTCATTTGTACTAAGCTCATTTCAGCCACTCAGTAGTCACCAATGGTTACCAAATTAGATAATGCAGTTATAGAACATTACTACCATCACAGAAAATTCTACTGGACAATGACAGTATAGTGCTTAAGGAAACACTGTGGTAATATAGAGAGCAGAAGCTGAGGCAGTGTAAGTGCACACACATGCAGTTTCTTTTGTTATGGGGCATGTGGTATTCCAGTATACAAAAGGGTCCTGGCACAGTTGACCAAAAAGCTATGTGTCACTCCCCTTTTGTAGAATTCAGACTTACAGTGTTTGGGCCTCAGTTTAAGGGAATGTTTACAAACAGCCTTTTCCGGTTCGGAACCAATTTTGATTCAATTCTCCATTGTACAGTTGAGAATTCCCTGCTTCTAGATTCCCAGGGTCCTGCAGAGCCCTGTCCTCATAGTAGTACACAGCATTGCATGGGTATTTTATGTTTGATTTAATTCTTGCTTGGATGCTTGTTTACAGTGTTTTCAAACTTTCCTGTTAGAGAAATTAGAAAGCGTGCATGATTGGTTGAAGGTTACGAAAAACCCTGTAGAGTACCAACATTTTAACACATTCGAATTAGTAATTGGAAATAACCTTTTCATCAATTTGTCATTTCAAACGTTATCATTACAAAATTATTCTTGATGCTATCCTTTTTTATTATCTATAGTCATATTAGAAACCAGCTTAATTTCCAGTCCCTGTCTTTTTATATTACATATCTAGGCATTGAATTTCCATATTGCTATGTTGATTATATTTTGCTATGGAAAATGCAACAGCACAGTTTTACAGCTTACTTATAATAATCACCATCCCTCCCCCACCTTCCTCTCCCACCCAGTGCTATATTTTGTATGAGGAGCTAAAAAGAAAATAACATAAATTTAAACCACTTGATAAAATATGGAATAAAAAACTAATAGGAAGTGAAAATGAGGCACAATGAAAATTTTATCAGCACAAAAGAATTTGTTTCAACTTCTGGATGTTGTACAGATCTGAACTTCTGCCATGTGTAACTAAGGACATTCAGGATAAAAATCATTGGTCTAGCTCATTAAAACACTATGTATCGTTTTAATCAGTGAAGAAAGCTAATCATTTAAAATCACTGTTTACTAAGCTACTTAAGCATAGTTTTAAACCAGTTGTAAAACCCAGAGTCTTAATGGTGAAATCTAAATATTATAGGTATTGATTTAGTTTAGAAATTAGTGTGGAATTTATCTTTGTTATAGTGTTGCTTCTTATTTCTCTAGTTGTCTTCTTTGTTTGGTTTGGGGATTTTTTTTTTAATATTATTGGTTTTTTAATATTACTGGTTTAAAAGACAGCAACAATATTCTTTTGTATTTTGAAGGCGATTCTTGACTGTTTAAGCTTAGTTTTTCAAGTGACTGCACAAGCATAATTAGTGTGTTTTTGATGGCAGTAATGATTTTTCAGTCCTTCATAAATCTAAATATTTTCTTTTTCTAGTTTTTTTAATTTGTATTTACAGTTTTATCGAATTTAGCAACTAATAACCAAAATGAATTTTTAAACCTTTCATTAAGAGACATATAAAAAATGGGAATAGAACCTGAAATGTAAAAGCTTTGATCTCTAAGAGAACAGATTGCTTTAAAAGGCTTAACCATATGTTTATACATAATGGAATTAGAAGGCTACCACTTTCAAAATCTCTTGATGAAATGTAAATATTATTTGCCAGGGTAACTATTTCCTGCATTAAAGGCATGCCACTAAGAAGTAATGAGGGTTCTGTTTTGAAGAATGTCTCGTTACTTTTATTAGTAAGTAAGCTATAGATTACTTGGAAGCTTCATGGAGTTCTTAGTGTTATTATTTTTACTTTTGCAAGGTTTAATAGCTACTCATAAACACACTAAAATGCTTTGAGTAAAAAAGCCCATTTCTATATATACACTACTGTTTTCAACTCTTTTGTTCTTCTTAATATACTTGGGTTGGAGGGGGTAGTGAGAGTGCTATAATTTTTGATGCATAAAAATCTGTCTAGCGAATGCAGATTATTACGTGAGATCCTTTTCTTAGAGAATAATTTAAAAGCACTCAGGAATCTAACTACCTTTGCTTTCACTGAAAACTTTTAGAACAACTTTGCCTATTCCATGAGTATTCTTTTGCAGAAAAATAGCTTGTTTCATAGTATTAGAGGAATGAAGAGAGGAGTGAGGGTTATATTCTATTAATGTATTTTTTCTTCTGTTGTATTTGTTTTACATCAACATTTAGTTACTTTTTTATCATGTGATTATTTCATATTCTTATAGACATTAACTAAATAAAAGTAGCAAAGTAATTAGAAAATTTATTTTTAAATTAGTTCAAAACCCCTGCTTGCAAAGTATATCATGCTAACTTATTGAAATACAGATCAAAAGCCAATAGAAAGTTTATTATTTTCTTCTTACCAAAGTGAAAAATCAGAATTTCTTCTATTGCAAAATTATACAATACATAGCATCCTTAGAAGCAATCTAGTTTCCCTATAAACAAAGACCTAAAAATAAAAGGAAAAGTCAAGATAACTATGATGCTCATCCCAAGTATTCTAATTACTTATTAAATTTCAGAAAAACCCTGCCACCATTAAGTGGTAAGATGGGAACTCACCACAAATATTAGTATCATTTTGAAAAAATTACTTCTCTTTCTCAGGAATATGACATACATGTGTTAAATATTAAAGGGTAGATTATGTGGTCTTTCATAATTGCAAATTCCTTAACATAAGTATTGTTCTTTAGTTCTCAAAGGCTATCTAATGAAATCTTCAAAATATTTAAAATTTTTGAAAGGTTAATTATCGTCAATAAATAATAGGGCTCAGCTTCTAGAATTCCTTTATATCTTGTTTTTTGTTTGTTTCTTTGTTTTTCTTTTAAGCTCTTAACTTATCTTACAGCTATTGGGGTTGACTCTGTAAAAAGGAGTTTGACACATAAGTAAAAGTGTTGGCAGCTAATGACCTAGAAAAGATAAATGAAGAGGCTAGCCAACTTTAAATTTCTTCTACTATATTATCAAATCAAATCAGAAAATTTTTCTCAGAGGGTGACTTGTAGCTGTATTGAGTATTTCTTAATGTTTTATTTATGATTTTCTCATCCTGAGCAAGAAGATTAGTAAGGAGAAGTAAAATATCTGGCACATGGGGAATTTTCTGCAGCATATGTTTTTATATTATATTATATATATATATTTTAGAAAAAGTCATTGACTATATTTAGCTTAAATATAGCCTATATTTAAATGTAAGGTAAATATAGTCAATCCAGCACCAATTTCTATTGATTATTGATTTTATCTCCTGAATATTTCTTACATTTATCCATGTCCTCTCCATCTTCACCAGGACATCTGCCTAGTCTGAGCCTCCAATCATCTTTCACCTTGATTACTTTTATAGTATTCTAACTGGGGTACCAGCATCCAGTCTGCCCCCCTCCAATTCTTTCTCCGCAGATAATCAGAAAAGCAACCTGGTCAGTTTCACTCCTTTCCTTCCTACTCCCATAACTCTGTCCTGTGAAAAACAACAGCAATAAAAAAAAGCCACTCATAGTTTTCCAGGCTACTGTAAGAAGTGATAAGAATACAACTTCTGGAGGAGGCTAAAAGGCTGAGTAGTCTGCGCCTGCCCGTCTTATTTCCACTAGTCTCCAGTCTTCTCATCCTCTTCGCTCCAGCTACGCACTGCCTCTCTTCAGTCTCTCCCATCCATTTTTCTGCCACATGCATGATCTATGCCTGTAACTGCTTCTGCCTATTACTCTCTTTTTTTTTCCTTCACCTGATTAATTCCCTTTCATCCTGTAGATGTTAAGTCAAATGTCACTTTCTTATTAAAGGCTTTTCTGATTTCTCTGGTTAGGTCAAATTTTCCTATTATAAATTGTTGTAATACTGCATAGCTTATTCTCAGTAGCTTATCACAAGTAAAATTTTGTATTTTCTGGCTTTTTGATTAATGCGTATTGCCACTCAACCTTCACTACAATGTAAGCCCTATGAGATCAAGGGCTGTCTGCCTTTATCTTTCCTCACCCAATGGTGAGGCTTACATTGTAGTGAGCATGCAATCATAGTGCATGGCATCATGCCTGGCGCATTGTGATGAGGAGGAAGAGAATGATGCTGATGATCTTAGAAAACCTAATTGATCCCTATTTTATGTCAGGCATTATTCTAAACATTTTATTTTATTAATCTGTTTCATTTTCATTATAATCCCATGATACGTATGTACTGTGTTTTGGTTTTTTTTTAATTTATGGAGGAAACTTAAGATTTGTAGTAGTAGAGATAATAAATATCTGATAAATGCATGAATGAAAGATACTGAATGTGTTTTTATTGAGCATTCACGATATATTAGAGATAATGTATTGATAAATGAGACATGGCTATAAGAATACTTAGAAGTGTTGATAAATGTGCTTATGGAAATATAGGTTTCAGTCCATGGTTATAGGACTACCCACTCTGCTTTGCTTTGGAGGAAATTAAGATAGGAGTCCTCAGCTATTGCCTGTGAGATATAAGGAAGTGAAAAGTTGGCATGTTCTGATGTGAAAGGCCTGGGAGGTGGAGGGAGAGAGTCAGGAGAGGAACATCATAAAAATCTGTAAGTCCTGATTGCAGAATATTCAAGTTATTTTCATTCCTCTTTGAATGATACTCTGAGATACAATTGTGCTCTTCCTGAAAAGATGAGGGTACAGGCCACTTAGCTTCCTTAGCTTACTCCATAAGGAGCCATCAAGATCCCACCTTTCCTCAACAACATTCACCCTAAGTGAAGTAACATCTAGATACCAGAAACCTGGAGTATCACCCCCCGAGGCCACAGGGCAGGCAGTGGGGGTACCAGTGCCTTCTTTGTCCAGGACTCAGTAAATGGGCCTCTTTCTTGTATAAGCTTTCAGATTTTTCAATTTGGTAAATTTACGTGAACAGAGTAAGGAAGAGAGCATTTCCCTGGCTAATTCACAAAATCCATATGTGACAGTATCTTAAGCGTAACTTTCTAAACCTAAATATCTATGTGGTAGAACACAAGTTGTGTAAATCCTGCTATTAAATGTAGAAGTATTTGTTCTACTTTTTTTTTAACATCTTTATTGGAATACAATTGCTTTACTACTTTCTTATTAGGCAAGGATAGTTACCACCAATATTGTGGGGTTAATAATTACTATCTGCTAAAATATATAATCCATCAACAGTTCTTGAGTATGTACCATGCAGCAGACCACTTGAAGACATTGCAGATACAATAGCTGTCAAGAGAGTCACTGCCCCTGCCTTGTCTGTGCCTGTGGTTTATTAAGGGAGATATTTAAGCAAGCAATACAGTATAATAGATGCTGACAGAGAAAATATGAGCACATATTTTCTATGTGTGAGATGCTGCAGAAGCCTATGAAAAGGAAATAGAGTGTTGTGGTTTAAAAAAAGCCTTCTAAACATTTCAGCTCAGGAGATGAGAATGTAGAGAAAAATATGTATATGTGGTTTTGTTTTAGTTTAATGATAATGGGATCATATTTATGTACATATGTGTATGTGTTTGTATAAAATGCATAATATTTTGCCTTTTCCCACTTAATATCAGTACGTATAGATCTACATTATCGCCTTCTAAAGAACTTCATGCATGTCTGTCTGTCTGTCTGTCTATATTCTTGGGTAGAACTTTAGAAGTGAGATTGCTGGACCTAGGGTTTGTACATTTAAAATTTTGATAGATTTTGCCAATTTTCCATCCAAAATGGATCCACCACTAGTTATACTTATTATCTCTATTAAAGGGTGAGTTTATGCAAATTGATTATGTAAACCCAAACACTGAATACAAAAATAGACTCTTACTACAAGGGAAAAATGCAAAGTTTCATAAAGTAAGATGTTAAATGTCACTAACAATCAAATAAATGCTAAATTAAAATACAAAGCTGTTTCTCCATGATAAATTAGTAAAGGTAATGAAAATGCCCCACACAGACAAAACTACACTGTAATTTCAATTCTCAGCCATTGCAGATAGTGTGGTAAAATCTTTTTGGTGACTGATTTGCTTAAAAGAAATCTATATAGTGTAGTGAAAAACAGTTTACTTAACTGAATAGAGAATGGATATTGGAGTCCTGGGCTCCTAGAAATTTGACAGATTTAGCCAGTTCTTCTTAACTCAAGTTGCAATGTCAGAATTACTTGGGCAGCATTCTCCTACTACACACACCAGTATTCTTTTTTTTTTTTTTGCGGTATGCGGGCCTCTCACTGTTGTGGCCTCTCCCGTTGCGAAGCACAGGCTCCGGACGCGCAGGCCTAGCGGCCATGGCTCACGGGCTTAGTTGCTCCGCAGCATGTGGGATCTTCCCGGACCAGGGCACGAACCCGTGTCCCCTGCATCGGCAGGCGGATTCTCAACCACTGCGCCACCAGGGAAGCCCCAGTATTCTTTTTTGGTAATAGACATCCTAACAGGTGTGAGGTGAAAGATCATTGTTTTGATTTGCATTGCCTGATTATTAGTGATTTGAGCATCTTTTCGGGTATCAGGTGCGGGTTCATGGGAGCCTGCTGGTAGGTGCCGTGGATGCTGCCTGAGGCTGTGGGAGCTGCCCTGCCTTGGGCTGCTGGAGCTAGTAGGTGCTGGGGGTAAGCCGGGGGCCTGGGTTTGAGAGAGCCTGCAAGGGGACACCTAGGACCTTGGGGTTGGCCTGATGCTGGGAACGGCCAGCTCTGGGACTGAGGTGAAGTTGGACACTTGCATTACTTTCATTCTCCAATGGGGAAGGTATCTCTCCCTGTGATGGGTTGCTTGGGCTTAGAGGAGGAGCGATGGCGGTAATGTGAATCTATCTTTCCTACCATCTTACTGTGTCTTTTCTTATTTCTGTGCTTTACCTACATGCCGTAATCTCTCACCTGGAATCCTTAGGTCTTGCGAAGCAATCTTTGTGTGCAGATAGTTCTTCAAATTAATGTTCCTAATTGGAGGGCATGAACACTAGAAATTCCCATGCTGCCATTTTGCTGACCTAACTCCCAGTTTTTCTTTTTCATTTAGGTGTTAAGAAAGCTTAGAGCCGGGTTTTATACTTAATCATGGATATTATATTAGCTAGTTCTTTGGGCATATTTGCTTTTCTCCTTATCACTTTTCTAAGCCTTGTTTTTATTGAATATGAGTTTCTGTTAAACCACGTCAGCACCAATAACAAATAATTGTTGTTTGCTCTTTTTCTGTGCTGCGAGTTTGTTGGATTGTAGGAAGTGGAAGGGAATGGAGGAAAAAATGCATAAAAATGTATAATTTCACTCGGTTCTGCACTGCAGTGATGTTGGTGCTATATGTGTAGCTTACATGTGTAGTTGTGGGCAGATTCAGTGGCAGCTGCTTGAGCAAGGTTAACTGCCCCCTCATAGGTGACCTTTGCATTTCATAACATTGTATGAGTGAGTTTAGACCACATTTCACTTCTTTGCTGTGTTTTCACCTTGAAGTATAAGCTTCTAGATTTCTTGCCTTTATCTTTGTGTTCTTAACCATAGACAAATGCCTGAAGACATTGAGTGAGTTAATCACAAACTTTGATTGAGAAGTTCTTTCGATATCCATAAATTATGATTAAATAGTACACATGTCCTGCCTTTAAAAAAAAAATAAAATAGAAAGGATCCAAATAATGGAAGTAGGTTAACAATAAAGACAACTCATTTCCTTAGTTGCAGTCATTTTCAGCAGCTTATGTCCTGCCGTAATTTCTACATATGATTTTAGAATCCTCCCTTCATCCATCTCCTCTTTCTGATAATAGACCCCAAACCAACTTTTGATTACTTGTTCTTGAATTAGTAAAATCTCTTAGTATTGAATGCCTCGAATTAGTTTGAAGAGATGAAACTGGTATTATCTTGTTGGTATTATCATTTTTGTGAAGAGATGCAGAATACATTTTGTTTTTAGCTCATCACATGTGAGGTTTTAAGTTTGGTATTACAATGTGATATTTTAAAGTGTTTCATTTTATTAAGAAGTCGATCCTCCAACTGAGCTCCTCACATGCAGCAGGAAAGAGGTGATGACTATCAAATGTTCAAAGTCATAGGAGAGAGGATTTTTTCCCCCCACTTTTAAAGGGCACATATACCAGTTTGATTTGAAAAAAAAAACCTGTTTTATAATAAACCAAGAAAACCCATTCACTGTGAGCCCTATCCCAATTGTACAGGATAGAATTTACAACAGGGCAGGTTTCTAGCACAAATTAGTCATATTCAAGAACTATGTTTTATGAGTGAGCAGAATAAGAATCATTGTTAAGTTGTATCAGACCCTTGCTCTGTGAGACTTTAATGGAACGAAATCCTGGGGTATTATGGACAAGCAGTTAGAATGATGAAAGAAAGGTCTTTATGGCTTATACACACTGCAATATAAACAATTTTTGTGTTTTTCTCTATTATGTGTAATTACTTAGTTTTAGGGTAACCAAACATTGTATTCTTTATACACTTATGTTGATGAGGCTACAGTTCAGTATATAATGTTCTGAGATTGTTGGAAAGTATTTTAAATCAACAAAAAGAACTACAAAGATAATTCTACTACAGTTATAAACACAATTCTACGACAGTTATAAACACAGAACAAAGTATTTTCTTAAATGTCCAATTTTGAATTATATACTACAAGAGCTTTTTCTCCCTTACCCCCAGCACTCCATACTCTGTTCCTTCAAAAGTATTGGGTTTTCATATTGAATTATACTTTGTTTCTTTATTTAGTAAATCTTTACCTTTGAACTTTTAACCAAAAGTAGTATCATACAGATTTTTCTTCCCTAACATCAAAATGCCAAGATACATGTCAGATTACATTCTTTATGATTTTGCTTGACCATATCTGTACTTTCAACAAGAATATGCATAAGAATACATTTGTACTTGAAGATTTTTTGATTAACTTTTATATTTTCATTTTATAATTGAAAGCTGAGGTCCTTGACATTAAATAAGTATAGCTAGATACTTCAGAAGACTTTGTGCTTTACATGTGTGAGTATGAACTCATGCGTGTGAATTGGTGGGAGAGGAGGGAACATAAAAAAGGTTGAAAAGGAGTAGTTGGAACTAACTGATTTGTTGTAGTGTCCCAAGGGGCAGGTATAATCTGCAAGCTGTCAGGTTCTATTACAGGGGCTGTTGCCATCAATCAGAGCTGACATTTGTATAGCAGAGTTTAGTATAACTGTAATTATATGTGTGTTTATGGAATTTAAACCATGTGACATTGTAGATTTTATCCTTAAATTAAAACATTCATATAATTTATAAGCTTGTTGGTTGAGTAAGTATGGGATTATGTATTTTAAAAAGGAATATAGACTTCCTAAATCCTGCAAACTGTTGCCCAGTCTACGTCTATAGCATTATAATGTGATTTGTAACAACTCCCAGATGACTGTCTTCAACACAGAAAATGTATTAAGCAAGCATTCTTGAATATTGTCCTTTAGCTTAGTTAATAGATCCCTAATATTTTCAACTAAATGTACAATATTTCATCAATTGTAAGACATTTAAAAACTTTATTTGGTAGTCTTATTTTAACTTCTTAGTGACACATAAAATGAAGGTGTGGCTTAAAATTAATAGCTCTTGAGATTTGATGAATTATAATAATATACTCTTGGATTTTAATGACTATATTTTGGTATTTTACCTTTCTGGCTCTTAAAAAAGTCATTTACATAATGGGTTTAAACAATTAAAATTTTTTTCTATAGTCTGAATACCAAAAATTTCAAAATCAATTTTAAATATTATACGGGTAAGAAAGTCTACTTTCATTTTTTTAATTTCTTGTATTCCGGTAACATTTTAAATATAGTTTTAATTTATAGCCGTATGCCTCAAAGAAGAATACTGCTGCAACAGTCAAAATGTTTTAAAAACAAATGTTTAAAATTCAGTAGGATATCAGTGTGACTTGTATAACTTTAAATAGATATAACAGGATTTGTTAAACATAAAACAGGCTGCTTTTATTTTATTTTTTTATTTTTGCGGTATACGGGCCTCTACTGTCGTGGCCTCTCCCGTTGCGGAGCACAGGCTCCGGACGTGCAGGCTCCAGACGTGCAGGCTCAGCAGCCATGGCTCACGGGCCTAGCCACTCCGCAGCATGTGGGATCTTCCCGGACAGGGGCACGAACCCGAGTCCCCTGCATTGGCAGGCGGACTCTCAACCACTGTGCCACCAGTGAAGCCCCAGACTGCTTTTAGATATCACAAACATTATCTGTGTCTTGATGTTCATTGAAGCTCTATTTACAATAGCCAGGACATGGAAGCAACCTAAGTGTCCATCGACATATAAATGGATAAAGAAGATGTGGCACAAATATACAATGGAATATTACTCAGCCATAAAGTGAAACGAAATTGAGTTATTTGTAGTGAGGTGGATGGACCTAGAGTCTGTCATACAGAGTGAAGTAAGTCAGAAAGAGAAAAATAAATACTATATGCTAACACATATCTATGGAATAAAAAAAAAAAAAAAAAGGTTCTGAAGAACCTAGGGGCAGGACAAGAATAAAGACGCAGGTGTAGTGAATGGACTTGAGGACACGGGGAGGGGGAAGGGTAAGCTGGGAAAAAATGAGAGAGTGGCATGCACTTATATATACTACCAAATGTAAAATAGATAGCTAGTGGGAAGCAGCCACATAGCACAGGGAGATCAGCTCAGTGCTGACCACCTAGAGGGGTGGGATAGGAGGGTGGGAGGGAGGGAGACACAAGAGGGAAGAGATATGGGAACATATGTATATGTATAACTGATTCACTTTGTTATAAAGCAGAAACTAACACACCATTGTAAAGCAATTATACTCCAATAAAGATGTTGAAATAAATAAATAAATAGTTTTTTAAAAATGTAAAATGCACAATTGAACATGTTCCTCTTGCACTCTTACAGGTATGTTGACAAGAGGCTTTGTGATCTCTTTAGTAATTCTTACCTTGAAATTCAAAGAATTCTATTTGGGACAAGTCTGTTAAAACTTGGATTCAAGCATGACATTCTTTCTTCTTTGAAACACCACCTTTCTGGTGTGTTTTGATAAAGGGTTGCTGTAGTGTCCAATTAGTGGATTATGCAAATAATTATAAAAAATTCAGCTTAAAAATTTTACTGTTTTTCTCCCCTCTTACCCTCCCCAAGGAGGAATATATTTCACTTAGAGAAAAAAAGTATTTGAGTAGTCATGAAACAATCACAGAAAACTAAACATTGTAAATTTACTGTTTACAGATGTAAGAAAAGTTTTTAATAATAAGGTTTAAGTGCTTATGGGATGTAGCAAAAGCACTTTTAAGCTGGAAGTTTATAGTTATACATTAAGAAAAAAGAAAATTCACAAATAAACAACCTTACTCTACAGCTCAAGGAACTAGAAAAAGAAAACAAATTAAGCCCAAAATTAGCATGACAGAAATAACAAAGATCAGAACAGAAACAAATGAAATAGAAACCAGAAAACAGAAGAAAAGATCAATGAAACTAAGAGGTGTTTTTTTTAAAGACAAAAAGTATTAGCAAACCCTTAGCTAGACTGACTAAGGAAAAGAAAGAGAAGATTGAAATAAATAAAATCAGAAATGAAAGAGGAGACATTACAAAAAATACAAAGGATCATAAGAGATTATTGTGAATAATTATATACCAAAAAGTTGGATAACCTAGAGGAAATGGATAAATTTTAGAAACATGCAACCTACCAAGACTGAATGATGAAGAAATAGAAAATCTGAACAGGCTTAATACATCACTAATACATTAATACAATGAAAGATAAAAATCACATGATCCTCTAAACAGATGCAGAAAAATCAGTTGACGGTATTCAACATCCTTTCATCATAAAAACTCTCAACAAATTGGGTATATAAAGAATGTTCTTCAACATAATGAGGGCCATATATGACAAACCTACAACTAACATCATACTCAACAGTGAAAGTCTGAAAGCTTTCCCGCTAAGATCAGGAACAAGACAAGGGTGCCCACTCTCACTACTCCTATTCAACATAGTACTGGAAGTCCTAGCCAGAGTAATTAAGCATGGAAAAGAAATAAAGGTCTTCTAAATCAGAAAGGAAGATGTAATATTGTCTCCATTTGTAGATAATATGATCTTATATATAGAAAACCCTAAAGACTGCAGCAAAAAACTTTTACAACTAATAAACAACTTCAGTAAAGTTGCAGGATACAAAATCAGCAGGCAGAAGTCAGTTGCATTTCTACACACTAACAGTGAACTATCTGAAAAAGAAATAAAGAAAATAATCCCATATACAACAACATCAAAAACAATGACATACTTAGGAATAAATTTAACCAAGGAAGTGAAAGATCTATACACCAAAAACTGTAAGATGCTGAGGAAAGAAATTGAAAAAGACACAGATAAATGTAAAGATAGCTCATGTTCATGCATTGGAAGAGTTAGTATTATGAAAATGTCCATAATATCAAGGCCATCTATGGATTCAATGCATCCCTATCAAAATTCCATTATCATTTTTTCACAGAAATAGAAAAAAACGATTCTAAAATTGTTTTTAGAATTGGAACCACAAAAGACCCCAAATAGCCAAAGCAACCCTGAGAATGAACAAAGCTTGAAGGCATCACACTTCCTAATTTTAAACTATATTATAAAACTATAGTAATCAAAAAGTATGGTACTGGCATAAAAACAGACACATAGACCAATGGAACAGAATAGAGAGCCCAGAAATTAAACCACACATATACCATCAGCTAATATTTGACAGTTGAGCCCAAAGCACTCAATTGGGAAAGGATATTCTCTTTGATAAATGTATGGGGAAAAGTGGATAACCATATGCAAAAGAATGAAAATGGCCACCTGTTTTATACTGCGTACAAAAAATTAACTTGAAATGGATTAAAGGCTTAAATGTAAGACCTGAAACTATAAAAAAATACTTGAAGAAAACAAGAGAAAAAATTCCTTGACATTGGTCTTGGGAATGATTTTTGGATATGACACCAAAAGCACATGCAACAAAAGCAAAAATAAGCTTCTGCACAGCAAAAGAAACAACAGAATAAAAAGGCAACCTATAGAAGGGGAGAAACTATTTTGCAAACCATCTATCTGATAAGGGGTTAATATCCATACAACTCAATAGCAAAAAACAAAAAAACATTTAAAAATGGACAGAGGATTTGAATAGACATTTTTGCAAAGAAGACATACAAAGGCCACCAAGTACATGAAAAGGTGCTCAACATCACTAATCATCAGGGAAATGCAAGTCATAACCACAATGAGATACCGCCTTACAGCTGTTAGAATGACTTGTTACCAGAAAGAAAAAAGATGACAAATATTGGAGAGGATGTGGAGAAAAGAGAACCCTTTTGCACTGTTGGTGGGAATGTAAATTGGTACTGCCACTATGGAAAACGGTTTGAAGGTTTCCCAAAAAGTTAAAAATAGAACTACCATATGATCCAGCCATTCTACTTCAGAGTATATATCGGAAGGAAGTGAAATCGCTATCTTGAAGAGATATTTGCTCTCCCATGTTCTTTGCAGCATTATTCACAATAGCTAAGACCTGGAAACAACCTCAGTGTTCACCAAGAAATGAATGGATAAAGAAAATGTGGTATATACATAGAGTGGAATGTTATTCAGCCATAAAGCGGTGGAAATTCAGCCTTCTTCCACAATATGGATGGACCTTGAGGTCATTATGCTAAGTGAAATAAGTCAGACAGAGAAAGACAAATACTGTATGTTCTCACTTATGTATGGAATATTAAAAAAAAAAAAAATCAAAGAAACAGAGAGTAGAATGGTGGTTGCCAGGAACTTAGGGGTGGGGGAAATGGGGAAATGTTGGTCAAAGTGTACAGACTTCCAGCTCTAAGATCGATGTGTTCTGGGGATCTGATGTACAGCGCGGCGAGTATAATTAACATTCCTGTGTTATGTACTTGAAAGTTGTTAAGAGAGTAGACCTTAAATGTTATCACCACACACACACACACACACACACACACGCACATGGTAATATTATGTGAGGGAATGGAAGTGTTAACTAACCTCATTGTGGTAATCATTTTGCAATATATATGTGCATCAAATCATCACATTGTGCACCTTAAGTTTATATATGTTACATGTCAATAATAATAGGGCTGGACAAAGAGGAAGGAGGGATAAACTGATTTCCCCTAGGTCACAGTGTTTTAAAAGGCAAAAAATAATAATATTAATGTTTAAGTTAATTACCAGATGAGGTGGTTCTAGCAAGTCGTAGGTCCTTTGGTTTTGCTGTCAAATGGATGAAGCATTTTAAAATTGAATACACCAAATTGTTGGCACAGTAGTGGTGTATAGCATCTCAACTCTGCCATTTTCCGAGTGGTCAGGCTAAAATTGGAACAGTTTGGAATAATGATTTTCATACTCCTGAGGGAATAAGTACATGTATTGAGAGAAATTTGAGTTGACAGTAAAAATATTGACAGTTAACCCATGCCCTAAGACAAGAGCAGATGGAAATGTCTTGCATGAGTTCCAATTCATTAAGCAAATGTGACACTTTATTTTCTAGCCATTTTCGTTCAGGGGATTAGAGTAATGAAATGGTAATATAAATGAAGCCATTTCTCACTGTGCTGAAAGTAAGGTGTAGAAAAACAAATGCTAAAATGGATTTTTAAGGTTTGGTAGTATAGTTTTCTGATATCTGAAAAAATTTACTTTACAATTTAATCATTACCACATTATTATCTTTGTAGTGTACGTTGTAGCTTTCTTAACATCTATTAATAGTAAGCTTATTTTATATTTTAATGTGACATGAATTTACAGTTTAGGAGTATTGCTGTTTTTGAAATCACACGGACATATTTTTTAGGACTTTTAATGAAAGGGTTGTTAGTAAGTTATCCCTGGGTATATTTATAATGATATATCTTGGGTTATTTTAAATTTGTCATTTTTCAAAGTAGAAGTTCTGTTTAAGTTACTGGAATATAAAAGATATGTTAATGCCTACTGAATGTTTCAACCCATTTTATTTTATTATTTTTTAACATCTTTATTGGAGTATAATTGCTTTATAACGGTATGTTACTTTCTGCTTTACAACAAAATGAATCAATTATACATATACACATGTTCCCATATCTCTTTCCTCTTGCGTCTCCCTCCCTCCTAACCTCCCTATCCCACCCCTCTAGGTGGTCACAAAGCACCGAGCTGATATCCCTGTGCTATGCGGCTACTTCCCACTAGCTATCTATTCTACGTTTGGTAGTGTATATATGTCCATGCCACTCTCTCACTTTGTCACAGCCTACCCTTCCCCCTCCCCACATCCTCAAGTCCATACTCTAGTAGGTCTGCATCTCCATTCCCGTCTTACCCCTAGGTTCTTCATGACCTTTTTTTTTTCTCTTAGATTCCATATATATATGTTAGCATACGGTATTTGTTTTACTCTTTCTGACTTACTTCACTCTGTATGACAGACTCTGGGTCCATCCACCTCACTACAAATAACTCAATTTCGTTTCTTTTTATGGCTGAGTAATATTCCATTGTATATATGTGCCACATCTTCTTTATCCATTCATCTGATGATGGACACTTAGGTTGCTTCCATGTCCTGGCTATTGTAAATAGAGCTGCAATGAACATTTTGGTACATGACTCTTTTTGAATTATGGTTTTCTTAGGGTATATGCCCAGTAGTGGGATTGCTGGGTCGTATGGTAGTTCTATTTGTAGTTTTTTAAGGAACCTCCATACTGTTCTCCATAGTGGCTGTATCAATTTACATTCCCACCAGCAGTGCAAGAGTGTTCCCTTTTCTCCACACCCTCTCCAGCTTTTATTGCTTCTAGATTTTTTGATGATGGCCATTCTGACTGGTGTGAGATGATATCTCACTGCAGTTTTGATTTGCATTTCTCTAATGATTAATGTTGTTGAGCATTCTTTCATGTGTTTGTTGGCAATCTGTATATCTTCTTTGGAGAAGTGTCTATTTAGGTCTTCTGCCCATTTTTGGATTGGGTTGTTTGTTTTTTTGTTATTGAGCTGCATGAGTTGCTTATAAATTTTGGAGATTAATTCTTTGTCAGTTGCTTCATTTGCAACTATTTTCTCCCATTCTGAGGGTTGTCTTTTGGTCTTGTTTATGGTTTCCTTTGCTGTATAAAAGCTTTTAAGTTTCATTAGGTCCCATTTGTTTATTTTTGTTTTTATTTCCATTTCTCTAGGAGGTGGGTCAAAAAGGATCTTGCTGTGATTTATGTCATAGAGTGTTCTGCCTATGTTTTCCTCTAAGAGTTTGATAGTGTCTGGCCTTACATGTAGGTCTTTAATCCATTTTGAGCTTATTTTTGTATATGGTGTTAGGGAGTGTTCTAATCTCATACTTTTACATGTACCTGTCCAGTTTTCCCAGCACCACTTATTGAAGAGGCTGTCTTTTCTCCACTGTATATTCTTGCCTCCTTTATCAAAGATAAGGTGACCATAGGTGTGTGGGTTTATCTCTGGGCTTTCTATCCTGTTCCATTGATCTATATTTCTGTTTTTGTGCCAGTACCGTACTGTCTTGATTACTGTAACTTTGTAGTATAGTCTGAAGTCAGGGAGCCTGATTCCTCCAGCTCCATTTTTCATTCTCAAGATTGCTTTGGCTATTCAGGGTCTTTTGTGTTTCCATACAAATTGTGACATATTTTGTTCTAGTTCTGTGAAAAATGCCAGTGGTAGTTTGATAGGGATTGCATTGAATTTGTAGATTGCTTTGGGTAGTAGAATCATTTTCACAATGTTGATTCTTCCAATCCAGGAACATGGAATATCTCTCCATCTGTTTGTATCATCTTTAATTTCCTTCATCAGTGTCTTATAATTTTCTGCATACAGGTCTTTTGTCTCCTTAGTTAGGTTTGTTCCTAGATATTTTATTCTTTTTTGTTGCAATTGTAAATGGGAGTGTTTTCTTAATTTCACTTTCAGATTTTTCATCATTAGTATATAGGGATGCCAGAGATTTCTGTGCATTAATTTTGTGTCCTGCTACTTTCCCAAATTCATCGATTAGCTCTAGTAGTTTTCTGGTAGCATCTTTAGGATTCTGTATATATAGTATGTCATCTGCAAACAGTGACAGCTTTACTTCTTCTTTTCTGATTTGGATTCCTTTTATTTCTTTTTCTTCTCTAAATGCTGTGGCTAAAACTTCCAAAATTATGTTGAATAAGAGTGTCAACCCATTTTAGATCTTTAAATTCATTATACATCTGTTTATACTTAATTCCAAAGCATTTTTTAAAATGTAAAATTTGATGTGATCTCAACATTGCCATTTGGCTTTAGCAACTTAACTAAGTAGCTTTCATTCTGTAGTATTCCACACCTTAGATATGAATGCCTTAATCTATTTCATTATAGGTCGCCAATTAATGTTACATTGAAGTACAACTGCTAAATTTTGTGGTTGATACAGTTCATTTCAAAATGATAGCAGTCATATCTCTAATAATGTAACAGGTTATATTGACAGACTTGGATTATGAATTTGTTAAGAATTATATATTATTTGCAATCTAAAAAAATAAGATTATCATCATTCCCATAAGCAACTTCAAAAACAGACCTGAGATAACACAACAAAAATGTTGAGAACAATCTCACCCCCTTAACCTCTTTACTCTTCAAAGCATAGTGAGTTTTGATTGTCATCAGTCTCTATAAGCTGATATACTGGATAAGAAAAGCTTTGGTTTTGATTTGTTACCTCATGTGTTCTTTGAGTTATATAAGGGCTTATTTCCTAGTTCAATATTACTCTAGTAGAAAGTTTATTAAACTTCTCTTTTCCTCTGCCATAGTATGCTTTTAGGGGACACAAACAATTCCATATGTAGAAAGCAGATAGATTTATAATCACAGCTCATGTCAAATGGTCTCTTCTAAGAACTTTACATAAGTATCCTGGGCTCACCTCCTGCTCCTAGTACCCTGGTTCTCCGGTGACTCATTGTTTGTGTTGCTATTTTGCTATCACATAACGACAGTTATGGTGTAGTATATGTGTTGTTTTTTAGTATAAAGTTCTGCATATACTAGTTGTTATTAAAAAGTAGTTTTTAAAAACTGTATGTCAATAGTAAAGCTTCCTCCAAATTTGGAGAAGTGTAAACAGGTAACCATTCCTAGAGTGGATCCTTGGTTTCCTTTTCATTTCCTTTTGGTGCTTCATTCACTTATTTTTGTCCTTTTTCAAATAAAAGCCATTATCAGTACACACTTGTTTAGAAGATAGTGTCATTTGGTTTCTTACATTGTAAGACACATTTTAAGTAAGCTTTTATATTTTGTACACTTCACAGTACAATTTACTGACAGACTACCTTTACTGAGTTTTAATGAGTAACTGCTTAATATCACAACTTAAAGAGAAGTGACTGTTGTCTACAGTGAATCAGATATCATTCTGGGATATTTGTAACACTTTATTTGATCTGTGTATAGGTGGTCAATCATATTTCTTTTTGAATAACACAGTGGAAGTTTAAACAATATGTGACCTCTTTCCCCTTTTTAATTTATCTTTTCTTGTCTTATAGATGCTTGTGACCACACCAGAAAAATGGGATGTAGTGACAAGAAAGAGTGTTGGGGACGTAGCTCTTTCCCAAATTGTAAAGCTTCTTATTCTTGATGAAGTTCATTTACTTCATGAAGATAGAGGACCAGTATTAGAAAGCATCGTGGCACGTACTTTACGTCAGGTAAGGGGAAGTTATTTGTAAGCTTATTTTGAGAGATAAGTTTTTAAACTTAAATGTAACATTCAAAGAAATATTAGTATGTATTGTTCATGGGGATAAAGATAATTTTTGTAGGGAGAAACCTTCAGCTATTTCATTTTTATGTTAAAAGTACCCTATCTTTCTTCCTCCCAGGTTTTATTTTATTGAAGTCTCTTTAAATTAACCAAAATAAATAGAGGAAAATTTCTATTCTAAACCTGTGTTTTAAAGCTAAATGTAACTTTGACTAAGCAGTTTTAAAATACGTTAGAATATAGGAGAATATTAATTATTCATCCATTTCTCTCCATGCCTGACCTCTCTCCCCATTGAAAAAACTCTGAAAATGATTTATATTTTCCTTAATATACTATATAAAATGAAATATCTCCTAATGTGCAAAGTCTTAATTGTTATTTTTAAAAAGGGACGTGGGGCTTCCTTGGTGGCGCAGTGGTTGAGAGTCCGCCTGCCGAAGCAGGGGACACGGGTTCGTGCCCCAGTCCGGGAAGATCCCACATGCTGCGGAGCGGCTGGGCCCGTGAGCCATGGCCGCTGAGCCTGCGCCGTCCGGAGCCTATGCTCCACAACGGGTGAGGCCACAGCAGTGAGACGCCCGAGTACCGAAAAAAAAAAAAAAAAAAAAAGGGACATGTACTTGTTGTTTCTAGTTTTGGACCTTTGTGGTTACTCATAAATGGTCCAAATCAAAATTGGTAAATTCGTCAACGATCTGTGATTGTTTTCTGTCACCCCTCTTTTCATTAAGTGAAAAGATATCTTAAAGTACCCATGACTATTAAAATGATGTTTGTTAGTAGATTGTACATGTAAAGACAGTAGATGAACACTAGTTTTTTTAACATAATCAAGAACTCTAATTCCTTGACTTCCCATCTGTTATTGTCTCTGATCCATATTCTCCTGGCTTTATTTTTGTTCTGAAATAGCCAAGACTCCATGACCAGTTTTTTCTTTTGTTAATAGCCTTAACTTATTTATCCCCTGACTCCCTGGCAAAATTCCAGTCATGAGTCAATTGAACAGTATGTTTCCCTCCAGTCAGATTGCTAAACACTAGCTGAGATCACACAGGGGTGGTGTAGACTAAGGTCACTACATATTCGTAGACTCTGAATTCACCTGAATCGTCGGGATTTATCCCTTAACTTCAGAGCAGCTTTCCTTCTGTTTTCCAAGCTTCACCAGACTCCTCCCTCCTTCTTCCCCACCCTGTCGTGCCTCATTCTTAGAAGACAATACTTTTTACTGAGTAGAAACACTGGCCTTTGTGGTTGAACTCCCTCAGTTTGCATCCAGAAAAAACCTCCCCACCACCCAGCAAAAGCCTCAAACCCCTTCCCAAATCTGTCCTCATCATTCCGTCCCTCATCCTTTAGTTAGAGACCCCCTGTCCCCTTGTCTTGGACTCCATTCCTTTCACTCTGTAAGTTATCCCTTTTCTTTTTCCTGGTTCTTTAACTTCTCCTTCTCTGTGAGCACTGTGCCTTCAGCTTTATAGAGTTGCAAAGTCCCACCCATCTTTACCAAAACACCTCCCTCAGATTATCCTGCTCCACTAACTTCTGCTTAGTAAAGCTGTTTTTACCACTCAGCTTCTGGAAATATTAATCTGTATTCAGTTTCCCTTTTGATTTCCAAACAACTGTGGTCTGGTTATTGCTCCAGCATAGGTCATAAAAAGTTTTTTTGTTTTTTGTTTTTTTACCAGGCTATAACTCATTATTTCTTCAGAATTGAAACTCTTTTCTCTTGGACTCCATTATGCCACCCTGCCTTGATTTTCTTCACTTGATTTTTTTGTCACCTACTTAGCTGCTCTTTCTCAGGCTCCCTTGCTCTCTCCTTTTCTCACCCTTGAAATGTTTACATTCTCCACGATATTGGTTTGCAAATTGGCTTTGTACACAGAGGGCAAGGAGAGAACTGAAAAAAGAGGCAGAGCACTCCAGATTGGTAGGTGACAGTTTTAATAAGCAAGGGAACTTACTTTTGAGGCTTGTCTTGGGCAACTGCAAGATCAGTCGACCTCTACTCCTGCCTTAACTGTATATAGAGGCCTTAATTGACTTCAGTCACCTATACTGTCCACATGGTCTCAACACCACATTGCTGTCTCAAGGCTGTGTCCTCGGGGAAGCTTCTAGCTCAGGGAAGGCAAGCAGAATACATATTCCTAGGACAGCAAAGGGGGTGAGGATCCTCTGATTGACAAGGTCTAGCTTGTGGATTAATTGGCAGTCACATCCTCTCAGTGACCTCTTCCAACACAGGACTCTGGTCACTTGCCATCTTCTTTTATTATTCTAAATATTTACCCTGGGAAAATAACACTTCTGTGCCTGTGTCACTTAAATCTCTGCATGTAGTCCAAATCTCCCCACTGACTTCTACTCCTTTCCAAACACAGTTGTATGTTTCTACTTTGATATCCCATAGACATTTGCTTCAACACGTCAGAAACTCTGCCGTCTTCCCTCCCTTTTTATATATGGCATCACAGTCCATTTGATTCTCAAGCCCAAATTGAGTGTGTGGGAGCCACACTCAATTGTTCCTTCTTCCTTAACACTCACCCTCACCCCAATGACTAGTTAGGTGTCAGTTCTTTTATATTTCGTATCCTGAATAGCTCTCATCTAGAACTAGGTATGGCAATTTAATATGAAGGGAGTACAAAATTTGAGGAAGTTTATATTGCATTTTCAAATGTTTTAAAATAGTATGCTTTCATCTGGTAAATCCAACATAAAATTCTAGATGAATTAATGATTTCGCTATACCAAACAAAACTCAGTGCATTAAAGAAAATATGAAAGAGCATTTTAAAAATAACCTTGAGGTGGAGAAGCTCTAAGCAAAATGCAAAACTCCAAAGGTTACAAAGGAAGCATGTGGTGCATTTGGATATGTAACTATTAAAAACTTCTGACGAGTAAAGATACCTCCAAAAGTTCAAATGTAAGACAGAATAATAGAAATTATTTGTAGCACATAAAATAAAGCTTAAATGTCCTTTATAATTAAAAGGTTATTATAAACTAGTAAGAAATATGTTTTTTTAAAATTTGGAAAAAGTACTTTACAGTAGAAATAAAAATTCTGAAAATCATAGAAAAGATGCTTAAAAGGAAACCAAATCAACATGAGACATTTCTCTTACATAGATTGGAAAAGAATGTAATTTGAAAATGCTCACTAAACTGTGTTTTTACTTCTAGAAATCTAACCTATGGAAATAATAGCACAGACACATAGATATAGTAACACCAGTATTCAGTGACGCTTTCTTGTTAGTGCAAAATATGTTGGAAACAACCCAACTGTCCAACAAAAGAAGAAATGGTTTAATAAATTCCATTAATTCATAAAATAAAATGCCACTTTGCAGTCTTTAAAAAGAATGAGGTAGAGCTATATGAACCAGGTTTAAAAGATATCCATGTTATGTTCTCATTGAAAAGACACAATATACAGCACAATCCCATTTGTGTAAAGAAAAAAAAATTCAATATATTTATATTTTCATTCACTCATTTAGTGAACATTTATTAGCTACCTGCTATGTGCCGGCTACACAGTTCTAGGTGCAGTAGATATAGTTACCAAATAAAGTTCTTGTTTACATTTAGATTTTTAAGGTGGGGTAGAGTAGGGTGCCTAGATGTGGAAGCATATGCAACAAGTTGTAAAAGTGGTTTTATAGTAGGGATGGAATTAGAGGACTCTTTAGGACATGTTCACTTTTTACCATATAAAAATATGTGCATGCACATGCACAGATGCACATACATAAAACACAAAGCATTGAAATATTCAAAGTAGACACACAAAAATCAGAGGTTTTAGCTAATACCCAACTTAAGAATAATGCCAATAACACATGTAGTTGTGAAACAAAGGTGAAGCATGGAGAAGTCTGCCACTGCCATCACTGTTCTCCTTTCTTGCCATGGTGGATCTGCTCTGGCACAGATTTTACTTGTGAGGTCTCGAAAGAAGCATGCAGAGCATCATTTACACAAGAGAGACCTATTTTGATCATGAGATTTTTTAAAAAAATTTTTAACAGCTTTATCGAGGTAGAATTGATATACAAAACAGTGCATATGATTAGTGTATTAGGTAAAGTGAGATTAGTGGTTAACAGAAGGTATTGTTTCCCAAGGTGATACTTCCCGATCATGAGATGTTTTGATTTGATACCTTGATACGTACATAGCTTAGTGATCTTTTCAGGGAGCCAGGCCACATAAGTCCATACGTTCCTGGTTTGTTTGCATTGAGCCACCTAGAGAGACCATGTCCATCAGCTAAAAGCATTACAAAGATAAAGCTTTCCTGCAACTATAGAACATTAGAGGTCAAGTAAATACCATTAGTACATTTGCCAGGAGGTCTGTCATTAGCATGTTTACAAGGGGATTTGACCAGGGCATCTTTATTTCTTGAGCATTCCCAGTTGAGGTCTGTCATTAGCATGTTTACAAGGGGATTTGACCAGGGCATCTTTCTTTCTTGAGCATTCCCAGTTGAGAGAGAAAATAGATTGCAGGCCTACTGCTGATGCTTTCTGTACATATGTACACAGACATGCACACATTATGTACCATATGTACTTTGAAGCATTCGTTATAAATTTATAAATATTTTGTAAATTATGAATGTATAATATCATAATTTTCTATATATAGTTTATAAACTATGTGAAGTAAAATATATAAAAATTATATATTATAGGTTTGTTTATTACATATGTAGTATAATTATAAACATATCATATGTTATCATATGATATAGGGATATATAATACATTGTATGTAATATGGATATATAATATGTAAATATATATTAACTCATCCTGCACATTGGCTTCTTCATAATATAGCCAAATTCCAATTGTATAGTTTATCACTTATTATGCTGATCAACCTTTGATGAATTGCTGTTTGTTATCTTAAGAAAAATGTTTAAGTACTTTAGCTGGACGTTAAACACTACTGAAGCCCTGACCTATTTATCCAATTTTAACTTCTCTATTATATTCCTTAGCTGATGTAGGTTCCAGCCACACAAAACCATTTATTCCCTTCCCCACTTTTTTTCCAATGCTATTGGCCCTCTTTCAGAGGTAAAACTAATCTTACTTACATCAGAGTGTATGTTAGTTATGAGATGATGGGTTGTAAATGAAAAATTATATATTATTGCTCCACACATCCATCTGTTGAAAACTTACTATTCTTTTGAGTCTGCCAAATATCACTTCTTCTATGAAAGTGTTTCCTAGTTTACCACTCAGAATGAATTACACCTTTTCTGTGTTCCCTCTGTACTCCCTTTCTTTGCACATTTTTAGCATTCATCACTGTCTTCCTTATAATTTCACAACTTAACTATAGGTAATTCTGTCTTTATCTGTGTCTCTCACTAGATTTTAATCTCCTTAACAGAATGATCTATATGATTCTCATATTTCCAGTGTATTAGTGCAGTGCTCATAAATATTTTTAGAAAAAAAGAAGTTCCTTTTTGTTTGTTCCTTGTGATTACCAGGCATTCCCAGTAGATGGCAGTGCTTTACATGGCACTTCAACAATTTGTAACTAACATAGACACACCATAGGTAGCTATTCTAAACTAATGCAGTGTAGATTCTGTTCATGTTCTGAAGTTGCATGGTGGTATTAGGGACTAAATTCAAAACATACTTGGCATGAGTGAAAGAAATTTGGAAAATAAAAAAGTATAATGAAGCCCTAATCTGTTATATTTAACAACATTGAACTAACATTAGTGTCGTAACTAAATTTACTTTCAGTGAATAGACTTTGTCCAGACTTAGATTTTATGTGAGTGAAAACGCTATAAAAATTTACTGCCTAGTTTCTGGCCTAATGATAAAGAAGAAACTGTAAAATGTTAATTTTTTATAGCTTTCAACTATTAATATTTTCAGAAAACTCTGTATAGTGTATAGAGTTTCGAGATGTGGTTTAAGACATAAACTTCCAAATTATCCATATTTAAAAGATTACATTTCTCATACAGGCTTATCTGTGTTGAGAATGATATGGGTTTTTTTAGATTAAAAGATACAGTTGTTTTAAAATGGGGTTTTAGCAGAAAAATATCTCTAGTGTTTGCAAGGTATCATGTATTTAACATTAAAAGTCCTTTAAAATATACTCAATAACTTTTGTGTTGAATGATTTTAAAGCTAAAAATCACCTTCATATGCTTTCACATCACCACCAATAGGAAATAGAACTATGGTATAATTAAAATTATCATTCTAATTACTGTAAAGGATTCTAATCATAGCATGTAAAGGAGACTTCTTGAATATAGGTAGGGTCATCAGTTCCCCTTATTTAGGGTTCTCTTGTTTGGGGTGGGTTTGGTTTGGGAGCCATATGTATATCTCATACGTAGTGTTTTATTTAGTCCTCAAAGAAGCCCAGATAGAACCCATAACAGTGAGTAAGCAGATTCATTTTTGTCCTACTTACAGAATGAATTTGGAAGGCACAGGGCCTCTCTAAGTGCCTGTAAATAATATTTGTGTGAGGGAATGAACTCAGGCCCTTGGACTTCATATATGCACTGTATAGAAATATCCAAGGAGAAATCTGACATTGGGAGCTGCTCACTTAGGTATAATAACTTGAAGATACCAGCATGATGCAAGCAAGTTTTGACTAAAATTAGATGTAAATAAGAGAGACATAAAAACTGAAAAAATAGTTAAAATATTTGCCCAAGTAAATATATCCCATGAATCCCCTTATTTTACTTATGATAGCAAGAAGGTGAGAATGACTTAAAAGTTCCTAGATTTAAAAAATAATAATATTGTATAGTCTTTTGTTAAAGATTGAGAATCTTTTTATATGCATTCTCTCATAAAGGAATTTGGTCGAAGGTTAATTAACTTACCAAATTCATTCCGAGTCTCGTGTACTTTTAAAAATCACATCAGAGGTTTTCAAACTTTTTTCCAGGTAAGAAACGCTTTTTTAAATTAAACTTTTACATGGAAGCCTAGTATAGAAAAATATGAAAGCATGTGGGATTTGAAAACCCAGATGGGAGGGATATTATAGGTGCATGGGGCTGCAGAATGCCCCCCATACTTCTGCAGAATCCCTAGCGCTTAGCTGTGAATGGTCCTGGACTGTTACCTTTAGCAACATTTGGCATCTTAATTTAAAACGGGAAGTTTTTATGTGATGAAAGTAATACTTTCTCTTGGCAATGCTTAACTTCCTGTATTGTAAATATAAAATATAGAGAATTTGAATAATGTAATTAATGTCATGAAGTGGTCAAGCACGTAGAATTGTATACCCTAAAAATAGATAAATTATGTTCATCTTAGGTCTCCATGGGACATTTTCTCAAAGCAGAAATTGAAAAGATCATAGTCTTTACAAATACAATAGAAATTTAGAAATAAATTCTATATGGTAAAACAAAACTATATACACTACATACACATCTATATATGCATATGTATATACAAACACATATATATGTACATACATTCTACACTTTTGTATTTGATAAATTGAAGATATAAAACCCAACCACTTGAAAGAAAAGTCTTCTGACACTGAGAGCTCAGTAAGTGATCATGAAAGGAAGGAAGGGAAAGAGAGAGTGACAATACTATTATTAGAAAATAATGAAAGTTTATTAAGTACAGACAGAGTTTATAATTCAGAGTTTGAATTATACTCAAATGAAACAGGAATGTTGGGACTATAGTAAGTTAATTATTAAATTTTAAATGTTGGGTAATTTTAAACAGAATGTTCTAAAAAATGGAAAAATAATACAGTTTAAAAAAATTAAATACAAACTAGGAAACCAATAGAATTAGATTTATTAGCTAGAATCCTTCTATACTTTTAAAAAAGCAAAAGCTAGGTTTTAAAAAAGTAAAATAAAGAAACATAACAAATCCAATCACAAATAAGTAGAAAACCTATGAGTAAACAAAATTAAAAAGGATGAAGATATTTTAAAAACGTTTAGAGATGGAAAAAGATGAGAATACTATCAGCTATCATCATAAAAACGTAATTGAAAGAGAATGGAATAGTGTCGTGTGCTCATCAGCAGTAAAATGGAGAAACTCCTTCACATGCGAGATTTCTCATGATCATTTCTACGCTTCTGCATTTCTAGCTCATGCCATTAGTGTTGCTAAGTACAGTACCTTAAACTCCATTCTTCCTGGCCTACCTGGCATGTCCTAGCTGCTCTCTTAGAACACCGACACCTGTCACCTCTGCGTGCCTTCCCTGACTTACCCGAGCTTGATTAGTGATCTCTCTTCATTGTTCTCACAGTTTTTAGAAGGTGCTACTATTAATGGGACACATTACAGTGTTTTTTTTTTTTTGTAATTTTTACAGACTCTCAAACCCCTGCTCTCCTGGCTTTGTGCCCATCATTAAAAGCTTAATAAATGATTGGCAAACAAATTAATTGATGTTTTCAGCAGAGTTCAGCAACAAAATTAGAATATTACACCCCACCAGTGAACACAAATAATGCAGCTTAGGGCATTCTTTGAGTAGTTTGTGATTTTCTTCCCCCAAGTTTTGGCTGTTGTTCCACACAAACTCTCCCTTATACAGTATATCATTTTAAATTTAAATTTGTGAAACACTAGAAGAATCTACCTTAATTATTTCACACCTCTGTGGTTTTATGTTTTAAATGAATTTGAAATTATTGAATTTGAGAATAAAGAGCATATACTTTTAACACCTGAAATTATAAAGTGGTAAAGCTTACACTAAAACCTAACACGTCACTTGCCTTGTTAAGGGGGGAAAAAAGACAAAACAGAAGAAACCATTTAACTAAGAATTTTCCAGTTCAGAAAATATACTAAAATTGCACTCTTAATCACTTTATGTCATTCCACATGCCAGATTTAGGCCAGTTATTTTTTTCACATTATCTGCCTTTTAGACTATGTGTTGTTATTCTCAATTTCTTCAGTGATCTTATTTTATTGTGATTATTTCATCCTTTATACTACTAAAACATTTTAAACTTAGTACAAATCCAGATGGGTTGAATCTATCTCATGTGTTAATTAAAATAACCCCTATAGGTTGAATCCACACAGAGTATGATAAGAATTCTTGGACTCTCTGCAACCTTACCCAACTACCTCGACGTAGCTACATTTTTACACGTTAATCCCTGCATTGGACTTTTCTACTTCGATGGCCGCTTTCGACCTGTTCCTCTTGGACAGACATTTCTGGGGGTTAAAAGTGCAAATAAGGTAAACATTTGTTTTAAAACTTATACTTTTCTTTTCCAGAAATATTTTTGTTGATGTATTGTTTAATATTTGTTTGAGGTTAGAGACTCCAGAAGACCATTTCAGTCACATTGCAAATATCACAGCCTAGAAAAAAAAATCAAGCACACTTCCTCAGCTATATGTAGTAGAATGTCTCCTGCTCCAAAAAGCTGCTTGTAGTAGTTTGCATTGCTATTATCAGTGCATATTTTGTATTCTCAGCTAAGAACACAAGTTATATATAAGAATATGTTTCAAAAAGTTAATTTGATAGGGTTGAAGGCCAATGTGAAATAATAAAAGACTTTAGTTAAGTCAGTAATATATATCATGATATAATATTATTTATCTAAAACAAGTAATACCTTATATGCAATAGAAAAATAATTTCATGATAGCAACTATTAAAGGAGGGGCTCTATTTAACTTATTGTATAACTATCATATTAATTATATACATAAGTGGCATTTCTGAAATTCTTTGCAATGTTTTAAAAGTCTTTATCTAATTCCTTAAATAGTATTACCATGTACCTTCTGCATTATCAGGGTGCTTATTTTAGGCTTTTGTAATGTCATGAAGGAATATTTTGCTTAAAATTTATATGTTTATTATTCTGTTTAATGACACTTTCTTCCCCCTGTGGAAGAAATAGTTTTAGGAGAAGATTCACGGGCCATATGACCTCTTTATAAAAGAAAACAGGATAGAATCGTGTTACTATGTCAACCTTGGTCTTTAGTGTATTACATTACTTTTGTCTAAAAACAATTTTATTAGTAAAACAGGGTCATTTTTAGCCTACAGTATTATAAATAAAACACTCAGCTTAGAAAATACTAGAAGCCAATGTCACTGTAACAGTTAATATGCTCCATCTGCTTTGCATAAAAGTAAGGTATGTTTAGAATTGTGGGGAGCCATTTCAGATGTGTACATAGAAGGACAGCTCATGATATGGTAATAGTTATGATATGCATCTTTTACCTTCATTGTTTCAAGGGCTTTTCAGTATTACTTGTTGCTTGTTTTTTTCAGCCATATCTTAATATATATTTGATTATTTAGTTTATTTTAATGTATCATTAGAACAGATGTAGAGCTGTTTATAACATTAGATTGTTCTTTCAACTTATAATTTAAATGATAGCAGATGGTTCTCACAGAAAGATACAGAGAAGAAAGTGTTTTCAGATGCTTGTCAGGGGTCTTAAGACTTATTTTCTTTTAATTTCATCATAGAAGGTGGTAAATCACTTAAAGCTAATTAACTTCAATGTATTTTTCACCACAATATGTTAGCATTGTAATCACAAAAGGAATGGTGTGAGATGTTGAACTGTCGTAATTATTTTGAAGGTTTAAAAATTTGGCAAAATTTAAAAAGTATTTTTACAAATCTTACACAGTATAAATAGTAAATTAATTATATATATTAGTTATAAATATGCATTTTTGTCTTACTAAAATGTATTAGTTTTACACTCAGCTGACATACACAGTTGGTAACAAGAATTCCCCCAGGGTGTTGTTTAATATATTCTAACCATTGTTAATTTGTCATTTCTTACAGTAAGAAATCCTTGTAGATTTCTGAGAGTTTCATTCAGAAGCTGATGATGTGATTCAGTTGTTGTGGAAGAACACAAAATAGGAAAATGGTGTCCATGACACGTCTAATTTGAAATAATGGCTTTTGTCCAGAGCTCAATCCAAAATTCACCAAAAAAATTACTGAGAGTTTTGTTTGGAGGAGTTTTTGGTTTGTTTTTTTTTCCAGTCATTAATGGAGAGTAAATTGTCTTGTTATTATCTCATCTTACTTAATCACTATAAGTCATAAGAGTTCCAGAATGTTAAAGTGTTGCCTTTATTTAAACAAAAAATCTAAATTATAGTTGTTTCAGATGTGTAACATTTTCATCCCCTCTAGACTCTTAATAAACGTTAAATAGAGAGATGCAGGCTGTGTCACATGCCTACTCTTTGAGGTAACTACCTTACCTTTTTGGTTGGAAGCTGTCTTACAAATTAATAGGGAAAATGAGACTTTTTAAAATTCGTTAATTTGATATTAAATTTCCAATTAATCTGGAAAATGTTTCTGTAGAAAAATGTCTACCAAACTTTGTATACATTACAGAAATAGTATGTTTCCTTACATTTTAGCTTTATATGCCATGATAGTCTACTGGTAGTATTCCGGTGATTTTGAGAATTACACAGGAAAGGTCTATGTATAGTTTTATAGACTGAAATAGAAGAAAAACAGTCTGAAGAATGGGCTTCTCTGGGGAAAGCAGTGAAAAGAACTTTAAAATTATTTTAAAATATCTCTAACTAGAATATTATTCTTAAACGTATTGGCTTTAAAAAACTTGCATTCTTATAAAGCTAGTATGCTGAAAGTATTGCATGAGGTATTTTATTTGTATTTTTTAATTATATTGTGTTTATTTCCGATTGGGTTGTTATATATCAGGTGTTGATATTACATTTGTTGTTTCTGCATTCTGGCTAGTCTGAAAGTAAAAGGAGATGCGTCGTAATTGATAAAGTTTCCTTTGTGGTTAAGAAGTTTATAATTGCTTCATTTTATATTTTTCATGTTTTAAAAACTTTAAGGTGCAACAGTTGAATAACATGGATGAAGTGTGTTATGAAAGTGTTTTGAAGCAAGTAAAGGCTGGACACCAGGTACACTTTATTTTATCCTGTTTTTAGGGAACGCTTAATGATTAAAATTATTCATTTTTATGCTCTTAAAAATGTTTTTCAATTCTGAGATAATGATTCACAGGTTTTATTTCTTAGTAATTTTTTAGCCCACTGGGTAGCCATATAAGTCATAAAATATTCATAGGTAATATTATCATTCCAGTATTGATAGATCATGCTGTTTTGTTTGCCACTTTTATTAAATAGATAAGAGAAAGAAGAATTTCATCCTTTACATTTCAGGTTACTTCTTTATTTATTTTAAAGCACCAATCTTCTCTCACACATCAAAAATTTTAATTTACTTACATAATGTAAAACATTTAAATGTTATATTATTCTTACTGTTTTCTTGAAGTAGTAGCAATTAAAATATATATAATAAATTTTCATATTGTTTGGATATTAAGCACTTTTAAACTTCAAAGTTCAAGATGCTCCAATCAAGATTGTTAAAAAAAAAAAAAAAAAGTGGAATGATGTGTGTAGCTTTTTCAGATTGGTTTCTTTTACAATGTGTATTTGAGGTACCTCCCTGTCTTTTCATGGCTTGATAGCTTATTCTTTTTAGCCCTGAATAATATTCCATTGTCTGGATGTACCACAGTTGATGTGTACATAACAGCTGTGGACAGGTTTTATGTGGACATACATTTTCAGTTCCTGTGGGTAAATACCAAGGAGTGTAATTGCAATATCAGTATTTATGAAACTACTCAGCCTTTCTCCATATAATTTTATGTTATAAAATATGTCTTAAAAAATGGAATGCATCCTTATTCCTGAATGTTGGGAAATGTAGCAGTTGTACCTTGTAATGTAGGTAGGTAAAAGTCCAAGTAAATGTAATTTAAAGAATCCTAGGAAGATTATATCCTCTTCCTCTTCTGGCATAATTCATTCTCTCACTTACAGGAGCTAACATGTCCCGCTAGAAATCATGATTTACAAAGTTCAGATGCTGGCTGGGGGTGTTTGGTCAGTAGAGATTAGATCTCACTGCCAGCCCTTTCATTCTTAGTGTGAATCCATCCATCGCATTACTTTTCAAAATGAAAACTGCCATAGGGCAGGCACTTGTAGTAGTAAATTCGGACCAAAGTTGAGATGGAGAGCTAGGTTCACAGTGCTGGTTCCTGTTTAGAAAGGACAGACTAGGTTGGGAAACGGCAGGGGAGGCTTCAGGCGGTCAGGAGCCAGCTGCTGTAGGGCAGGAGGAACCCGGAAATGAAGAGTATGCAAAGATGAGGCAGAAGTTGCACACAGGCATTACCTCCCACCTTTTGTGTGCATGTCATGGCATCCACCAGTGCCAGCCTTTTAAGGACCACCAAGCTGTCTGCTTCCCCTACACTTTAGTCTGGCTAAAAATGAGCTGTGGGTGACTCTGTAAAGTGTGCTTACAGTTTAAGAACCCACTGAAACACTTCGGTATCACAGCTCCTGTCCAGGTCTGTGCTTTTACATCCCTCTCCCAAAACAAGAATGGAGCAGGATAAGCATGGTCGTTTTCAGGTTCTCTGCCATAAGAAGTAGGGTTTGGGTTGCAGGTCTCCCAGTTTCTGTTTCAGTGATTAGTGATGATGTTTGTTTTCCATAAAAGTAGGACTTTCTTCAGTTCTCTAGAGATACCTACATATCTATTTACTTTTTTTAATTGTAAAAATAAAAGAACAATATTAAGGAAAATTTTCATAGTTCCACTATTATTTTACCATTTCAACATTTTTATTGTAAGTTTTATACATGTCTTGCTGGTCGTTTTTTTTTAATCCATTTGCACATGTAGCTTTTAATTTTGCTCATTCAAACTTAATTTTAATTACTAGCTACAGTCCATTGCTAAATTATAATTACACTGTATATACAGTTTTATATTCAGTTTTCCTTAGTGAATACTAAAGATTTTTCATTGTTTCTACCTGGTCTTCACAATTTTAATGTCTGTAATAGAGAGAAGGGAGTTTTTATTCAGGTTCTAAGTTTCAGATGCCATGTAAGTCACTTCGGATTTTTAATCTTCACAATCTTCTGACATAAGCATTGAATCTCCTTTTGTTAAAAGAGAAAATGAACCTACGACATATTAAGCAGGTTCTCAAGGTCATACAGCTAGTAAAAGGTCGCTCCAGGATTGCAATACAAGTCCGTGTTGATAAAAGCCCACAGCATCTTCAGAACTTTATACTGCCACTTTGCCATTGAGTTGACATTTGTTGTTCCTTTTATTATTGGTTATTCCTCCGTTATTGAGTGCTTTAAATGTTTGCAACTTTCTGTTATTAAAAAATAGTGCTGCTATAGTGATCATTTTTCTGCCTATTATTTTTTCTGTTGAAACATTTACTTAGGGTAAATTCCTTGAAATAGGATTATGGCTCAAATGGCCATATTTTGTGGTCTTACCACATGATTCTATAATGTATTCTGAATGGGTTATAACATCTCATTGTCATAGCAGACCTACAAAGGATTTTATTAAATGTATGCCATGTTCTTCTGAATAGCATCAAGTAGTGTGATGTAAGATTATGATCTGATGCGTGTTTGCCATTTTGAATTTGTTTTACAATTTTAAGTTATATAAGACACAGTCGTGTTTTACCAGTGAAATTTTTTTCTTAGGTAGCAACAATTACCTCTAAATCATGATTACAAAAACTCATGTTTTACATACCATATTGTTCATGATTTGCTTTGGGTATGCATTTAACTTTCAATTAGAAAAACCCATTCTTCCCAGTGCTTTTGCTTCATATATGATCCTGTGGTCTTTAGGCTCTGTAATTGTGTCTTTAAAATGTTTAATATAAAATATGATTAGTATAAAAGAGGGTGACCAATAAAAGAGTGTAAACAAATTTAACACTTGGGCACACCAAAAAAGCGAAAATGAGGGGAAAAAAATCAAAAATGAGGGGAAAAAATCACTGAATTCTATCACTCAGAGGTAGTTTCTGTTGGTATATGTCCTTCCATTTCTTAAAATGCATTTTACTCCCTTAATTTTCTATCCTTTTTTCTCCGTTATGTCTAGAGTTTCTCTATTTTCCCTACCTCAAAATATGACAGAACCATACATAGAAGCAATAACATGTAAATTAACATCTTAGCTTAAAGATGTTATAACTTAAAAATTTGTGTTCTACACAGCGTTGTTTTTTTAGGCTTTGTGTACCAGTAGAACAGGTCGTACTACGTAAGATTGGGTTGTAAGGAAATACTGTTGGTTAAGTTCCTAGTACACTGTCATGTACATGGGGACTCTGGTAAATAGAATCTCATTGTGAAGAACTGCTCGTCTTCAGAGATCCTTAGTGAGTCGGGGCTGTTGGAAAATATGAAATGCATCAGGACCATGGCCGATTAGTTGGTATTTGCCTCTAGTATTGCTAGTACTACAAATGCCCAGGCCAGTGCCTGCAGATTATAAGTACTAGGTTAAGGCAGCATCTTAGTCTTTTACATTAATGTAATCATCTCAAGTAAAAAACTCTTTTACAACATAATTTGAGAATAAACCTCTCTCTTTTTCATTTCTTTAAATTATCTATATTATGTATGTAACGTTGGGAAAGTTGCCCAAAACTAAAATCTTTTTCTGTTTTAGTCTTTTCAAAGGGATCTCTCTGTCTGTTTAAATCTTCTGTTAGCAGGTTGCTCTGCCAAGTACTGTTTGGCTTATAAGTTCAGTTAGCTTGATAAGTGACAGCTTCTGCTGATTGTCTTTGTAATATGTCCAGAACTGGAATTGCAGTGTGCATACTTGGAAAAGAGGACTGTTACACATTTTGATTTTGGAAGCTGAGGTAGATACCTGTTTCAACAAGGCTAGCAATCTTTGATTTAATCCATCACACAAGAATTGCTACTTCACAGTAGTCTTTGATTACTGAGGCTCATGTGGAAGTTTGTTTTCAGGGGCTTAGAACCCCTCACTGGATTATTTTTCTCTTTCTATCACCTTGAAGAAATACCTTCTCTAAGCTGTGGTCCTCTGCTTTTATTAAAAGGTTAACAAAAGAACTCCACAGTAGAATAGAGTTTCTGAGTTTTGTTTTTTCCCTTGTAATTGAGGTTGAATATAATGTTATACTAGTTGTCACTAGTTGTCTTTGTATAAGGTTCCAAGTGATAAATTTCAGCAAAGGAATTTATATGTATCCATCTGTCAGAAAATGAAAAATAGGTAATTCAACAATCTTTTACCTTATTATCTAAAAAACTGACAGCCAATTTAACTCTTTAGTTACATTATTCTGCCTGACTCTAATGACTAAAATGTCTAACTATATGTGCTTCATTCTAACAGACTCTTCTGTATAAATGTTTTGTTGTTCATATAAAAGTACAGTAAAGTGTGTGTGTGTGTGTGTGTGTGTGTGTGTGTGTGTGTGTGTACACAGAGAGACAGATACAAAAACAGAGACAGAGAAACAGAGAGCTTTGCTCTGGAATTCAGTTATAGTTGTAACTAACTGGACGTTAGTGCATTGTTATTAAGCAGCCAGCTATGTATTTGATCAATGTGCTTTTCCTTAGTAATAGGGGAACATAAGTTATTTCTTGTAGCACTGTGTACCTAACAAACTTTAGCTTTATTTTGTTGCCTTTTAAATATATCTTAGCAGTTAGTACATAGTAGTAAGAAATTGTAAGTCAGTCTATTCTAATCCAGGAAAACAAATTGAATTTTCCTTGTGACTACCTCATGTCCCCCTCTCTTTTTGCCAGCTTGTTAAAAATTCTTCCAGTGAATACTCCTTGATTCTATTTGTTTGCCTTCAGGTTGTTTAGTATTTTGGATTTTCTCTCTAATTGTGATTTCCCTAAATAATTTTATTAGCACAACTACTTTTCAGACCATTATTAAGAAGACTAAAAATATGTGTCCATTAAAAAAGGAACAATAACTCTAAGGCAAATTAAAACTTTTCATGCTAAAAATTAACAGTTTCCTCTTACATATATAGACGAATTAATTTTGTTTCTCTCCGCTTAGATTAAATTAGAATAGAGCAAATTTCATGTTCAAAAGCCATGCTGTTGTTCTCTGACTATAGTATTCCATGGGTTTTAGTATACCAGTCATCTACACTCGTGTGTTTGCGTACTTAATAGATTTCACGTGCAGCTTTGTCTTAAAAGCATTAAAAGCAGTAGGAGGCAGTTGTGTTCCACTCAAGCATGTGTGATGACAGGTGGGGAAAATCTTTTCAGGTTGACTTTTCAGCAGTCGTACTCCGCAAGACTTCAAGCTCTTCTTGGCTATTGGGAAATTAAAAGCTGGCAATTCAGCCTTTAATTTTGATCCGTCTGCTCAAACTAATGAGACGTCTCATTTGTAAGCTTCTCTTTGGGATACCAAATGCAAGTACAGCTTTATCATTCCTGTTACTGATTCCCCTCCTCCGGTGTAACTTGCAGAATGGGAAAATAGTTGATGCCTTAACCCTATTGAGATTTTTCTTGTTATACAAGTTTTGTTACAGTGATAGGAAAAGAAATTAGAAACCACCTCAGAGATTACGGCATATTTTGTAAGTTAACTTGTTCTTTTTTCACATTATCAAAATGTTAAGATCCTTAATCAGTAACTTCTTACTCAAAATCTACCTCCAGTTTCAAGAATAAAAGGTTTTGCAGTGTTAAAGGGGAAAAAAAATCATCTTCAACCTTGGATTAATGCTAAACATCAGCTTTTCCTGATTCACATGTGTGTCTCCTCTTTCTTCATTGTTTATAAGTTTTTCGTAGATGTTGCTGTCTCTAATAAGAAACCACCTTTAATAATTGGCCAATAATTATGGATTAATTTAATTTATTATTATCTAAAGGGAATTCTTTTTGTTTCCTAGTGTTGCTTTTTAACTTATATAAAAGTAATTATGTACAATTGGAAGAAATTTTACTATGCTAACTTCAATAATGGAACTTTTCCTTTGGCCCTTTTGCCTAAAAAGTTTTCTTCCTCCAGGTACAAGCATCTCTAATTCTTGGTACTAATGTTTCTGTCATATCAAATTTGTCTAACATGAACTTTATTGGTAAATTATTTGAGAGCTTCTTTCTTTTCTGCCTTCTTTGCTTCCCTCCTCCCCCAAACTGAGTCATAATCCCAAAGGAATATAAGAGCAAAATTCTTAAGAAGGAGACATTTGAACAATTATGAGAACAAGAATTAAAGACATTTCTCCTTCATCTCTGCTGCTAAAGAAATATTTCAAGTGCTTTCTTACTGTAAGAAGATCGAAAGGAAGCATTCACTAAACCTCTACCTTTGGAAACAGAAAATCCTCCCCACCTACCAGAAAAAAGCTCTCATGAGTCTTCTGTCAAATAGACATTTCCTTATTCCTCCTTATTTTACAGGCAAAAACTAGTTTTTGGTACTCTTGAGTTCTGTATTTTAGTTTTTAATTAGTATTACTAGTGTTTGCTTAGAATTTTTTTCTTCTCTCTGTATGATTTCTATAGTATATCTGTGTACAACATTTGGTTAAAGTGAAGGCGAAAACAATATCACCATCATAGAAGGAATTTCTGGTATGACATACTGAAAGTTCATTACAGAAAATTTAATTATATATTTGGCAGTCAAAATTTTTAAATTAGTATGGTTCGGGGGCAATAATTTCTTATCACTGTCAGCTGCAAACTTGATCCTGTGATCACTGTACTGCATATTTTGGTCATGCCTAATTCAGGAACATGGAAAACGATGTCAGTCTAGGCATTCTGCTGTTTCCCCTGCCACAGGCCAAAGCCAAAGAGGGTTTCAACTAAATATTAAGTCAAAACAAAGCTTGAGGGCTTCCCTGGTGGCGCAGTGGTTGAGAGTCCACCTGCCGATGCAGGGGACATGGGTTCGTGCCCCGGTCCGGGAAGATCCCACATGCCGCGGAGCGGCTGGGCCCGTGAGCCATGGCCGCTGAGCCTGCGCATCCGGAGCCTGCGCTCTGCAACGGGAGAGGCCACAACAGCGGGAGTCCCGCGTACCGCAAAAAAAAAAAGCAGAAGTTTACTTTTTTTTTTTTAAGGCAGAATTCCCTTAAGACAGTAGCTCATAGTTGAGAATAAAATAATCAAAGGATTACAGAGAGGTTGTAGAAGTGGAAGTAGTTGCAAAATGCCAATTTTTCTTTGTGCCTTTCTTTTCTGGCTCTTGTGATACAAAGCTCTCCTTGCTTTTCTCTGTATTCTGACCTTTTGAGCCATCCTTTTCCTTTCTTTGTAGCCTTTTCCTTCTCTACCTGGCTCTTTCTTAGACCCTTTTATAATTTAGCACTCTCTCTTGTATCATTCCATCCCAGTTAAAACCTTTGTGGAAATAACTCATATATTTATATTCCTAACCCAGACCTCTTCCCTAAGCCGTAGACCCATGTGATTGTGGCTGGCCTCTCCTCTTGGGTATCACAGAGGTAGTATGTCCAAACCAAATACATAATTTCCCCTCTAAACCAGTGGTATTTCATCCATTATTCCTTGGTTCGGTGAATGGCATGACTATTGATTTAGTTCTGTAAAACAGAAGCCTAAAAGTCACCCTTTTCAACTGTCTCTCCTGTGCTCTCATTTCTGATCCCTCGTGAGGGCCTGTCGATTTGACCTAAGTGTCTCTCAGATCTGCCCGTTTCTTTCCATTCCCTCCTCCTCTGCACCGTCATCTCCACCACCTGCTCCAGATACCCATCATGTCATCCAGGACACCTCTTAGCTGCTCTGCCTCTCTTAACTGTTCGATGTCCATTCTGGCCTTGCTCCAGCTGTTCTGTACACTGCAGCTAGCTAGAATGATCCTTTCAAAATAAAGCTCCAGAGTGACACATGAATACTTAAATCTCCTTTAAAAGGGCCCAGGGGTTCCTGTAGTGTCGGGCCATTACCTCCCTCCTTTCTTCTTCATCACATACATGTCTCTCCCTCATTTCCTACCTCCCTGCTTCCTGGCCTTCTTTCAGACCCTCATCATAGAGATGCTCTTTCACTTACCGCTGAGCTTTTGCTCAACTTGTTCCCTCTGCTTCACAGATTCTTCTTTATTCTCGGCTTGGTTGTCCTCTACTAAATTCTTTAGATTTCATCTTTCTTAGAGAAGTCTTTTCTTACCTCCCTCTCTCACCTCCCTATTATGAACTATATAATAACACAGCATATGTCTTCCTCCTACTTCTTGCTGTACTTTGACATTTTTCCTGGCTGTTTTTGATTAATACCACTTTTCAGTAGAAGACCCTAAGTCCCACAGGAAAGGGGCTATCTCTGGTTTTGCTCATCATTGTAGTATCATGGCCTCACCAGTACCTGGCACACAGTTGGTGCTCACATAGCGTGTGATGAATAAGTGCACAGAAGATGTGGTAGTCTTCATTAAGTCTGAACTCACTCTTAAAGGATTAGGGAGCAACGAACTTCAAAGAAAATCAAGAAAATAATAATTAGTTCCACAGTAAGCCGAACATCCAGGCTGAGGGGAGAACAACCTGGAGAAGTGGAACAACATCAAAATCACTTGGATTACTTTCTTAAGGAATTTTTTTCCCCCGTAGTCTGTAAAGATCAATGAAAGAGTGTTGGTATTCTCCTTAAAAGTGTTCCATCCCATACAGTTACTCTTAATATTATTCCATCTAGTTACAGTCTTTTCTGTTGGAAGTTAGAAGTATTGAATTATCTCATTTTCTCCTAAAATAAAATATCCATCTGACTTAGCTGTTTTATCATGATACAGATATCATTCGTGCCACCAGTTATTTTAAGTTAATATATTCTTTCTTTCTTTTATTTCTATTCATTAAGCCCTAGAGGGGTAACCTTTGAACCCTTTTAAAATTTCGCATTTTTAAGGGAACAGAGAAAAGTTCCATTTTTGTGAACTATATCTTACCATAAGAGTACTTAGTTATATTCTTGAGATTTTATATAAGCAGTTTCTTTGTTAACCTTGTAATGTTCTCTTCATTTGCAAAGGGAATACTTTTTGATGAGGAATATTATTATTGCGTTTTCCCTTCATTGTTCTTCACATTACTTTTTTCCTAAGTCTTTGAGGATTTTTATTACTGAAATAACACATTCTTATAACAACTGAATCAACACAAATGTGTAAAGAAAAGACTAATGAATTACTTTCTCCTCACTTCGCCTCACGCCCAGTACCCTTCTTGCCCCTGAGTGTATTCAGTTTTCTCCTGGCACGTATAGACATATATAAGTATGTCCATGTTTTTAGGCATTTGAGCTTTTTAAAGTTGGTAATCAGTGGTTTCTGGAATTACAGCACAAATTGAGCACATGGAACAGTTTATCTCAGAATCATGGTTAGAAACTCTCAGGTATAAACTAAATTTTGAACTGTCCTTGTACAGTTTACAGGTCTTCAGCCAAAAGATCAAAAGAAAAAAAAAATGCTGTGCCTAATCTTGGAATAAAATTGGAAGCAATACAAGTGGTTTTATTTTCCTGAAACTGGTTCTCTTTATAGTTTATACATTGTTGAACCCAAGGAACATATATAATGATTCAGACCTGGAAGGCAAAGCTTTACGCTCCATCCATTTCATCTCATCCACTTCATCTATTAAATAGTTGTACAGTATCTCTATTTTTATATGTCAGGTCAGTATAATTCCCTTATAGAAGTTAGCACCACTTCTATCCATTTTCTCATTCTCTGTGTCTTCTTTGTTGCCCCTCTTCATATTTTTAGCAAAATATGAAGATAGTACAAGTTGCTATGCCCTCTTACTAGGTACTATTACCATACTGTTGTATAATTTTCCTCTCAGTTTGTTCTGTTTCACACCTCCAGAATGTCTTGCATAGGAACAACTATAACTGTTGGGTTTTGCATATATGCTTTATGCATGTAGCCAATGCATAAATGCATGTTTTGTGTGAAAAGAAAAGTTAGTTAAATTGTATATAATTTGTTATAAATTTTGTTGTTTGAAAGATTCTATATAGATCCACAGTTGATTTAAATCAAATATTCCAGACTTACGAAGTGAATTTACTAGATTATTTGGTAATTTATTCATGTGATTTGTGTAATTACAGTATTAAATTACAGTAAATATATAATTATCAGGTTAAGTAATATAAAAGAAACATTGAATCTATTTTGTGGTATTTAATTTTGTCAAATACTCTGTATATTTGGTATTTTCACTAATTCTGTTGAAAATAAAACCTAATTTACATACATGTTTATTTTATATTGTTATTTTAATTATTTATATTTTTTGAATAACAGTAATAACATAGACTTTGGAAGTAGTAAAACAGTGTTTGACTGCTAGTAATCATTTTTCCTTTATAACACCATAGAAAATTCTCTGGACATCTATTCAGAATATTTTACGTTAAATTGTCAAAAGTTAATTTGACAGCTGTTTATTTCACTTTAGAAAATGATATATTGAATCTCTATTAGCTGGTTTCCAGCTGATACTTGGACTTAGAAGCAGTTGGTAGGTATATTTAATAAGTTTAGTTACCACCACAAGCATTTGTTGATTACATTTTTATAGCCATCTTTTGATAAAATTGAACAAACAGTATTTTTATTAAAGCTAAGTATAATATTTTGTGTCCCAAGGAAATCTGATACTACTATTTCCTTACTTGCTCAAAGTGCAAAAAAGGGAGTTGAATATTTAAACTCAGTGAACCATTGCAAACGTTTACTGTCTTTTCTGTAATTAGGGTTTTTATTTTTTTTGTTGTCATAGTAGCATATTAAAGTGAGAAGAGGTGGAAAGGAAGGAACTGTCTCTGTAGTTAATATTGTAAAATATGATTCTGTTTTTAAGAGAGTAGTGTAATAGTCTCAGATCTTACCTTACTTTTTTCTTGGTTTTATGAATGAGTAGATGGGAAATGCAGTTGTAACTATATTATGGCAAATAAAGTGGGCATTTCCAACCTGTACAGCATTCATCAAGTTAGTGGCTGCTCTCGAAATTTGGTCAGAGACTTAAGTCTTGTGAAGGGTCTAAGATATTCATGCTAGCTTGCCACAGGCTAACTTCATCGTATAACACACGCACACACACACACGCACACACAAACGCACACACACATAGGCGAAAACAAGAGACACCTGGGTAGGGAACCGATCTTATATTTATTCACAGAGTATGGTGTTGGTTGCCCCTCTCTAGCTTTACAGGGTAACATGGTAAGAGCCAGCTACTTCTGTGCACATGGGTGGCCCCATAGGAGTGCTCCAAAATTATGAAACTTGAAGCGTATATAGTTGTTGCTGGCACATCCTCTCTTCTGGTTGGGGGAAGAGAGGGTGTAAGGAGAAAGGGGAGGGAGAGGGACAAAGAAGGGAGGAAGAAAGGAGACAAAGAAGCAGACCAACTGACCTGCCCAGGGACCTTTCTCTTTCACTCTGGAATATAAAGAGATTCTCTCTTGAGGAGGGAAGGGGCGGCCTGTACCCTGGAATATAAGCAGTTGTCTCTTTGAGTGATAAGAAAGGAGCCTCTAGGCTTTATTACCTATAGAATGGGAAGAAATGGCTCTGGGGGAGTGGAGGCATTCTCTACCGTTAAAGCCCTTCAGTTTCCACTGCCCAGAAGGCCCTGACCATGTAGGATCACCAGGAATTTCAGGGAGGATTGTTTTCCAACAAGACCTAAAGGTGTCTTGAAAGGACATGTACTCTACTAAACTATCCCAGTAAGACAGTTTGCTACCACTGTCTGCTTTATAAAGATCTTTCTAACCTTACCTAGATTGCATAGTCTCTCTGGTGGTCCTTTGTTATGTTCTCCATGGACTTTGGTCTCATTTTTTTTTTTACTATGGTATTTTATTTGCTCTGTCTTATAGCTATGTTTTTGAAATCATATGGAGAAAGGCCAAATGCATGGCTTAATGGACGGTCAGATGGCAGTGTACCTTTTGTTAAGTGCAGTGTAAGTATCTCAACTTGGGTTTGTAGATAAATCTTTTTTTTTTCTTGTTTTTTCCTTTCTCTTACTTTTTTTTCAGTTGAAGAGTACAATACAGATGTATGGAAAACCGAGGTGTTTTTCATTTTGTAAGCACAAACATTAGAGCAGCCTCAAAAAAATGTAGACAGTTAAGAGCCAGTCTAAGAGGAATTACAACTTTGTGATTTTTCCCTTTATAGCAGTACAGTTTTAATTAGTCTAGCTAGAAAATTTTATTGAGAGTATATTGCCTTAGTGGGATTTCTTCTGCTCAAGTAAGTTTTAAAAAAAAAAGCGCGGGCTTCCCTGGTGGCGCAGTGGTTGGGAGTCCGCCTGCCGATGCAGGGGACGCGGGTTCGTGCCCCGGTCCAGGAGGATCCCACATGCCGCGGAGCAGCTGGGCCTGCGTGTCGGGAGCCAGTGCTCCGCAACCGGCGAGGCCACAGCAGTGAGAGGCCCGCGTACCGCAAAAAAAAAAAAAAAAAAGCATATTCTTTTTAGGGAGAATCTGTTCAAGTGTGTCACTTGAGAATATTAAATGCACAGTTGGATGTTTAGAATTATAAGTAGTGATTATTATCTAAGGAAATAAATGAAAACTACTGATAGAAATCTTAAAAATACATTTTTATGTTGTTATTTTACTGAAATTAGATTCAGTCCAGAACATCTTATAATGTTGAATAATAATAGAACTTCAAGTCCAGCAGCATCTTTAGAAATGAAATTGTTAGCTCACTAATGAATTTTATTTGCATTGTAATAGACTAGCTGGTCTTGCTTAATGTGCTCTACAGAATAGATGTTATTTTGGGGCTGTCAGTAACAAATGTCAATGCAATTTGGATTGTCATGGAGGTCAGTAAAGTACTTTTCTGTGTGTGATGCTACAATGTATTAAAGTATTCTTTATTCTGTCTTATCAGTCTTTAGCGGATTGACCTAGGTTTACTAGTGAATTAAGTTGACCCACAGTTGTACTATGGGGACTAACTAAGAACAGTGTAATTTGGGTCAGATTTTAGTCATATTTGAAAACATCTTCGATGAAGCATGAATTCAGAGTGGTTGGATTATTAGAACTTTATTAAATTCCTTCATTATTAAACTAATCATTACAAGTAGGCCAGCTTCAACATAATGTTTCTTAAAAGTTTTGCTTATGTGTTTCTGTATGAACATTTTATAATTAGTAATGCTTATAATCTTTTAATACTTATAATGTAGGCTGAAATTTAAAGTGGAAAGAGAATTCTAGACTTTTGAAGCTTGGTTCATAATTTGGGATCTTTTTCTCTAGTCTGTTTGCCATGTTAAGGTAAGAGTTACAGTGGGTAGAGTGCCAAATATAGAAACTGCTACACTTTTCTTGTAGCGTATGAACTATATCTGAGTCATCAACCTTAATTCTAGGTATTGAACAGGATGGAGATAGATGATGTTTAAGACTAAACCAAGGCAATACTGTTAATATTCAGCAAGTATTTATTGAATAGCCAGTGTGTGCCAGAGATTGTGCTGAAAACAGAAAGATACACTCTGCATTAGTGTTGCTTATAATCTGATGAAAACCAAAGGTTAATCAAATAATTATGCATAAAATGTAAATGTACATATTCCACAATAAACTTTCACCCACTTGTTGTAGCATTTATTGATGATTTTCTAACTCCCATCCTTCCTTTCATTCCATTGTATGTAAGAAAGAGCTTTCCCCCTTCCCATTTATTCACTTATTTCTCTGTCAACTCAAATTCTTATTGTATTCAAAAGCTTATAATCCATTATTACAAGATGACCATATTAGCCCAAATTTTGCAATCGGGAACCCCTTCAAGTTCTTTATACTTTTGACATGACCACTTCCCAGAATTGGAATTAATCATTTCTGATTAATCATTTCTGCAGGCAAACCTGGTAAGAGAATGGTATTTAGAAACCAGTGAAAGTATTTTATTTCTTAAATGAATATTTCCACTTATTTCTTTCCCCAAAATATTATCCAGAAGAATGGAAGAGATTTGGGGTTTTCAGAATTTTCAAGGAAATACAATGTTGAGCTGTTCCTTTCCCCTAGTAGAGTTCCTCTCACAGCTGTTATTTTCAGACTGCTCCAGCATGCCCCAAGGGGCCATGGGCATTGTTGGTGTGAGGTTGGGAGAGGTATGCTGTTTGGGAGGAAGAAGTGAGATAGGAGATTTGGATCTCTCAGGACCACTCAGGTAGCTTAATCTTTTATAGATAGATAGATAGATAGATAGATAAAGTGAGCTCCTGGGAAAGAGTTTAGTGAAAAAAAGAATTACACAGCCAAAATTAGTTTTTAAACCACAGTTCTGTGGCATTAACTTTTCATAATTTCCATAGGATAAATAGTTTCTGTTCCTGTGGTGGTGATACCAAGTGAACTGATCTTTTCCGTATGCAGTATCAATTTAGCTTTTCAGTAGAGGTGGGATTTCATCTTCCACTTTGTAATGTATACATTGAACTAAGCAAACCAGTAGTTTTTCCCTTCTGGGCCTTGAAAACCAGGTGGAATACTAATGGTACATACTGGTTGAATGCAGTAGCCTGGAAGTTTTTATGTGTAGTGTCAGTAGTCACAGGCAACTGTGACTCCTCTGTTGCTCAAATCAGGTACAAAGTAATGTATTTGCATATATGGTAAGACAGACCTGTAGCTGAAAATGCTGTACCACCCCTACAAACTAGGGCTGAGCCAGAAAGTATAGTTTTCCACAGCCCCTTAATGCTTAAGAAAACATTTTTAATTATGTTAAAAAGTTTATAGCAAAGGGAAAATGCATTCAAAATACTTACTATTTTAAAATTATGTTTTAAAAGCTCTACTTTCTTTCTCTATTTTTTTGTGGTCTTAATATTTTAGAGACCATACTGAAATATAACTATCTTATGCTTCAAGTGTATTGCACATGCCCTAATATATGCAAATTGGTTGTAAGATAATACTTTTTACAGTAGGCTTAGCTCTGATGTTATATATTTTTGCTGTAATGGTACATATGGACACTAAGTCGTCCAACTTTGTTTTTTTTTAATTATTATACATTTTAATAACGAGTATCTTTTAGGGTTTAGAAGATGTAAAGTATTGTGGATTTCTTTTAACCAACTTTAGCAGTTAAAGCTCTATACAAGTGAAATATAGAAGCTGATAAATATTAAAATGATTCCTTTAAAGAAATTGATGAAGAATATATTTCACATTCAGGGTAATGCCCTAAAATGTAATTCAGTAATGATAACCTGAATCTGTTTATCACTTTAAAAGCTTAGGTTTCTTGAGAAGAACTGCATATTCTTAGCATGAGAGCCCAGAGGTGGCTCTGAACTGCTGAGTGTAGATCTAATTACACAGCTTGGAGCTATGGAACCACTTCTCTCTCTACCTCTAGATTACTTTCATTGGTTTATTTGCATAATTTAATGCATGAAGACTAGTCAGTGAATTATAGTTTTCTGAGACAGCTAAGACAAGATAAATTAACCCTATTTGATGTAGTTTGTATATGTGATAAGCCTTTCACCAGGTCTTTTTAAACTAAAAATTATGCTTTAGTAATACAGTTCGTTGGCAGGAATATCTGATAATAAATGCTAGTTGTTATACTCGTGATTAATAAATTTAAATTTTATTAAGAGAAGTTTAAAATTTATTATTTTAGCCCTATTTTTAATAATAGTAGTTTTATTGATGTAATCCAAATATAGTAGTGTTAAATTTTCTACCATTATAAAACATAAAAATGCTTTCTTTATTCATGTCCATCAGTAAGACATTATTTTGGTTAATGGATCTGAATAATTTGATTCATTGTAAATGTAAGTAGCTTTGATTTAGGAACTGTCTTTGACTTCAAAGTCGAGAATTTTTTTTAAGATGCTCTTAGACTAGCTCATTTTATAAATTGTTTCTTTTTAAAATCCAAATTTTTAACTTTGCAATGGCATTAAAATGTACAGTTGACCCTTGAACAACGTGGGTGTTGGGGGCACACCAACCCTCCATACAGTCAGAAATACACCTATTCCTTATCATCAGCCCTCAGTATATGCTGTCCCTTCATACACGTGGTTCCTCCAGATCAGCGATTCTGCATGGGATTCAACCAACAGTGGGTCATGTAGTTCTGTAGGATTTACTATTGAAAAAAATCTGCAAATAAGTAGACCTGCCCATTTCAAACTCATGTTGTTTAGTGTTCAACTGTATACACATAGCTTTACACAGTATCAAAAGACTAATAGTAACTATTTTAGTTATTAATTATCAGTGGAACGTTTGCTAATAAATTTAAATAAAATTATTCAGGAAAATTAATTATCTAGTTGAATAATTGGAAATTAGCTTTATACCCCATATTCTAATAAAAGGTATCAGTGAAAGTATTAACTCAGCCTACATCCTATTATTATTTATAAACTTTTAAATTCATATCTCTGCTCAAAAATGTGCTAAAAATAAATGTTTTTTGTGAAAGTTGACCATTTTTAACATTGGAATTTCAGCAGTCATTTATGAGTGCCCACTGATTTGGTGATAGCAGGGAGAGTGGTATGGGGAAGGACAAGGAGACCTCAAAATTAGTAAGGTGTAAACATGCCCTCAGGCATCACCCAAAGAGGGAATGTAACTTGGTGGAGAGAAAATAGGCTTTGGACTATCAAATCTGAGGATAATTCCCAGTTCTGCTCGTGAATGAGTAGAAAGTTATTAAAACTCTGAGCTTCAGTTTTCTGGTCTGTAAAATTCTAATAGAATTACCTACCTAATTGTGTTAATAGTAAATTAAATAACTCTGCCTGGCACCTAGTACTGGGCCTAGCACATAGTAAGCACTTAGTAAATCATATCTTTTATTATTAGTCCTAGTAATTGTGAACAACAGCAGAGAGACCTATATACATCTCAAGATTACACAAGGCACAGTATGAACAAAGTACTGTGGGAGTGATAGCTTTCCCTGGAGAGATTGGAGAAGAGTCATTAGAACTGGGCCTTAAAGGTTTGTAGAATTTCCCCAGATGAAGTTGGCAGGAGAATTAAGTAAAGTAAAACATGGGTAAAGGCCTGGAAATACACAAATGCATGGAGGCTTTGAACAGCAGGAAGGATTTAAAGAGATGACACCCTAAGGCCAATAATGAAGAAACCTGGAATGTCATCACCTTTAAATCAAGGAATTTGCTAATTTTGAGAGAGGACCCCAATTAATTTCTAGATTATGCTTTTCTTCCTCTTCTTCTTCTTCTTCTTTTTTTTTTTTTTAACCTGCATCTTCTTCCTGTAGTTGTTCATATAATGAATGGCAGCTTCTGTGTTCACCATTTCCCAGATGCCAATCGTGCATCATAGTAACTAGATATAAGCTCCATAAGCACAGGGACACGTGCCGGCCTTGCCCACCGTTATATCCCCAATACCTGTCATGTAATTGTTGGATGATCACAGACTCACAGAGGAGCTAAATCAAGCACAAAAATAGTTCAAAATAAAATATAGTCTGTGATAAATGCTTAAGAGAGGGGCCTGTGAATTCTTTGGATGCTCAAAAGAATAAAGTATCACTTGTACCTGGAATCGTCAGGAAATTTTTATTACTTTAATTTAACCGTAATAGTAGCATCATCCTCCCCCATGTAGGTATAAGGGTTTCTTCTTTTCTTTCTTTCTTTTTTCTTTTTTTAAATGACTTTTATACATTTGTACCAATGTTTCAGGTAGTTTATTGGCTACAAAGCTATATTTTAAAATGTTTAAATCAGAGTTGTTTTTATAAGATCTGTCTCAAACAATCACACTAACTATTTCTCAGGGAGACCTCCCTAAGTGCTTTCTCGCTCATCTTCACTCTTCATAAAAAACAGGGCCACCTTTTTTCTTTTAATAACCCCAGCCTTTTAAAATTGTCCTGTCCATTGTTCTATCAATTTACATTCCAAAATTATCTTTAGGTTTTTCCTATGTTTTATCCACCTTTTTCTTTTACACTTCCTTGAGTCATAATTTTATCAACATGTAATGTATATTCCTTTACAAAAATTCATGTTTTTTCATGATGATGGCATTCTCTTTAACTGCTCAGTTTAAAATCTTTGTCTAACAGAAAAATAATTTTTCAAGTATTGCTTTTAGTGGTATCATTTTTTTTCTGAGTCTTGAGTGAATTTTCTCTAAGTATATATTTTATAACGAGGTTGTATTTTGCCTTTCCAGCTATTACTGCTCCTCTGTCTACATGTCCATTTCTGCCTAGAGCCAGTATTCACCAAATCCATATGGATTTGCTGTCTTCTCTGTGCCTTTGACCTCTGTATACTTTTCCAGGAAGTACTATTTATTTTCTTCTTCTAGACCATGTCTCTTTTTGCTTCTTAAAGCATTTCCAGGTGAACTAAAACAAGATAAATGTGTCCCTTCGATCAAAAGTACCACTACTGCCCTTCTAAGTTCATTGTTAAATATGTGTTCTTTAAGTTTTTACTTTGACACCGTAAATCCCTTAGCAATAAAATAATCAAATCAAATATGGTAGTACAATAGTATATTATAAATATACTATTACAACCTCATCACTGAGCATTTCTCTGTTCAATATAATTTATATATTCATAAAACTATTAAGGCTTGTTTCAATGGGTAAGATAAGCAATATAAGATATACAGAGAACACATTATCTTTTTATACTCCCCATCCCATTTTCATTTGTGAGGTAAGTACTTTGGTGGGTTTCCATCCATATCTCCCTATTTTTAAACACACACACACACACACACACACACCCTTTATAATATACTCAGAATAATACTGTGGAAATTGTTCTTCAACTTGATATTTTTTTATGTGGCACTATATTATGGATATCTTTGTAGATATCTTTGCAGATAGATATGTGTGTTTGTGCGTGTACAAGACCAAAATCCAACTCTGCTTGTGCCCACCATTGGATTTCCAGGGCCACACAGTGCTACTGAAGTTTAGCACCTTTTCATATGTTTATGACTATTTTCACTTTCTTGCCTATGAATTTCCCAGAAGTCATAGAGAAAAATCCTGGCAGATTTAAAGAAAAAATTAACTATTTCCATACTGAATAAGATATCATAAATAAAGTCAAAAGATAAAGCATAGACTAGAACAAAATATTTGCAATATAGAAAAAGACAAAACATACTATCTTCTGTATTGTAAGAACACCTACAAATTAATAAGAAAAAAATGCCTCGTAATAAAACAGACAATATTCAGAATAGGGACATAGTTCAATGATCATATGTACTTCGACCCAACAATTTCACTTCTATGAAAATATCCACAAAATTGTGAAATGACTTGTATACAGAGTTATTTATTACAGCATTACTTTAAGTAAGAAAGGATTAGGAACAACATAAATGTCCATTAAACAAGGACTGGTTAAGTAAATTGTGGTATTTCCAAGTAAAGGAATACTATGCAAGTGAAAAAATAAATGAGGAAACTGGGTACTGGTGTGAAAAGATCTTCAGATGACCTAAGTGTCTTTAGCTGGTCAGTATTAGCAGGCCTAAAATGAGAACTGATTCACAGTAATCAGAATGAAGCTTTTTAAAATTGCATTTACTTAATATCACAGATAGGGTAATATAATCACAGCAATAAAAACTATTTTGTTGCCTACATGCTCTTTTGGTATATAAATCGGAAATATACCAGCAGTGGCACTCCTCTTTCAGACTATAGAACATGGAAAATGATTTGGCTATTTTCTTCAGTCTCCCAAAGATAGTACTTAAAGAACCATTTTAAATGCACAGAGGACAGGTTTGAGGGGTTTTGTTTTTGGTTTTTTTTTTACATACAGTAGATGCCATTTCACTGGGCTCTCAAATCTTAACATTCATCTTACTAATGGCTTATTAAACCAGATTGCTGGGTCCCAGCCTCAGAGTTTTTGCCTCAGATGTGGGGTGACGCTATTAATTTGTAGTTGTAACAAGTTTCCAGAGGATGCTTTTAGTCTGGGGACACACTTTAGAATCACTATTTGTTTAGGTCATTGGGGCTTAATTCTCTTGAGGATCCTGGGTTAAGAAAGTTGGGAAGAATTGAGAACAAAACAAATAAATGGCTGTGCTGGTTAGAGTGAAAACATAAACACCATGACATAAACTTCCTCATCCTCAAGCCTCATTCTTTAACTTGCAATAGACAGTATCATAAATTATAAAACATTATTCTCAGCAGCATTTCCTGTGGGACATCTATCTGCCATGTTGTATTTTTTCCAGGTATTTCAATTCTTACTTTTCCTTCTTAGTGGAAATTTCTAGGGAAGAGAATTTGATTCAAGATTTCACAATCTTTGGCCTCCTCCCTCCACTTCTAAAATAATCTCAGGTTTAAATATTTCTACTAATTGTTTTATTCCTAGTTCATCTGGCACAACACCCTTACAAAGGTTGTTAAAGGATAAGTGTTCTTTTAAATTGTTTTTTGTGGTGTTAGATATGCACACACACTTGCATAAGTGAGGAATAAATGTTTATATAAGTGTCAATTTATAATATTCATTCACTGATCTAACCACCTAGTCTTTTAGGTCAAGTTAATTTTCTTAATGCTTATTACCCTTAGCATGGTGTTAATACTTACCAGCTCTGAGGAAGTCTCCAAGTTCCTGTAAAGAGTTTTAGCATCTCCTTTGAACTTGTTAGAAATGCAAATTCTTGTCTTGCCTCAGACCTACTTAATTAGAAAGGGGGTAGAGGGAAGGAGCAGCAGTTTGTTTTTAACAAGCTTGCCAGGTGATTTTGATGCATTCTAACATTTGAGAGCTGTTGTTTTACTAAATGCAGTGTTTCACTTACACGATATCCTTTAATCCTTATCGTAATCCTATGACTCTAGTAACTATCTATGTACTAGAGGAAATAAAGATCAAAGAGGTTAAATAATTTGTTCTAAATCACACTGCTATTTAACAATATTTCAAAGTAGAAGTTTTTATCTTTTTAAAATAATATGTCCTTCTCTCCTTTGAATATACTGAAACAATATAAGTTACTTCGGCATTTTGGTTTTTTGAATGATCATTATCTGAGCTTTTACTTTTCATTAATTTTAATCAGCATCTCATTTGAAGAACACTTTGTTTGATAAGTCAAATAACAGGACCAGAACTCAGATTCACATACTTTCTTTCCCAGTCCAGGACTGATTCCGTCATACATTTTTTAACTCATTGGCTTTTTAAACAAAAAATAAGTATATAAAATATTTTTAATTGCATTAACCTAACAAACCTCGAGTAAAAATATAAACAGTTTTACAAAACAGTCAGAATTTACCAACATTATTGAGTTGAATCTACTGTTCTAATCTTTTTTAGACACACGCCCATTTAACTGCTGTTTGGTTACCAACAGCGTTTCTAAGATTAATTTGGAGTTTTTTCTGCCATATGAAACAGTGCTGTCCTCTCTGTTAGTTATAATTTTTATATGAGTCTACTTAAATTAATTAACCAAATTAACAAACCATAAAATCAAGTATATTTATAGAGACCCAAAACCTTGTAATGGCCTCTGTTGGAGCCTCTAGACAGAAAATTCTTAATAAGAAAAAGAGTTTATTTTACTGAACAAGACATGATGGATTCTTTAATTTAAAAAAATTGCTACTTTAGTTGTAACTAATATTTCTCTTGGCTGCAATAGAAAATAATTTGCAAAGTGATAAGTTGACAAGTCAGACTGAAATAATTAATGAAGATTTAGGGTCATATTTTATTTTCCCTTATGTTCTCCATATCTGTTATTTTAATGGGATTTACATAATGTGGCATTTGAATTATGGAGAATAGAAATCTGGTTGTATTATAAAAGCCTAGCCCATCTGGAGAATGATCTTGGGGCTATAGTGGTCATATAAAATATCTTAATAATCCCTGATGTTTCATATGTACAGGTAAATAAAGATGGGTTATTAGGGAATCTTTGTAGTGGTGGTATTATATATGTTTTATTTATGTTTCCTTTTGAACTTCTTAGAAGAATAAAACTAAGTTGGTCGTAACCATTAACTAATTTCACACAGTAGTACAGTGGAGATTTCAATAGTCATTAATAATTCAATTTTTAGACCCCACTGCTAGATATTTTTACTCAGTTGGTTTTAGGGGAGGACTCAGAAATCTATTTCAACAGGCCCCAGCAGTAATTCTGATGAAGTGGTCCCTGGGCCTCTGTGTAAGAAACTTTGAATGAAAACGTACTTCTTCAAGCTAGCACACTAAAATAACCAAGGATAAATACTCTAGACTAGTTATGTAGCCTCCTCCATGCAGACTGCATCCTGATTCTACAGCCATCTAGGGCTGATTCCTAGTGGTTCTCTTTTGCCGTTAACAGTAGCGTTCCAGTTTGGTGCCTTGAAACATATTCGTCATGGCAGTGCTTTGACCACTGTTTGGCATATGCAGGAGGTATGTGTAAATGTCGTGACATGGGTGAGTGAAGGAGACCAGCTGTCTCCATGTTTAGCATTCCTGTGTTATCCGCACTCCATCCGTCTTTTGGATCAGCTCCCTAAATTATGTCTGGTTTTATCTCCCTCCTTAAATTGTGTAGAAGAAGGGACCATGTCTTATCCATTTCGTATCTCTCCTTCCAACAGTATTTTACACACACACATGTCCAGTAAATATATTTTAAGTAAAAAGTATTTTGTGCTTATTTAATCTATCACACAAGATTCCCATCTCCGTGAGGGCAGGGACCTTGTCTCTTTTTCACAGCAGTTTTCTTAGGGCTTGGTAGTGACTGCATGCTCAGAAATGTTTGAATGAATGAATAAATTAATAAAATAATAAGTAACTTCATTTTAATTGAGATTTTTCTTAAAATTTAATGTTGGGGGTAAATGAGGTTTTTGTGTGTGATCAAATTTATTTTTATATAAAAGAAAATAATCTGCCTTCCCCTTTAAAAAGAAACCCGTAGTTGAAATGTCCCTACGTTGTAGAAAGACAGGGTGGTAGAATTTGACAGCTTCTGAATTGGTGAAGCTTCAGCAAGGCATTATGGTTAATAGAATCTTCCATCTAACTTAGTATTAAATAGCTGATGTCAGGAATTATGAAAATATCACAAGTGAACTTAAATGGCAGTCTCTTGACATCCTGTGAGGTAAAGATGATTCCCCAGAAAGCTAGAGAGCCTGTGAAAAGCAGATTTGGTTTTTGGCAGGGGTGGGGGGTTGAAAATAAGGAAAACAAAAATTTTTCTAAGCATCCACAAAACTCTCTGAAATAAATTTTAGTAGCATACTCTTTAGAAATATTCTTTTGATCATATTTCTTTTCAAATCACATTGGTATCAGAAAATAAGTTAGAGCTCTGATAAAGTGTGAAGTCTCAAGCTTTATGTCCTTGAAGGCTGTGATTAACTTCTGTTAAATTTCTCCAGATGACTTGCTGTGCTTGTTTTACTTTCTCTAAACACTTTGGGAGATTTTCATTGAGGAACTTCTGGTCTTCTCCAGATTATTTTCTCTCCTTTACTTTGAATACACCCTAAAAGAATATTAGTTAAGCATTCCAGTTTCTTGAATGATGGTTATCTGAGGTTTTACTCTACTATGAATTTTATCAGATCCTATATGTGGAACATTCCCTTTGACAAGCTTACTATGGGCTAATTATAAGATTACTATGGGTTAATTACACAGTATGTGCTCTAGATCTTTGTCATTCTGTCTCCTTTCTGGTCAAAACCCAGGCCTCCTTCCCTTTTTCACTTTTGTTTGTCCTCAAAATGATCTTCTCTTACTCAGGTCAACTCTCA